>NC_069501.1:853097085-853467085 GCF_027579735.1 Bombina bombina | reverse complement strand
ATGATAATTATTTTGATGGCTCAGTATCACAATGAAGTCAGTCCACTTTGCTGAATAATGCTTTGGGGAATAATGTGGAGGGGGATTCATTTATAAAACTGAGAAGAAATCTTACCAGACCCAAACATACAGCAAGATGGCTACAAAGGATCCTTGTTCCTATGGTCATAAGAGCTAAATATTGACAGCTTCATAAGCCCAAATGATTTTAGAGATACTAATGGTTAGTACTTCTGGGGACCTATGAGTATTAAAGGTTATATGCAATGACCAGAGTCATGTAGGGATATTTTTTAAGTATTCAGGGGTGATACCAAGCGGGGGGCCCTACACTATTAGGGGTTTTGAAATATTAGGGATTAGGGGGTTGGTCACTATTACTGGTGCCAAGGTTACAACTATTAAACACCTATGTACTTTGTTTAACAGTAGTTAGAGAGATCTGGTATGGTAGGATTTTATATTAAGGGGAGGTTGCTATTATTGGAGCCAGTAACAGATGTTAGTAGCGGCTAAAGGTAGTTGGGGAGCTCAGGTGCTGTGGTGGTTTATGCAGTGAGAATAGGGTTTACATGATAGGGAAGAGGTAGAAGGAAAATTTGAGTTTATGGGATCTAGTGCAGCAGAGGATAGCGTTGTTAACAGCTGATAACATTATAATGCTGTCTACAACAGGTTTCATCTGGTCCTACAAATAGTTTTTTACAAATATTAATGGCAGTCATTTGTTTGCGGTTATCTCTTTTTCATATGTAAATCATTTATAATTCGGCCTAATCCTTCTTTATACACTAAGCGCCAGATTATGAGTGGCACGCTAACAGTTGCACGCAAGCGATATCGGGTTTTTCACGCCTGGTTGCGCATGTCAGAAGTAACGTGTGTATTACAAGTTGAAAGTAAACGTGTTTGCTCTAGTGCAATTCAGTTTAATAGGTGTTGGGTTAGCGCGGCTTCAGAGCTCTGTTTAACTGTTACACTCAAATAAAAAGTGTCACAAAAAACATCAAAAATACATATAAAAGTGCAGTTTCACTCATAATAACAGTGGTCTGATAAAAATGAATAGAAACAATTGCAATAAAAAGTTTAAGGATATGAGGTCTCAGATGTTAGAAAAAAAGGCAGGCAAAGGGCTTTAACTTATAGATACATACATTTACACATGTTTAAAGATGTATATATATATCGAAGAGAATGGTAGTAAAATAGCGCCAAAAAATGTCTCTTAATCTATAATATGCTTTAAACTGGCTCTGATTGCTGCTAATAAAAGGTGCTCTCACTTTCACCGTAGTGAGAAAAATTTGGGAAAAGAATAGACAGTTTGTAAAAAGTGGCCACTTTAGGGTTATCTAGACTCAAAAATTTGTATTCATCTGTATTTAAAAGAGATCTGTTTTTTGCCTTAATAATTAGCTTGTTGTATTCCCCAGAGAAATTCTTTGTTGGGTCATTTATTAGTATTTCATACGTGTCTAGATCGGATAGTATTCAAGTTGCTTCCTTAATGTAATCACTTTTATTTTGTACAATAATCGAACCTCCTTTATCTGCCTCCCTAGAAACTAAATTATGGTTCTTACTTAGATCCGATCATATTTTTTCTTCTTTGTTCGTTATGTATTTCTCCTCTAATTTGAAATTTTTGCACATTGTTTCTAGATCGTTCAATACTAGATCTTTGAATAAAGAAATATATTGCCCCTTTTAGTGTATGGGATAGAAAGTGGATATTGGTTTAAAATAACTATGCCTTATAATTCTTTCTTCATTTGTTTTAATAAGGTTTTCTGTCTCTAGACTTTCTAGGGTGTTTGTTGATCCCCTTGTGTTAGAGTAATGTTGTTTATTAGTTCCTCATGTGGATCCTTATTTAAATTTGTATTTGTATTTCCTTCAAAAATACACCTATCTTCTTTTTTACTTCAAACTTTCTATATGGATACCTATGCCAACACTGGTCTCTGGTAGCGCAAATAACAACCAACTGTCTATATATATATATATATATATATATATATATATATATATATATATATATATATACTGGGCCCTCCACTAATATTAGCACACTTGGTAAATATGAGCTAAGAAGGCTCTGACAATTGTCTCTATTGTTTAATCTTTTGATCTTTTTTTAAAAAATATGCAGAAACATTCTGCTGTCATGGATACCAAACAATTGCAAACAAAACATTTGTTTATCCAAAAAAATAATTGTTAAATATATGTGTATTTATTAATAAATAGAACACTTTCTTCTATGTGAAGAACACTGGAATGGGAAATATTAATATTTTATGTCAGGTTAACGCACTTGGTTAAACACAATCGGCTTTGCGTGACTTGCTGGGTGTTCATTTTTTCCACTTTTCTCACTCCATTGAATACGTTAATGAGATTGTGATATTGTAACTAAGGCTTTTTGCGTGCGTCAGGTTAGCGCATGAACGAAAACTTTTACTTTCAACTTGTAATATGTAGTATCCGTCACACGCAAAAAGGCTGCAGTTGAAATCTCAAATGCTTATTTGATTTTCTAGCCTTATTAAATACAACTTATATGTAACTGATACATTTGTAGACACACTATTGCTATTATCTTCAGCACTGTGAAGAAACAAACATTAGACACCAATGTCACTGACATATTTGTAGACACACTTTAGCTATTATCTCCAGCAGTGTGAAGAAACAAACATTAGGCACCAATGTCACTGACATATTTGTAGACACACTTTAGCTATTATCTCCAGCACTGTGAAGAAACAATCATTAGGCACCAATGTCACTGACATATTTGTAGACACACTATTGCTATTATCTTCAGCACTGTGAAGAAACAAACATTAGGCACCAATGTCACTGACATATTTGTAGACACACTTTAGCTATTATCTCCAGCAGTGTGAAGAAACAAACATTAGGCACCAATGTCACTGACATATTTGTAGACACACTTTAGCTATTATCTCCAGCAGTGTGAAGAAACAAACATTAGGCACCAATGTCACTGACATATTTGTAGACACACTTTAGCTATTATCTCCAGCAGTGTGAAGAAACAATCATTAGGCACCAATGTCACTGACATATTTGTAGACACACTATTGCTATTATCTTCAGCACTGTGAAGAAACAAACATTAGGCACCAATGTCACTGACATATTTGTAGACACACTTTAGCTATTATCTCCAGCAGTGTGAAGAAACAAACATTAGGCACCAATGTCACTGACATATTTGTAGACACACTTTAGCTATTATCTCCAGCACTGTGAAGAAACAATCATTAGGCACCAATGTCACTGACATATTTGTAGACACACTTTAGCTATTATCTCCAGCAGTGTGAAGAAACAAACATTAGGCACCAATGTCACTGACATATTTGTAGACACACTTTAGCTATTATCTTCAGCACTGTGAAGAAACAATCATTAGGCACCAATGTCACTGACATGTTTGTAGACACACTATTGCTATTATCTCCAGCAGTGTGAAGAAACAAACATTAGACACCAATGTCATTGACATGTTTGTAGACACACTTTAGCTATTATCTCCAGCAGTGTGAAGAAACAATCATTAGACACCAATGTCACTGACATATTTGTAGACACACTATTGCTATTATCTCCAGCACTGTGAAGAAACAAACATTAGACACCAATGTCACTGACATATTTGTAGACACACTTTAGCTATTATCTCCAGCAGTGTGAAGAAACAATCATTAGACACCAATGTCACTGACATATTTGTAGACACACTTTAGCTATTATCTCCAGCAGTGTGAAGAAACAGTCATTAGGCACCAATGTCACTGACATATTTGTAGACACACTTTAGCTATTATCTCCAGCAGTGTGAAGAAACAATCATTAGGCACCAATGTCACTGACATATTTGTAGACACACTTTAGCTATTATCTCCAGCAGTGTGAAGAAACAATCATTAGGCACCAATGTCACTGACATGTTTGTAGACACACTTTAGCTATTATCTCCAGCACTGGGAAGAAACAATAATTAGGCACCAGTGTCACTGACATATTTGTAGACACACTATTGCTATTATCTCCAGCACTGTGAAGAAATAAACATTAGGCACCAATGTCACTGACATATTTGTAGACACACGTTAGCTATTATCTCCAGTAGTGTGAAGAAACAATCATTAGGCACCAATGTCACTGACATATTTGTAGACACACTATTGCTATTATCTCCAGCACTGTGAAGAAACAATCATTAGGCACCAATGTCACTGACATATTTGTAGACACACTTTAGCTATTATCTCCAGCAGTGTGAAGAAACAATCATTAGGCACCAATGTCACTGACATATTTGTAGACACACTATTGCTATTATCTCCAGCACTGTGCAGAAACAAACATTAGGCACCAATGTCACTGACATATTTGTAGACACACTTTAGTTATTATCTCCAGCAGTGTGAAGAAACAATCATTAGGCATCAATTTCACTGACATATTTGTAGACACACTATTGCTATTATCTCCAGCACTGTGAAGAAACAATCATTAGGCACCAACATTAGTGACAAATTTAGAACCAAAAGAGAAGCTGAAATATGGTCAACAACAGACCAGGATAATGTCTCTGACTAACCTTCCACAGATTAGGTGGTATATGTAGGATATATATGTTTAATCACATAGGCCTAGATTTAGAGTTCGGCGTTAGCCGTAAAAACCAGCGTTAGAGGCTCCTAACGCGGGTTTCTTACGCACTCCGGTATTTAGAGTTTATTTACCGCCACTCAAAATACACCTAACGCTCACCTTTCTACCGCCACCTCAGACCCAGTAGTAAACATATACCGACAAAAAAAACATCCACGAATCACAAAACAAATATTACACAAAGTACACTTACACTCATACAAACACAACACTATCTTTATTTTTCTTATTTTTTTTTTTTTTATTAAAATACAAAGTATTAAAGTTGCGAGATTTCGGGTGTTTGAAAAAAATCCACACAAATCCATTTTCCCATTGACTTACATTGACACACGGGAAAAGACCCTCATATACCTACATCTAACTAATAACATTATCACAAACATACACTCATCGATGCATACAAACAATATACACCACATGACATACAAAAAATATTTATTTATTAAAAAAAGAACACGATTTATTTACTTTTTCACACAAGATCATGACGTCACTCACTTTACGAGGAAAACCAGTCTTAGAAAAAAAAATTGGAAATCTTTGGAGCCTCCATTGACTTCTATTGGGAAGACGTGCTCGTGCACGCGAAACCCTCATTTCCCTAACGCACGCAAATAGCGTAGACTGAAAAACTCCAAATACCAGCGCTAGAAAATACATGATTTCATGCGTTAGACACAGCTAGGATAAATAGATCAAGAAATGACTATTTCCCTATGGTGGACTTATGGTTTTTAATATTAAATATTCACCACACCATAAATATTTTTCATACTTTTAGATTACATCAACTACAAATCCACATCACTAGTAACACATTATTATTACAATAAAATTACATTTACAATTAAAATAAAATTCAATACACATTTCTGGATTCACAAACACTACACAATGGGAAACATCTCTCATTTACCTTTATTATTGCATTTCAGTTATTCAACTCATATGCTTGCAGCAACTGCATATCTACATAGGCTTAACACATAATCACTCATGGATGCACATATATTACTTTTAACATTCACTCATACATGTGCATTCAAATGATGGGGGACAAACACATTACATTCTCTACAGGAATCACAAAACACAACATATGGATTTGACGGTACTTGTAACATCATGATTCCATCACCAGAAACCATTAGGAATTACGTACAACACGAACATCATTACACCAGATTACAGATGTCACTTTATGGGAAGGAACAACAATGCCACACCACTATATAGAAGTCAGCATATGTGGGACACAATCACAATATATACGTACATGTACATAACACGCATCACCCATCACGCAACCACAAAGCACACATTTAGATTTTATTCAGCACACAATAACAATGTAGCACAATACAACAACACAATGAGGATTTCACAACTACATAGGCAGGTTAATAATATCATGACGTCATTACAAGATTCAACCATACACATCACAGATTCACCACTGTACCGCCCCTTTAGGAACTTTAACACTCAATACTACAATACAACATATACGTAAACCACACTTTTGAACAACATTATTATGGAGATTTCAATGGGACAATTAAGAAATATTGTCAGATCGCAAATCAATTATATATACAATACTACAGATGACAGCCGGAAGTTATTCAGTATTCGTGCAATTTTTATGGGACGCATACAATATTGTCAGATATAAAATCACTTATATACACAATACTACAGATGACAGCCGGAAGTGCTTCAGTATTAGTGTCATTTGAAAGGGACGCATACAATATTGACAGCTCGGCAATCACTTATATATACAATACTACAGATGACAGACGGGAAGTTCGGAATTATTATTGCGATTTTAAAGGGACGCATACAATATTGACAGCTCGGCAATCACTTATATATATACAATACTACAGATGACAGACGGGAAGTTCGGAATTATTATTGCGATTTGAAAGGGACGCATACAATATTGACAGCTCGGCAATCACTTATATATATACAATACTACAGATGACAGACGGGAAGTTCGGAATTATTATTGCGATTTGAAAGGGACGCGTACAATATTGACAGCTCGGCAATCACTTATATATATACAATACTACAGATGACAGACGGGAAGTTCGGAATTATTATTGCGATTTGAAAGGGACGCGTACAATATTGACATCTCGGCAATCACTTATATATATACAATACTACAGATGGCAGATGTTACTTTATCCTTTACAAACAATATTGCAGCAACATTGATCGATCACATTCGATGCACATTATACACAACTATGCACTTTCATTCATGTTAGCCTGGACGTGTGCTTGTTACTATAAGATCGCGTTTAATAAATATTGATTACGCATATGATCAAACATTACAAACATGCACTGTATGTGTGATATTTGACACCTTCACATTGAGATTCATTGGGGGAAAACAACATTTCAGCAAACAACAAAAAAACGCCCACTGTGAAAGCATTCGCGCCGCTCACATACAAACAGGTGAATACAATCAGCAATCATTACAAACTCACTACCATTGGACTAATTGTACTATAAATCCCACAAACAACATGGCCAAAGCATCACTTGTGATCCACATCAGATAAAGTGCTTACCTTGTTACGCTGTTTTGAAAGATGGATGACGATGACATGGTAGACGCTGCTGGTGGTGCTATTGGCGAACTAGCTGTTGGTCGAATCAGGCAGCCTCGGCGGCTCAGACCGAGACGAAGGGGTCGTCTGGTTCGAGGTCCTCGTGTCTACAGGGTGAGACCCACCTTGGAAAACATGAGCGACTTTGAGGTTTTTGATAAGTATCGGCTCGATCGCGAACAGCTCATTGGCCTTTACGAGCTTCTTAAACCTCATTTGGAGCCACGTATACAAATAAGGACTGCTGTTCCCCCCATGAGTAAGATGCTAAGCTGTCTATACGTCCTGGCCTCCGGGAGTTTTCAATCCGGAGAACTGTACATGCATGGCCTGGCTCAAGGTACATTCTCTGGGGTGTTTAATAACTTTCTGGACGCCATGGTACGTATCAGTAAGCAATACATAGGATTCCCACAGAATGATGGTGATTGGAGGCGCCTGAAGCGGGAATTCTTTGATATTGCTCAATTGCCCAATGTCTTGGGAGCCATTGATTGTACCCACATTGCGCTGCGTGCTCCAATTGATGACTTGCCCTTCAGAAATCGCAAACATTTTCATAGCCTCAACGTGCAGTATGTTTGTGACGCACGGATGAGGATTATGCATGTGTATGCGAATTTTGGAGGGGCTTGTCATGATGCCCGCATCCTCTCTCTGTCGTCCCTGTGGAGCCAGTTTGAGGAAAGACAAATGCCCCCTGGTTATCTCGTTGGTGAGTATTTGTGCTCAACATGGTTAATTATTTTGACAATTGACCCTGTATTTTTTATCTGTTAGCGTCATGTTCAGCTATAGGATTAAATTTAACCATTTGTTATTTACCGACGCTAATGTCTAGTTTTATTGAAAAGCAGATATGTAGCATGTCTTACCTTAAGTGTTCAGATAGAGAATGCAATGTAACCATGTAGTTAGCATTTTACACAAGGTTTGGTTTAGGAGAAATACGCATATGTAGCATGTCTTAGATGAAATGGCAAGATATTATCTCATGCAATTTAACCCTGTCATTGTCTTTTTCTGCTAATGTCTAGTTTTATTGAAAAGCACATATGTAGCATGTCTTACCTTAAGTGTTCAGATAGAGAATGCAATGTAACCATGTAGTTAGCATTTTACACAAGGTTTGGTTTAGGAGAAATACGCATATGTAGCATGTCTTAGATGAAATGGCAAGATATTATCTCATGCAATTTAACCCTGTCATTGTCTTTTTCTGCTAATGTCTAGTTTTATTGAAATGCACATATGTAGCATGTCTTACCTTAAGTGTTCAGATAGAGAATGCAATGTAACCATGTAGTTAGCATTTTACACAAGGTTTGGTTTAAGAGAAATACGCATATGTAGCATGTCTTAGATGAAATGGCAAGATACAGAATTATATCTAAATTTAATTTTTTTTTTTTATGTTTCTGACAACTTTTAATATGGATTATGGTTTTAAAAAAATATATTTATACAACAATATACTAGTTTAAGTATTCTGTTTGAATTATGTTCTGTTCTAAATTTATAGGTGATTCTGGGTACATGAGCCGGCCTTGGCTCATTACCTCCTTGCGTAGCCCAACTGATGTGTCTGAGGAGCGCTACAATAGGGCTCATAAGAGAACCAGGGCGGTGGTTGAAAGGATGTTCGGGCTCCTGAAGATGAGATTCAGGTGCCTGGACCGTTCTGGAGGAGCACTCCAGTACAACCCAAAGAAGGTGGCTAAGATCGTTGTAGCCTGTAGCGTCCTGCATAATATTGCACAGCGGGCTGGGATGCTGCAGGCCGTCCCGGTGGACAGAGACCTCCTCAGAGATGAGGAGGATGATCCTGTTCTAGAGGGGGAATTCCAGGACGAGGGACTTGATGTCAGAGCAGACGTCATCAACCGCCACTTTAGACGGTAAATAATAGAAGTTACACTGGAGTATTTTCAATAGATGTGAACTCTAGGGAAATGACAAGTAGAGAATTGTGCAAACATGTTAGTATTGATCAAATGTTAGAATAATCTTTATTTCTCATAATATAGGTGATGCTCTGGGCATTGGGTCCTATAGCGAGTCTTTGCCACCTGGTTTTTAAAGAGGACATCAGATGGTAAGTAGAAATGTATGGACTGTTGCTGGCATGATTTGTACACAAATACATCATATGGCATACATTTTAAAAAATATAACTTTGTTTACACATTACTTAAAATGTACATAATCAGAAAGGGATACTCTAGAATGACTATGGTTCAATGTCACACAGAGGTTTGTTCTGCTCAATATGACTCATCTTCACACTTGATAGAAAATAACACAGGTTCATACACAGGCTTAGTAAGCTAGTGATAGATATTTATTATGAAATGGGGGGTGGGAGAGGGGTACAGAACTGATTCACACACTTGTATGAAATCTTTATATATAATTTCTTACATTAGGGAGATGACTTAATCTAAAGACTGAAAGGGAACAATTTGAAGCCTGACAGTGAAGATTTCCAAGACTGACAGTGGGGAAAAAGCCAAGATTGAAATTGAAGTATACCAATGGGATCATGTCTGGCATTATATTTCAATTCTGCTGACCTTGAAAACCATACAAATACATGTTCACATGGTAAGTGCAAACTATTTGATAGAATAAGGCTGTGGAGACATCCTATTGGAGACACTTAGATGATTTTCTAATTTGTAGATGGTATTTCCCAGTCCTCTATTTAATGAACTGATGAATAAGACACCTATTGAAGATCAACTGTTTACCCCTGAATTGACTTTCAAAGACCATGCATTGTCCAGGTTGGTGTACCAATGCATGCTAGTGAAGACTGTAGAATATTAGTAGCTTACATACATTAGTCATATTTAGTTCTTAATGAGATATTTAGGGATCACAATCAGACACTTAGATGATTTTACTTTTTTAGATGGTATTTCCCAGTCCTCTATTTAATGAACTGATGAATAAGACACCTATTGAAGATCAACTGTTTACCCCTGAATTGACTTTCAAAGACCATGCATTGTCCAGGTTGGTGTACCAATGCATGCTAGTGAAGACTGTAGAATATTAGTAGCTTACATACATTAGTCATATTTAGTTCTTAATGAGATATTTAGGGATCACAATCAGAAAAAGGAATACATATTATAGTTGATATAGAGGTATTTGAATGGACATGAAATATTACATTTATGTTCAGCATACATATATTGTTTACATGTGATATACATTATTATGTATAAATTTAATTTTTGATATTTAAATATAATTTTTAATCAACAATATCATGGTGTATGTATTTCATTAATTTAAAATCAATGTAATGATTATCTTTAAAAAATGTTGATCAAAGTTAGAGCATAGACACCATATGATTTTAAATGTATTTTATGAATATTTTACAACGTGTGTATTAACTTTGTTCCATTTTTATTATTTGTCATTTCAGATTGGCATCTGATGACTTCCTGGAATATTTAATTATTTTCTATTAAATATATGTTTCTTTTTAACAGATTCTAATATATATCAAAATAATCTGTAAATAAATAAAACTTGGACTCCCATGACTGGTAGTTGGCTATTTGACAAGCACATGCATAAGAGAAAATAATGCATTAATAGTAGAAAATAAAAATCTTCAGAGAATATTAAAATATATCTTTTAACATTAATTGGGGAGTCAGATTCTTCAATGCTTTTATATTGAAAAAGTATATATTATAAATATTTAGGATATGTAGTAATATTATGATTGTTTTAACATTTAATAAGGTGAAGTGGTTAAATTACATGAAAGTGACAGTGTTGTTGAATGTAAAAAGAATTGTATAAGATCATGTATCTTCCTTAGGTATCTCAAAACATTATTAGAAATTATTTTACAATTATTACATTTATAAATGGTAGGTCATTTAACTTTATATTTTAAAAAAATTAGTTATTGGATGCCAGGTTAATCTATGTAATTTTCTAGTGGAGTCATTTAACTATACTTAGTAATATGATGTATTTATTAAAATCTTACCTCTTGGGTTAGACATCAAATATCTATATAGAATGTAATTTCCCCTTTAGTTTATTTTGTCAATGTTAAATCAAAATACAATATGTTTGGGTCCTTAAAGGGGTCATTCAAAATGTATATTTTGTATAGATTGTTACAAATATCATACAAGAATATAAACATATTTAGAATGTACTATAGAATTACATTCAGTCTTTAAATATACTTGTTAAAATAAAAATAAATGCACATATCTTAGTCAATGATATAAGGCATCTATATGCAAACAACAATCAGCATCAAAATAGCCTATGTAGAGATGTATTTAATCCACGAATATATATAATTACAATATAATGATTGAATAACAAAACATATTAAGTTGGTCAAATATAAGATTATTATACAAAATGCATACATAACATATAGCTTAATGTCCCTCTACGCTGAAGGCTAAAAAAGACCTCATTTAATAAATATATTTCAGTCAGTGTGTAAAACAATCTAGAAGTTAATCTAAATTTGCTTTACTCATATGTTAGACTCATTTAGCAAAAGGAAGGTGCCTAGGTTTATGAAATATTAAGCATTATTGTGAAATGTTTATTTAAAGGGACATGAACTCAAAATATACTTAAAGGTAGCCAGTTAAAAAAACAATGATTTATACATTCTGAATGAGTATTCTATTTTAATCAACTTTAAAACTTGTCTCATATTATGAATGCTCATTGTGATGTTGCTATCATTACTTTAGAAATAAGGCAGTAAATAGCTAATTTATTTGCTTCAGTACTCTGGACAGAACTTGATTGTTTGGAATAATTGATGCAACAATCGTCAAGGACAACCCAGGTTTTTATTAAACAATTGTCCGTAATATAAAATATCATTATTGATTTTCAAAGAAACATAACAAGATAACTTAACATTTGATAATCGTATTAAATAATAAAGTTGATTAACATTTCATGCTCAATCACCAATGGTAAATTTGTTTGGACAGTGTCCCTTTAAGAGATTTAAAGAGTGTATTTACTTCTCTTCCTATCTTGACATACTTTGCTTGAAAAGCATATCGAGATAGGCTCAGTAGATGAAGATTGGTGGATGCACAGAGATGCCTTATGTGATTGTCTCAACCATGTGCATTTAAATATCTTCTGTTGAGGATATATAAATACTAAGAGAAAATGATTTACAGTTTAAAGTCTAAACAATCTTCTATCTCTACAGATCATTTGATACAATTGTTTGTTTGTAATGTCTCTTTAAAACTAAAGACGCCATTGCACAATAACATATATGAGCACTTCAGAGAAATACAAGCTCGAGGTTTATTTGCGAATAACAAAGCTGTAGTTTAACATTTATAAACAGATTATCCAAGTTACTGACATTCTAACCTGAATTTTAACATTAATAAATATTGCGTGGGAAACGCATCTTCAAACACCAGATTAGCATATTTAAACATTAGTGTAATGTCACGCAATAGCACACAATCAATGTGCATTATAAATACATTTAATAGAGCAATGTCAATACTTCACAATAAATTTATTTAAAGAACAATAAAGACATACAATATTAAATGTGTATTTGTATTAAAGAAACAGACCGTTATTAAACCGAGAAATGTCTACAACATTAATAATGTGACAGTATTAGATTTTAAAGAGTATTTAATCATTAATATTTCACGGATCACGGATATTAAATCTGCGTCACACATATCCGCATGACAGGCCCATGAGTTACAAATAAGTCTACATGAAAAATGAAGTTACAGCACCACCAAGCGGTATGTGTAAGGAAGTTACTAAGATATGAAACATTAAGGAACGGCCAATCAGAGTTCATCACACAAACACAACTTGAGTCAGGATGGTCTCACAGACATTATAACAATATTTCAAACTTTTATCCAATCAGATGTACAGATAAATTGTCCCATGGTGCATCTCATGTTTACTTCACCATATAAAAGTCCATTACACGTTGCCATCTTTGTCAGTTCTCTAATGCCTGCAGGCGTACTGTATATATAATTTATATATATATCCAGCATATCCGTAAACCCAGCAGGCATGTCAGTTCCCAGGTTCACCAAGGAGGAGAGCGCTGCACTGGTCCACGCCGTCAAGGACTTTTATCCCCAGCTGTTTGGGAACAAGAGGAGCTCGACAGATGCGCCTGTTAAGAAGGCCCTCTGGGAGTCTATCACCAATGCGGTTAGATTGGTGTGTGACGTCCAGAGGACCCAGGATCAGATCATGAGGAGATTCGGAGATATGAGGTTGCGGTTATCAAAAAAAGTCAACCTCATAAGGGACTGGGTACAAGCCCGTAAAAGAGGGGGCCAAAGAAAGGCCCCGCGGAAACTGTACCTACTCCCTTATGAGGTGACTTTATGCGAGCTCCTCAATCTCCGGGTCCCCAAAAGATTTCGATCCTCGCCATCCTCGGCCTCCTCTTCTTCCCTCCCAGCTGCGGGATCTGAAAGTCCTGACGCGGGGGACAGGGCAGATGCTTATCCGTCCGGTGGCCTGGGAGGAGCCGATAGAGAATCTGAACCAGGTAATTATCCAACTTCATATAATATCTTTAATTTTAAAAATCAAAAATGTGTATTTAGTCAGATACTAAACCTATACAGATCTCACAACATACACTACATATGATGTTTAGATATCTGATTTTAGATTATTGACACATGAAATAGGAATGATGTTTCTTGCGCTCTACAGAGTATGCGTCACAGAGCGGAAATGTAATTTCGCATCCACGTTAACATGGGTTTGCGGAAAGTGGCATTGCTTTATACATGTTGTTCAAATGACGGATGCGTAATTCCGCTTGGAATCATTGCGCAATGATCGCGAAAATGGCATTTCTCATCCACGTTAACATGGGTTTGCGGAAAGTGGCATTGCTTTATACATGTTGTTCAAATGACGGATGCGTAATTCCGCTTGGAATCATTGCGCAATGATCGCGAAAATGGCATTTCTCATCCACGTTAACATGGGTTTGCGGAAAGTGGCATTGCTTTATACATGTTGTTAAAAATTAAATGGAAATTGTTAGATTAGTGAAGAATACAGTATTCTTATTTTAAATATTATAGCTAATAAAAAAAGAATAATACAAATAAATTATAACATATGGCCATCAATTGATGATTATGTAATAACAAGCAGATATTCTTAAAGATACAGTAAACAACACAACTGATTGAAAATAAGAGTCCAGGATATATTTATCATTAATTTAATTGCGGAAACTATTAACTCATGGGACTACCAAAGGATTAATATTTTTCTATTGATTTGTTATTAATGTAAATATTTTAAACATGGCATGATTAGTATTAATGATATGCAATCCTCATTTAATATATTACAGATATGGATGTGGCTGCTGGATCCTCAAGCCAGGGCTTGTCACAGTATGGTATGTCTCATTTTAATTGACATTTGTCTTAGAAACATGGACTGAACATTACATACTAAATACACATTGTTCAATATTTATATGTAATGTCTATTTAATAGATGAAAATTATATAATTATTCGGATATCCTTAAATAACATATTTGATTTTAATTGCATGCTCAATACCATTCATTACATCAACATATGGAGTAGATAATTCATTAACAAACAACAACATTGTGGAATCTATTTAATTTTAGATTAAAGGGATACTGAGCTACAATTATTAATATTGTCTTTCACATACAGTATGCAATATTAATAAACATAAAATATAATACTATCATCATATGTGACATATTCTATTGCTAAATGTAGTTTAAAATAAAGAAAGTACGTTTATGTGCATCTAAATATTTGTTGACCAACCTGGGTTTATATTGATGATTGGTGGATACCTTCAACAAACAATATTTATTGAATCCAATATTCCTTATCTGCCTTTAAGATTAATATCGAGCAACATTCTAATTATAATAGGAGTCAATGTTAAATCATTTTTTACAGTTTGAACATAGAAATCAATTATTTAAATTAATCATGTCAGTGTCCCTTTAAGACAAAATAGATTCATTCATCTTTACATTCTTTTTATTAAAAACTATTGATATATAAATCTAATTATCTGTTGGAGTTACTTTATAGATATCTGCATACTCTAACAGCACCATGATTACATATTTGTAATAATCAAGTTTGTTATGTATTGTGATAAATATGTGTTGTGTCCTAAACAAGATTACTGTACATTGAAAAATTGGTCGATGTGACACATGTTTGTTTAGATTTGTCAACAGATGCTCCTCAATATGTGGTTTGTGTGTATTCTTGTAACTTCTTAAGGACATATGACGGAATTATTCCGTCATAAAACAATAGAGCTAAGTGAAAGCTGTGTCCTTAAAGGGTTAAGAACATTGATCATTGGGTATATTTAGATATGCAATAGCAGCATCTGAGATGAATTTGATGTCTAATGTAGTCTGACATTAAACATATGTTCAATACAGATATGTTTACAGAATCCCCTTGATTCAATCAAGCATTTTCTGGTGTAATGACTGCTCTATTCTTCACATTTTAAAGTTGATTAATGTTAAAATTCTAGACAGATGTGATTTAGTGATATCCAAAATGTGTTTAATAATATATATCTATATCATTCATAGAGAGAGTTGGTGTGGGAAGCCCACAGGAATCCAGCAGTGACATAGAGCCGCCTTTGCGGTCTCCTGGTAAGTCCATTGACTCATTTATATGTAATTGAAGGTGTATTGCTAATCAATATTATGATCATGATTCCGATGAAGCATAACATTATAAAAAATCATAGAATATATCTTCTGATTATATATTTATTTTTTATATTGAGCAATTAATAATTTCTACTTTATTAGTCTACACATTTGTTATTCATAAGATGTCTAACATATGTTTTTTTCAATTTTATTTTTTGACAACAGTCATCAAGTGATACACACATGAGAAATCTTAAATGTTCTATGTACTATGCTTTTATGAATTTAACATTAAGACAAACAATACATTAATATTCTGATTTATTGACAATAACTAATCTATTGTCATTTGTATGCTCCATCAAAATGATGTAAATCATAACTTTGTGTGTGTATATCTTTAATGCAACATTGATGTGCGTATTTGAGCAACAGTAACATATGTTATAATATCTGATCTTAAGGTGTACACAACATGTTATGTTTTACAGAGATTGATGTCACATGTGGGATGGAGGAGGAAGAGGCTGCCTTGGAGTCTGATGGTATGTGATATATATCTATCATGTTTCAAACATGTTTATTTTTTTGAAATCATTTTATTGAAGACATTCAAAGTCTACAGCTTTTTCCCTTTAAAAAGGAATATTATTTGTCTGTTCAAATACACTACTGCCCCCTTTCTATATCAGGCAGCATGAAAATCTGCTTGTATATATTTTTTTAAGAATATATAATTCATGCCATCATTATGTCACATGCATATTCCATGCCAAAACACAATAATAAGTTTCAAATTGTACAGACAGTCATTGAGATTCATCTGAGTGCCTATATAGATACCATATCCTCATTTCAGAATAGTTTACAGATTCAAACACACTTCGAAGTATATTGAAAACATAATCAATTTGAAATGCGTTGATTTGATGTCAGGATGTATGAGATGTTAATATATTTCTTTTACATTTTCAGATGGATCCACCACTTCTGGTCATCTGGATTCCGCCCCTGCCCAGTCACAGACCCCTCCCCATGCACACACCCCTGACCATGGCCACACCCCTGCACACACCCAGAGCCCTTCCCATCACCAAACTCATGACCATGCCCCGACCACTGCCAGCCCTTCCCATATTTCATATCCTGTCCCTCCCAAAAAACGCCCATACACCCCCCTTCGCCGCTCTCCCCGTATTCTGGCCCGTACAGCTGCCCAGACCCAAACTCCCCACTCCCCAGCTGTACGGCCTACCCTGGAGCGGCAGCTCACCACTCCCCAAGCCATTCCCATCCCTCCCCAAGCCAATCCCACCCCTCCCCCCTGTTTCAACCTTCATTGTCCTGGGTGTCAGATTGTCCTTCCCAGGCACAGCTGTAAGTATCATTCTAAATACACTTTATAAGATACTTAAAGGTACAGTGAAGTTAAATTGGTTAAATTGTGATTCAAATCCAGCATGCAATGTTAAGCCAATGTATAATAGAATACTCTTATGAATTATTTGTCATTCTCTTGATATATTTATGGAAAACAACTTATTCCTATAATTAGTTGAAACAATAAAATAAATGTGGCCATCATTTCTTTATTGTTGGATGAATGTATCCATCAACCAGCATGCACAAACAAAGTTCATCAACAAATATTGGCTTCCATAAAAACAAACATTCTTGCATTCAAAATATAGCTTGACAATTAAAACATAAAATGAATATGTGTAATATCTAAAGATTTGTCATGTCATGCTCTATCTGAATCAGTCCATTAAATTTTTAGGTTCAGTGTCCCTTTAATTGGATATCACTACATATACCAAACACCACTACTTGGATCCAAAATTTTATGTCCAAATGTGGATACATTATCTCTTGTCTAACCCAGTGGGAATGTAATTTCTTCTGGTTGCTATGTTTACACAGCTTGTCCTCAATGCCAAAATGTTTAAGGATAGGTGTGCCTACCACAGTCTAAATTGAATTTTTAAATTGCTGATGTAAGTACAATGTAAATCCTTTAACAAGATTTGATACACTCAAGCTGTATAAGTGGATCATCTAAAACCAATTAAAGGGGACAACATGTTTGAGTAACATGAGCCTTTAATGATTTCTGTCTGTCTGAATAACCTAATTCATGTGTAAAGAATATATGAAAAATAATTTATGTAAATAATTATTTGTCTTTATGATGACAATGTATGTATTAAAAACTTTTATTCTGTTGTGTAATTATCCTTAATATTTAATTTTATTTTATTTTAGGCTGTGACTCAGCATGGCTCATGCTAGAAGGGATAGCAAGAGTAGAGCAGGCCGTGTTGAGGAACGCAGCTGTCCTGAGAGGGATGAACGACACCATGCAGGCCCAGCTCCGGGTTCAGGACTTGACTCTGCGTGAAATTATGCTATTACGTTCAAGGCCTGAATCTGGAGCTGGACATGCACAGGACAATGAAGAGGATGACCAGTAAGTGGAGGATCTGGATATGCTCCATGGTGGCAGATAATAATCCTCCGTCCACATGTTGAATTTGTATTTATATTGTTGCCATTTGGCCTTTTTATCAGTTTATTGTTGTGCCTGTTGCACTCTTTTACCTTGTCATGTGTCTCCAATGAGGCTATGCTGGCCCTTGGCAACTCTCTTCATGGACTGTGAGGCACTGTGTTACCTTGTCATGTGTCTCCAATGGGGCTATGCTGGCCCTTGGCAACTCTCTTCATGGACTGTGATGCACTGTGTTACCTTGCCATGTGTCTCCAATGGGGCTATGCTGGCCCTTGGCAACTCTCTTCATGGACTGTGATGCACTGTGTTACCTTGCCATGTGTCTCCAATGGGGCTATGCTGGCCCTTGGCAACTCTCTTCATGGACTGTGATGCACTGTGTTACCTTGCCATGTGTCTCCAATGGGGCTATGCTGGCCCTTGGCAACTCTCTTCATGGACTGTGAGGCACTGTGTTACCTTGTCATGTGTCTCCAATGGGGCTATGCTGGCCCTTGGCAACTCTCTTCATGGACTGTGAGGCACTGTGTTACCTTGTCATGTGTCTCCAATGGGGCTATGCTGGCCCTTGGCAACTCTCTTCATGGACTGTGATGCACTGTGTTACCTTGTCATGTGTCTCCAATGGGGCTATGCTGGCCCTTGGCAACTCTCTTCATGGACTGTGAGGCACTGTGTTACCTTGTCATGTGTCTCCAATGGGGCTATGCTGGCCCTTGGCAACTCTCTTCATGGACTGTGAGGCACTGTGTTACCTTGTCATGTGTCTCCAATGGGGCTATGCTGGCCCTTGGCAACTCTCTTCATGGACTGTGAGGCACTGTGTTACCTTGCCATGTGTCTCCAATGGGGCTATGCTGGCCCTTGGCAACTCTCTTCATGGACTGTGATGCACTGTGTTACCTTGCCATGTGTCTCCAATGGGGCTATGCTGGCCCTTGGCAACTCTCTTCATGGACTGTGAGGCACTGTGTTACCTTGTCATGTGTCTCCAATGGGGCTATGCTGGCCCTTGGCAACTCTCTTCATGGACTGTGATGCACTGTGTTACCTTGCCATGTGTCTCCAATGGGGCTATGCTGGCCCTTGGCAACTCTCTTCATGGACTGTGAGGCACTGTGTTACCTTGTCATGTGTCTCCAATGGGGCTATGCTGGCCCTTGGCAACTCTCTTCATGGACTGTGATGCACTGTGTTACCTTGCCATGTGTCTCCAATGGGGCTATGCTGGCCCTTGGCAACTCTCTTCATGGACTGTGATGCACTGTGTTACCTTGTCATATGGCTCATATATTCCTTATTTTTACAAGATTATTTATAAACGTTGTGTATGTTTTCTTACATACTAATAAAATACATTTTATTTCACAAATCTTTGTCCTCATTCTTCCTGTTATTTTTTGAAAGCTCTAGTTTATGTTGTTTATCCTTAAAGGGACCTAACAAATATATTTGTTATAATGAAATCATATATGTAAGACAATAGTAAATGACTTTAAGATTAACATCTCCAATGTAATCTTATTATTTGTGTTTATATTATTTTCTCTTAGCTCTATCATTGCCTGATTATGATTAGCAGAGTAATTTCTTTATATATGTATATATATATTTGTATTTGTGTATATATGTATATTTAAATGTTCAGATCCATGTGTGTATTTATAAACTCTGCATGAATTGATGCACCTTTACCAAATGATCTGAGTATTGATACAATGATATAATCCCTGTAAAGTGTTCATTTTATTTAAATAGTATTGACTATGTGTATGCTCTTTTTAAAATCAAAATAATGTCCCTTTAAGTGATGTTGATCAATATTGTAAATGAATGTATTTCCATTTGTAAAGCGTTTTTGTCCTTTTTACAAGAACAAGGACATATAGTTTTATTAATAAACAATCTTATTGTAATGTTGACAGCACCTGTATTTCATTTTCAAATCTATATTATTGTCAAAGTGTAACCAAATAAATCTCTGTGTGTAATGCAAATAATGTAGATGATGAATATTAGTTAACTAATATGTTAACAAAATACATCTCCTCCCATATATGGCTATAGGTAGGCTGACAATAATTAAACTTGAATAAATGACACGTTTAATCAATACATGTATAACTATTGTTATTCAACAACAATCCAAACATATCTTAAAACATCAATGGCATATGTATTTCTCATGTGTATCTTTTAAATGTTAAAGATATACACCATAGCTATAGTTCAAGGGACAGTCAAGTCCGAAAAGATGATTCAGGATTTGTTGTCATTCCTAGATAGCAATCTACACACATACTAGTTCCTAAAATATAAATACGTTTCTTAGTGATATGCCAAGATGTCACTGAGTCCTTGTATTGTCTGCGGTTTTTCAGCGATCTCGGATGCGCCATGTTGCTTAAGACGTCACCTGCCAGGCTGTCCAATGATTCCTTGTATTGACTGACGTTCTTACGTCATCAGGAATATGCCTTTTATTGGATTGCGTTTTGACGCGATCAAGGATGCGCCTTTTTTTTTGGGGCGTTCTTACGTGATCAATAATGTGCCTTTCATTGGATGGCGTTCTTACGTGATCAAGGAAGCGCCATGTTAAGACGGCACATGTAAAGGTAAAAAAACGTCTGATTGGATTGCGTAGTCCCGCAATATTTGTGCACGTTAAAAACGTTTGTGACTGCATGCAATTTAAAAAAGCTTGCGAATATGTATTATTAGCATCATGTTACATTGTTGACCCGTAGCTGATAAAGACCACCACATTCTCTTTTGCTGGATGTCTGGTTGAATCAACGAACGAAAGCAAAATGTTTTCATGCATAGGATATTTATAGGCAAGTGCAAATCTCTACAGTCCATGTTTAATATGTTTGTCAACAATGTTCCTTTTTCTGAAAAATTACTGTTGTGTTTAATGTTGAACATATCTAATTAATAAATATGCGCTATTGTGTTTGAATAAAGTAATCAATATGCATTTATCATATGCTAAATATATGATGCCGACTTCTTCTAAATGTAATTTCGTTGTATATTTTATTAAAGGTTCATTAGACACTCACATTATAAATAAAAATATTTGAATTTGTCTATAGTTAGATAGTCCATTGTTTAACCAATAGGTTTATTTTGTCTTGTGTTCTAAGAAAATGTAAGTAATTTTCTTACTCCTCGCAAAGCCTCTGAGTTTCATGTGAGTACCATCTCCAGCTTTGTCCAGTTTGTGTAAAGGGTCTTTTCATATGTTAATGATGGTGTATTGTGTTGTTTTACGGTTGTAATGGTGGTTCATCTATATTTTCAATATAGCTAACCCTATTTTATTTGCAAGTGTTTGAAGCTTTTTAATATTGATATCAGTATATGTTAATCTTGTTGTTTGTAGTAGTGTCTATTACATACAGTTATGTAAAAAATATAGGATACTGTCCCTTGAATGCAAATGTTGTTTTTTGTATCATGTATGAGATCCACATAGTTTAATCTTCAAATATATTTTTGTTAGCATATTTCCCCCCCCCCCACTCCTAAAAGGACTTTAAACCATATTCATTGTTAAAAAAAAAATATTTACAATAAAATATTAACACAATAATGTCTCTTAAAGAAAATAGACTTTATTTAACACGTCAATATAAATGTGATTTTAAAATTTATTTTTTGACAAAGTACATGTAGATATACCAACAAGCTTAAAATATGTGTTAGCATATGTAATGTTGTTAAAGGGACAGTTTAGAAAAAAGTTATTTTTTAAAATTATTCGAAAAGTCAATTCTGTAATATCAAGGATATCAAATGTTTCTCAACAATTGAACATTTGTCTGGGTTTATTTAAATTTGCTATCTAAACCTATGAGGTTGGTGTGCTCATTTCTTCAATCTTGAAGAGTGCTTGTAATCATTATACAATTTGAGCACTAGAGGGCATTTGGATAGCATTTGTATATGTAAAACCTTGTGCTCATACAGCATATTATTGACCATGTATTGATCATTGATATCTAAAATGTTGTTATGTCAGAACAACAAATAAGTGGTCATTTTTCATAGTCATAGATACAAGGGTAAGCACATAAGTCACACATGTATTTCTCCATGTTTTGTTGTTTCCAACTTTATAATGCGTAATACAGTGTTTTCTTTGTAATCAATAATTTTCTGACTGTCCCTTTAAGCTGTGTTATTGGCATTCAAACAGTAATATGCCATCATGGATAATTGTTATGGTAATTTAGTTAGCGATTCGGGAAACAGTTTGGACATCACATCACAGAAACCAATCAATATCATGAACAAGGATAGGTATGTGATGATGTGGTTTTCACACACTTATAACCCACACTCTGCAAACAATCTTCCTCCATGGACCCGGTCCCATAGAAGTCGATTATATACAGAGTGTGGTCCACAAGTGTATGAAAACCACATCATCACATACCTATCCATTACACATTACATAAAAAAAATAATTTGAAGCTGGAAAAAAATACTTACTTCCTCTTCCTTCCCCTCTTCCCACGGGGCTGAGGCTCTGGGAGAGGCAACTGCCGACTCCGAAGAGTCCTCCTTGGAGCTGTTGTGGGGGAGTGGAAGGAAGAGTACTGGGACGAACAAGGTGAGGAGTAGATGGCTGAGGAGGAGAAGATGGATGAGGAGAAGATGGCTGAGGAGGATGAGTAGATGGCTGAGGAGGAGGAGGAGTAGATGGCTGAGGAGGAGGAGGAGTAGATGGCTGAGGAGGAGGAGGAGTAGATGGCTGAGGAGGAGGATGAGATGGGCCGGCAGGAGGAGATGGCCCAGCAGCAAGAGGCCCAGCAACAAGAGGCCCAGCAACAGGAGGTTGACCAGCATGCGCCTCCCGGAAAAATGTGAACATTTCCTGATGAAGATTAAACATTCTTGTTTGTCCTTCTTGTATTCTATTCAGGATGCTGATTATTTCATTTTGGCCTTGAATTATTTGATTCTGCCCATCAAGTATTCTGCGTCGTCCTTCTATATTTTCTATCCGGGAGGTACGCATCTGGTCTATGTACTCCAGTAGAACCCGCACCTCCGCTATTTCTTCTTGTTGTGCCTGTTGAACCCGTGCACGGCGGGGTGCCCGTGCACGGCGGAGTGCGGGTCTTTGAGGGACCTCGGGTTCCGCAGGTTCCGCGGGTTCAGCGGGATCCTCCTGTGCTTCCGGGGCCTCTTCGTCATCTCCCGTGCGCTGTTCGTCACGGGGGGCCTCTTCCCTCCGAAGTGGGAATTCCTCACCACCACTCTCATCCCGGGGAGATGCAGGAGGCTGTGCTGCCTCGTCCCCAGACTCTGTATATAAATAAATAAAAAAATATATATATATATTAGCATATTTGTAAATCAAGGTTTAAATGACTTAGCTTACGATACAATTACAAATGCAGAATCATTAATCCACTTTGAAATCTAACAAACAATCAATACGATTTCCGCTTTTTCTAAACCGTGTTTGTGATATCTGTGGTCAATGTGAATGTTTTTGCGTTTGTTTTCAGTCTGTTTAAATGCACACCTAACCTATAGCCTAGATACTGATGTAACCGCAAAGTAATAGAATGCGTGTAAACAGCGTAATAGCATTAATCTGATCCTTAACACATGAAACCCAATGTTTTATCTTTCATGATTTAGAAGCATACATTTAGTATCAACTTTCGAATGTACTTTTCTTATCTAATTAGCTTCATTCTCTGGATATTCTTTGCTGAAAAGCATATCTAAATATGCTTCTAAGATGCTGATTGTTAGCTGAATATAGCTGCCTCCTGTGATTGTTTCACCGTGTGCATGGCTATTTCTTCATTAAAATATATCTCAAGAATGAATCAAATTAGGTAATATAAGTACATTTGAATGTTTGGTCAAATTGTATTCGCTACCTCAATCATGAAAGTAAATGTTTGCGTATAGTGTCCATTGAAATACATTCGTATGTGAAATTATTGTTGAATGAGCTTACCGTCAGATGAGAGTGGCAGGTTCCCGGTATCGATTCCTCCGATACCGACTACTTCCACCTCGGAGATGCTGGGCCGCAACATTTCCTCCCATCTGCAGTACTCCATTTCAAGGGCAGGGCCGCCACCGGTCCCTGCGGCATGTCGGGCCTCCAGGCTTAACTTTTTTTTCAGTTCAAGTTTACAGTCCCGGTACCGATGTTTGATAGAATCCATATCCCGGTTCCGGCCACCCACTGCATTGACTGCATTCCTAATCTCGTTCCAGAGCCTCCTCTTCTCAGTCGGGGTGGTCTTTTGGTGCTGCAGCATCCTATGCCTGGCCATATAGGCCTCTACGAGGGCCTCCTTCTCCTCCATCGTAAACCTCGCCTCCCTAGTCGCCTTGGCCTTCCCCTGTGACGATGCCCTCTGTTTCCCGGACTGTGAAGCCCTACTCTGACCGCCACTGGGCCCAGCCACTTGGTCATCTTGAACTAAGTGGCTGGGTCCACCCACCGCTTCCACCCCCGCTTCCTGCCCCCCTTCCTGCCCCCCTTCCTGCCCTGTTCCTCTCCCCCTCCCTCTACTCCCCCCTCTACCTGTCCCCTGCCTGGCCTCCATCTCCTCCCTAAACTAAACCCCAAATAATCAAACAAAAAGTGAGTGTGATGAAATGAAAGGGGGTCAAAATAAAGAACTAAAAAGACAAAAAAGGTGCTTAAAGTGTGAGGGATGTAAAAAAAAACAAAGAGGGTAAGGAGTATTTAAATAAACGAAAAGAATAAGACTAAAAGGAGGATATGTAAACTAAATGTAACTAGGGGATGGGTATGGGATGGGTATGGGGTATGGGATAAGAGTAAATGGGATGAAAGGGAAGGGGACTACAAGGAATGGGGTATGGAGTGTAGTATGAGGGGGTAGGGGGTATGGAGTGTATGTAGTGTTATTGATAAGTGTATGTATGTATTGAATGTGTTTGCGTGTAAATGTGTTAAGTGTACAGATAAATCACTCGCTCGCTAACTCACACTACTTCTAATTCTCACTAACAAACACTCCCACTAACGCTCACTAACTACCACTAACTGACGCTCCCACTAACAACTCTCACTAATAACTTCCACTAACTCACTCACGCTCCCACTAACAGACTCTCTCCCACTCCCACTAACTCCCACTAACTCACTCACTCTCTCACGCTAACACTACCAACTGACTCTCTCACGCTAACACTACCAACTGACTCTCTCACGCTAACACTAACTCACTCTCAAAAATTCTCAAACTCTCTATTCTTAAATCTCCAAAGACCCACCAGCAACACAGTCAAAGAAGCCATGCTTGTGTGGTGCTTATATACCCTGTGTAAATGTTTAATGATGTCCCAATTTCCATTGTAATTAGTGTTCAGGTGTGCTTTATTAGCAATTAATATTATTGCAATGTGTATTAGGTGTGTGAATTTGCGCATGCTCATTTCGAGTTGGTATTTGTGGAATGTGTAGAATGCGATGATGTCATAGTGTTCGTTTTAGCTTTCATTGTCCAAAAGTATTCTTTTTAAATGTGAATTTGCGATGGTGTGTTCTTCGTGAAGTGTTGTATATGTATGTTTTTCATAATATATAATGATATTGAATGCGATTTTGTTTCTAGTGTATGTATATATTTTTTAATCCTTGTTGTTATTGTGCGATTTTCCGCATCTTAAAGTATATGCGTATTCCCCGTATAAATAGTATTAAAACTTCCCCCGCTCGTGAATGTGTAATGCTTGTGTGCTTTGTTGATTGATTGTTGTTGTGACATTTGCGGCGTGTTATTGTTGTGCATGATGTGGTATGCGTCATATGACCGAGCTGTGCGTATTCTCGCGAGATCGAGTGTTAGGTGAAAAAAGGCAATTTATTTGCTTTCCCATTGATCTCTATGGGAGACTGTCTAACGCGGGCAGGATTACGCGTGTGACATACACGCGTTAGGAGCATCGTTAGATGGTCTTATCTTAACTCTAAATACCGGAGTCAAACAATGACGTGCGTTAGACATAAACACGCGTGGCGTTAACAGCCCATCTACCGCCGAACTCTAAATCTAGGCCTAAGAAATTAGAGAAAAGAAACAGAGAGAGGATAAGAATACAAATAAAATGAATGAATGAATGAATGAATGAAAAGAAGAAATAAGCATCCTTAATTTTTAAATGCTTTGAACAGTGAAAATACACTTTGCTATGAACTGAAATGATCTAAGATTCCAAATATTAATAATAAATATTATCAGGAATCTGAGTTAAATTGCTATATGCTTGCAATAAAGTTAAAACAAGTAGTAATAGTGTAATCAGAGGTAACATAACCAAAAAATATTTGAATATCTCATAATATATCAAAAGCCTTTGCAGTTTGCACTACTAATTCCTGCCAGTAGATGTCTCCCTTGCCCATTCTTTAAACTCTAAAAAGTTATAGGTATGATACTGTATCTCTTTAGAAACATGCAAAGGTTATCTTACATTACTGAAGAAATAATAGAAATGTTGCAGTCCATCAAAAAGGGCTATTTTGTTTCCTTTTACAAAACACACTACGAAAAGGAGCAATGTGCTGTGCAGTGCTTATCATCATACAAGCAGATAGGTAATTTATCTGTCATTCAAACTGCAGGTTTTCCAAACACCCATCGAGAATCCTGTACCATGCAGAAGGACTATCCAGCAGTCTGTAACTGTAGGGTCATTTTTTTGCAAATGCACAGCTGCACAAAATCAGCATGAATGCCTCCTTTATACACAAAAGTACTCGGATGCGTGTTGATACACTGCATTATTATACAGAGCACCATGTCTGATTTCCAAAATAAAAACTACTTTCCAAATATGAATTGTTGTTATATGAACATTTCTTGCTAAAACCTTGGTATATACATAGATATAATATAATATAGATATCTCAGCTTATAGTCACTTTATTTTAATTTTAGGTTAATGAAATCAGCCTTTATGAAATTAAAGTGTTGTTGTAAAATTAAAATGTACATTTATTTTACCAAATAACCTAATTTATTTTAAAATTTGTATAGGTAAAAAGGAAACAACAAAAAAAGGTTTTATTTTTAATTCCAGTCATTTGTTTTCTAAAATTCCAGTTAAAAAAGAATGTGTATTTCTCAGTCTCATGGGGCAATCACATTTATGTAGTGAGAGGGTAAAATGCCTTTGTTCATTAGGTGGGAACACTCCCCTGTGTCTTCCATATGCCTCTTACTTCTATATAATCAGCTTCTTGTGAGTATCAGTTCTGTTTCTACTGACTTAGAAAAGTGTTAAGTGTAGTTCAGCTACAACTGCAGAGTTTTTTTTGCTGAATAAGGGATTGTTTCTATTGAGCCTTAAAAAATAGAGCCGTAAGCTACCAAAATGGTCGTCAGCTAAAAGTAGTTAACGGCCCAGTTTAGAGCCAGGTTTCCATTGAAATATTTTGCGCATTGCGTGCAGTCGCTCTTTTCATGTAGGTGTAAGTTAACGTTGTGTAAACGCTTCCATCCAACTTCGGATTTCTTGAAAATCAATTAGTTGCTATGATAACCCGACCTTACACTATAAAATTTACATTCAACGCTCCTTACCTGCGATCATGTCTAAAGAGAAACAAAAACAAAGATACACTTGTTTTTAATACATATTTTTTGACAATAAGCTAATACTATTTTTTACTAAAATTATATTTTCCACTTTATTGATATATGTAATATGTATTGCTGCCCCCTAGGCATAGGTCTAGTTTGAATTGTGTAGATATGTGCTTGCATATATTTTTAAATGTAAATACATACTGATATTTCTATAAGAACATAAGTACAACTATTTCTATACATTGGACAACAATAAACATTATAAATTACCCTTTTTTTCTACTTTGAAACATTTGAATTATTTGCAAGTTTTAAAATTCCAATTGGAACTAGGTCTCAAAAAGCTATTTTTTCCTCTTTTCCACCTAGTTGAGCTGGGTGTAGTTTTTTCAATGTATCGACAGCCTCGGACAGTGTATTAACAGTTTGTACTTTCACTTGAAACCTGGTATACATTATCGCTTAAAGGCTTCTAATACTTTCTATGGGATGCGAAAATATTTTTGACAGCCGGATATAACGTGCCATCGGAAGCAGTCAATAAACAAAATTGTTTCCGACAGCACATTTATCGGTTTGCAACCTCGCGCAAATGTAATTACGGCTCAATGGAAATGAGCCCTAAATTAGAAAATGTAACTCTTCTAAACAGAGGCAGCTCTAGGTTTAGTGAGGCCTTAGGCAAAGGAAAATCCTTTAACACATATGGGTTTGCATGAGTAAGAAAGTTAAATGTTTGCACAGAAGCAAAACCGATGCATTCTAATTTCAGGAGTTCAGATATCATAACACATTTACCCCCTAGACTTCAGTATCCAAACTTCTATTTCTATATTTATCTATCTATCTATCTATTATCTAACTATCTATCTATAATTATATACAGGTATATATATATATAGAAATATATATTTAAAAATACAAAGAATATATTCTACTATGTTAAGAACATTGGATTGTATAATTTTTACAGTAAATACACAGTAAAACACATTTTTTAATATTAAAATTGAATAAAAATATTTTTTTATGTTTTAAGGTATTTGCGTATATATTTGTGGCATATGAAACCAGCATGGCACATTGCTTTATGTAAATCAGCAACACTATCTGCAACTACAGCCAAAATAAATGCTTAATATTTTCCAACCCCTTGTTCCCTTGTCAGACAGTCATTAGTCTGAGTGCCTATGCAAAAGATTGAGGCAATGACAAACAATGAATAAACTTACTCTTGTCCACTCTCTGCTAAAGTCAGCAACATTCCTCCTCTATAGCTCTCTCTTTCTGCCTCACATGGTCCCTCACAGCCAGGCAAGGCAAAAACTTCCCAGATGATCTGTCTGTACGGACTGTGGCTGTGGGAGAGGAAGAGGAGGAGTCAGCTGTATCACACTGACAGACAGTGGTTCAGCAGGAGGGATGATGATATTAATGGTTAATGGGGGGTATGGGGGAGCTCAGACATGTAGTCAGCCATGTGGCATTGGCAGAACAAGTGACTATTGATTGTTTAACCTATAGTGCAGGCCCCCCTGCTCAGAGGAGGTTATGGGGGGCTTCAAAGGCAGCAACTTGTATACACAGTACAGACACACAATCATGATCCATCTTACCCAGACATAAATATGAGTGGTCTCAGAGCACAGCTTGTATAAGTAGCTGCTGCTTTGATACCTCATCCCTTAATGACCTCCTCTGAGCAGCGTGATGTTCCTACACAGCCCAGGGTTGTTGTACTACTGCTCAGAGGAGGACTTGCATCAAAAGGAGGTGGGCCTTAGGGCGTGTCCTAGCAGCAACTGGGATCAGCCACACATCTTAGAGCTCTAGAGGAATCAATAATCCGCTGATTGCTGATCACAATGGGATAGGCAAGGTGTCCGTACATGGACACTGGTGTCAGTGACTAGCCCTTGCAGTGTCCGCCACAACCTTAGCATATATTTTCTTTCTGATTAAATAATAGGACTAAAAAAAAAATATGTAGTGTGAATAAAGTTAGTGGCTTGTCAAGAGACTGCTAGCGATATTGGGTGATAAGTTGTGGAATAAATAAAGCCTGAGTGAAATACTGGATGTGTATCTGCATCTGTATAATAACACCCAGTGCTATATAATGACACAGTAGTGACACTGGCACATGGGTATAGCCAGAGGAGGGCTGCTAGTTATAGAATCAGAAGTATCTGCATCTGTATAATAACACCCAACACTATATAATGACACAGTAATGACACTGGCACATGGGTATAGCCAAAGTAGGGCTGGTTATAGGATCAGTGGTATCTGCATCAGTATAATAACACCCAACACTATATCATGACACAGTAGTGACACTGGTTCATGGGTATAGCCAGAGGAGGGCTGGTTATAGGATCAGTGGTATCTGCATCAGTATAATAACACCCAGCACTATATAATGACACAGTAGTGACACTGGCACATGGGTATAGCCAGAGGAGGGCTGGTTATAGGATCAGTGGTATCTGCATCAGTATAATAACACCCAGCACTATATAATGACACAGTAGTGACACTGGCACATGGGTATAGCCAGAGGAGGGCTGGTTATAGGATCAGTGGTATCTGCATCAGTATAATAACTTTCAGCACTATATAATGACCCAGTAGTGACACTGGCATATGGGTATAGCCAGAGGAGGGCTGGTTATAGGATCAGTGGTATCTGCATCAGTATAATAACACCCAGCACTATATAATGACATAGTAGTGACACTGGCTCATGGGTATAGCCAGAGGAGGTCTGGTTATAGGATCAGTGGTATCTGCATCAGTATAATAAAACCAAGCACTATACAAAGACACAGTAGTGACACTGGTTAATGGGTATAGCCAGAGAAGGGCTGGTTATAGCATTAGAGGTATCTGCATCAGTATAATAACACCCAGCACTATATAATGACACAGTAGTGACACTGGCTCATGGGTATAGCCAGAGGAGGGCTGGTTATAGGATCAGTGGTATCTGCATCAGTATAATAACACCCAGCACTATATAATGACACAGTAGGGACACTGGCTCATGGGTATAGCCAGAGAGAGGAGGGCTGGTTATAGGATTACTGGTATCTGCATCAGTATAATTACACCAAGCACTATAAAATAATGTTTTTAATTTCAAATGTACCTTGGTGTCCTTCACTAAAGTCTGTACTTTGGAAAATGTCCGCCACAGCCTTTGTCTGTGCCTATCCATGCAATTTACAGCATTCATGAATCAAGTGATCCACATTGTTCTGCAGATCTAGCAGATTTGTATGTCTCTGGAGCCATAGATTGGACATTCAAGGCCTTCAGCGGTGGCTACTGTACTCGCTTTCAATCCACCCCCCCAGTAACATGGGTAACTCTGCCTCTTCTGGCATATCAAAATTTATATCACTGCATCACAATATTTAAAAGCAATTTTACATTCATATTGTGAAAATTGTTAGTCTTGATAATGGAAACAACGTCAATGAACATGTGGGGAGAAAATCCCATCCTGCTCATAATACATCACCTTATAGATAAAGAGTTATTATTAATCCAGTACCTCATGCTGACAGAGCCATCCCTCATCAATACTCATCTCGGATCAAGCAACCCCTTAATAAAATTGCTCAAGGCAACGTTGATTCTTTTAAATGGACTAAAAGAGAGCTACAAGTCTTTTATTTTGATACTGCAATATATGGAACTCAGCTTCCTACATCTTTCATGGAACCTTTGTGCTGAAGCATAGTTACACAAGGATAGAATAACTGCTCTGGGCTAAATAAAACATTATTGTCCATTTAAAATGAGAGTTAGTATTAGGTTGACAGTGGCATAATACTTTAAAAAAATAAAGTAAATTGTTGATCTGTTGATTTTTTTCTCATATATCTCTAACTTGTTTTCTACTTTTCGTTATACCATATGAAAAAGGCATCTTTTCCAAATATTTTTATAGAAAACGTTTTTGCTAGTAATGTTATTTTCTGGTAAGTTAGGGGATGTAAGGTTAGGGGGGTTAGCTGGTTAGTGGGTATTTTGCAATGGGGTTGTGGTGGTTTAGGGGTTAATAGTGTAGTAGGTTACTTTGTGATGGGGGTTGTGGTGGTTTAGAGGTTAATAGTGAAGAGGGGTATTTTGGGATGGGATTGTGGCAGTTTAGGGGTTAATAGTGTAGAGGGGTATTTAGCAATGTGGGGGTGTGGTGGTTTAGGGGTTATTAGTGTAATGGGGTATTTTGAGGTGGGCAATGTGGCAGTTTAGGGGTTATTAGTGTAGTGGGGTACTTTGTTGTGGGTTATGTGGCGGTTCAGGGATTATTAGTGTAATGGGGTATTATGAGGTGGGCAATGTGGCAGTTTATGGGTTATTAGTGTAGTGGGGTACTTTGCTGTGGGCTATGTGGCAGTTTAGGGATTATTAGTGTAATGGGTACTTTGTGGTGGGCTATGTGGTGGTTTAGGGGTTATTAGAGTAGAGGGCTTAATGCGATTCGGGTTAGCATATGGGTGCTATGTTTTTTATGCTTTTCTTGCTCCATTAAAGTCTATGAGGGAGTACATTAACGCAGTTGCAATATTTTCTAACTTCGGCTCTTTGTGCATGTTGGGTTAGCATGCGCTACTCAGCTTGCGCAAAGACCCGAAGTCAAGCGGAGTTAGTGTGCTCCACTCGTAATCTAGCCCATATTTGGCTAGGGATATAGACCCTTTTTTTATACAAATAAATACATATATCGGCTTGTATATAATATCCAATTTCTCACAGCCAGCTGCTGAGGCTGGGGACAATAGATTTATATCATATTATTTATATAAAATGCCACTTTATGAATCACCCTCCCCAGAGTATAAATCTTTAATGCGTAACGTGACATAGTCCCCAGGTTTATTGGGGGGGGGTTGCAATCCATCTTTTAATCTATATGTGGTCAGTCATCATACTTTTCATTTACTCTTCTTAATATAACATATTATTTGAAGACCAATATTAGCTTGTAACTTATATCTATTCTTATATTTGCTATGGCGTTAGTGTATTTAATTAGCATTTAACCTAATATCTCAGTTCATTTTTATACAGCTATCAAGCACTTATAAGTATTTACTATTAAATCTCAGATACCTTTCACCTCTTTTCTCACATTTGCTGGTATCTTAGCAATTTTTTATTAGAGGATTTACCTCCCTTCATAACATTGATGTTGATGCGGTTTTAGATTTTCTTAGTAGACACAGTAATAAGATCAAGGAGAGACTTCTAGTTTATTATTTTCTTTTCACAGTATAATGTATGATAAATTAAATTTGAGATTTTACTAAGGGAAGGTTCGTGAGCAACAAATCCCATATATATCCCCGATGTTTATGAAGACTATTCTTTATTATAGGCCCATGAGTGGTGTTTATGTGGGGAAACAAAACCAAGGACTAATTTATCATTTGTTTAATTCATATTCTAATTGCATAGGTATACGTTGTAATAGTTGTGTGAAGTAAAAAAAAAAGAACAAAAAAAAAATTGAGGCGGACCTGGTATTGTAAGAGCCTGGAGACAAGTGGCAGGACATTGATAAAACAGTGCCTGTAGCTTCACTAAAAGCAAGCAGCTGTACTGCACGAGGAGGCAGCGCACTACTAACTGGCTACTCAATGGAGGAGTAGTGGTGATTGGGTTAGGAGGAGGTTCCAGTGCAACCACCTGTATCATGCCCCTCTGTGTGAGGTTTACATTACAAGGAAAGTGTATGGCTTTGCTTTTAAAAAATATGGTGTAAGGGCTTCCAAGATGGCTGTCAGGCCAATAAGAAAAACCTGCCCCCATATTTGTACAAAAAGGCTGTGTTTATCTACACAGAATAACCAGGGGGATGAATAATTCACAATTACAGAGATGCAGCTCATATTGCTCCTTTATGGCTGCAGGCTCAGACTCTGCTGATTTCAAACAACCAAAAGTTTTTTAAATGGGGTAGCTATTGTTGTAGCCATTGCTCTGGGGCCCAGTGAGGTTGAGTTATACCTCTGCTCCATCAGGTATGTTTGCAGCAGTTGATGGCCTTATCATATAAACCCCATCAAGACAGAGCATTCAATATAGAGAACCTTTAAAGGGACACTAAACCCAAACATTTTCTTTCATGATTTAGGAAGAAAATAAAATTTTAAATAAAATTCCAATATACTTTATTATCTAATTTGCTTCATTCTTTAGATATCCTTTGTTGAAGAAATAGCAATGCACATGGGTGAGCCAATCACACGAGGCATCTATGTGCATCTACCAATCAGCAGCTACTGAGCATATCTAGGTATGCTTCCCCGCAAAAGAATATCAAGAGAATGTAGCAAATTATATAATAGAAGTAAATTAGAAAGTTGTTTAAAATTGCATGCTCTTTCTAAATAATGAAAGAAAAAAAATTGGGTTTTATACCCCTTTACGGCTATTTGGACTGTGGCATTGCAAATCTGGAGCAATATATAAAGCAATAGATAGAAAGGCAGACATCAGTCTATGAATAATTTGAAATTTGGGAGTACGTGAGTTTCATCACTTTATTTTCATTCTATTGCAGAATAACTGGCAGCAAGAAGGAAGATGAGGAAGAGTGTTTCCAAAATGATAATATAAAGTCACAGGGCAAAGAGAGGCTGCACTCATCAAGGGACATTTTAGGGTTTTTGTAATATGTTCATAATGTATATTGATGGGCAATACAAAAACAAGGCCTAGATTGTATAGTGGTTGCTCCTTGTAGCAACTGTGTCTACAGGAGTTGCCTCCAAGCTATCATACCCACTTGCTACTATTATATGCATCATCCAGGCCTTAGCAGGCCTTAGCAGTTTGCAAACAGCGGTGACCCCTATTATAATATAATAGTGACAATACCTTATGAATGTTAATAGTATGTGTGACAGTCCACATCACTGCACCAGGCTCCTCTGTCATTGAGAGTCTCAAAAATGGTTTTAGGTGCATGATTCTCACTTCAGAGGTACAGATATGGATTAGGTAGTAGGTGGCGCAGGTTAAGGGGTTCTTTCTTTACAAATAGGATCCTCAGGACCCTTGAGATAGTTGAATTTGACAGGTGCACAAGGAGTAGAAAACGTCCGTTTAAGTGCAGAATACACACAAGTATAAATGTCTGGTGTCAGCGATGTCAAAAAAAGAAAAAACAGCAGTCCTTAGGTCTTAGGAACAGTGTTTAATATAAAAACATCTCAACGCATTTCAACGCTACAATGCGTCTTCCTCAAGAGCGAATAAAAGGTTTAAAATCAGCTGACATCTTGCTGACACCAACAGCTTCTTTAAATACACATTCGATATGTTCCAACTTCCGGTCTAACAGACAATGGATGGACTCACAGATTAAACTTATTTTCCCATATGAAAAACAAAAATGAAAGTTTTATTTCCAACCAATAAATAATAATTTTCTTAAAAATCTTTAAATTATTATTAATTGAGGGTAAAAAAGTATTTTCTGATATTACAGCATTCATTGGGTGAAAATGAAACCCATTAACCTATCACAAAACCCCAAAATATTAAAAAAAGACAGTTCCCATTTGAGTAGTCCTTAGATATAAAGTCCTCAAGGATTCCAGGTTCGGACCATCATCGTTGTCCGTGCAACCAATCGTAGCATAGCTTGTCAAATCCAATGTTTTCTTTTTCAAGTCCGATCACATGGTATAGAACAGCCAATGGAATTTCCAAAAGAACGGCATTGCAAATACATCTAGTTTAGATCACTTTCTAAAAACAAGAATACTAGAAATATGCAACAATATTAGCGAACAGATAAACAGCAAAATAGGTTTGATGAAACATTTGAAATGTGTTATTTTTATAGTGTTCCATATATTAAAAGTTCTATATATACAAAAAACTATTACTGAAGATGAATAGCAATAATCATGAGTCTAAACTTTATATAATTAGTCTAACCAGTTGACATCAAAACAGAAAAAATATTTTTAACTAAAATACAAAAAAAATAATAAATAAAGTGCAAGTATATTTTCATAAGAGAATAATAAACTAGTCTCATTCTATTTTATTATATTATTAATGTCCCATTAAATTTTGTGGGATGTGATATGTTATGTTTATACTCGATAGACAGTATTCAAAAAGAACAAAAAGGAACAAATTAATTTGTAGTACATTAATGTGACTATAGATATGCAATAAATCTTATTTTCTTATATAAAACTCAATAATGTTAATTAATATTGTGCAAAAAGTGCTTGCTAGTGCTATTAGAGATCCATAGCATGTAGTTTACTTCACTTATTATTCAAACTATTTGTAACCCTAAAATTTTAAGTTAATATTTACTGTGACTCCCACCACAGGGAAAGATAAAACTAACTACAACTTCTAACCTCAAGTTAACCTTCACCATAAAAATAAATTAAAAATAAAATAAGTGTAAACCCAATTGAAGCTTACCTGAAATAAACACCCTCAGATGGGCAGAAATTAATCTCAGTGTTAATTCAGCCATTCTTTTCTCAGTCTTTATAATTCAGTTTTATTTTTAGTCTTTTTTTTGGTTAACACAAAGGGGCATATGTATCAAGCTCCAAATGGAGCTTGATGCCCTGTGTTTCTGGCGAGCCTGCAGGCTCACCAGAAACAGCAATTATGAAGCAGCGGTCACAAAGACCGCTGCCTCATAACCTGTCCGCCTGCTCTGAGCAGGCGGACACACATCGCCGGATATCAACCCGATCAAGTACAATTGGGTTGATTGACACTGCCCTGCTGGCGGCCCATTGGCCGCGAGTCTGCAGGGGGCGGCGTTGCACCAGCAGCTCTTGTGAGCTGCTGGTGCAATGCTGAATACGGCAAGCGTATTGCTCGCCGTATTCAGCGATGTCTGTCGGACCTGATCCGCACTGTCGGATCAGGTCCGTCAGACATTGATAACTAGAGGCCAAAGTCACTCCAGGGGTGTGTTCTCTTCTAATGGGATGCATTCTAGAAATCAGATTAGTATGTCTTGAAACATCAGAGGTTCTGTTTCAGAAAAAGAGATCCTCAGGAAATTCTTTGCAGTTTCAGCATTTTCATGACATTATCTTTCCTCCACCTGCTTTAAATGTTCATGTTATTCAGACAGTCAAGCAAGACAAGTGGAAGATGATTCTCCTGGCCCCAACATGACCTATGACGTCTTTCAGAATGGACCATCTAGTTGGGTGGAATTACTGGTTGCTTTACCTGAGGTAACAATCCTTTGTCATGTGGTCCAATTATTTGTCAAGACTTTATATCTAATTCTAAGAAATATGTATCCCTCTCTCTCAGAGGGAATCTTCCAATTTTGTAGTTCCTTCAACATTTGGTTGATTTTGTCTGCTTGTTTTTGAAAGTTCAGGTTTGATAATTACTCATCATTAAGCTTAGATTTCCGTTTGCTAAGTTTTCAAGAATCAATTGTTCTTTGGGCTGTTACATCATTTTATAACTATATTTAGGCTGTTTTTTGAAGCGGTTGCCTTTTTAGACACTTTGCTAATGACTTTATCTACAGAAAGAAAAGTTTTGGAGCTTTGAATTAATACCCTCCTTATCTGGTTTTCGTACCCTGTTAGATGCCAGTAACACACAGCTGTAATTTTTTAGCCACAAGGCTGCCTGTGACACACACAAAGCAGTGATTGTAACCCTATTGGCTTTAAGTAACACATAAAGTACATAAAGCAAATATTTCATCCCCTTTAAGCATACATAAGAAGAAATAAGACTGCTCATTTGTTAAAAAATGGTGTAAACTCTTATTGTTTATAAAAAAAAAAGTGTAAACTACTATTGTTTATAAGTCTCAATTCATTACTAATAGAATACAGCTTCTGTGGCCTTTTACCCATTTAGCTGCCAAACAGGTTTATTATTTTTAAAACGTTCTACCAGATATTCGAACTTGAAGATGTCAGTGACTTACTTTAGATGGAAAAACATTTTAATTTAATGCTGCATTAAAAACAGCATGTGACAACACTTAGCTGTATATTTTGTCACATAAATATTATTTACAGTCTATAAAATTATTTTAATTCCATTTTTTCTATTAAAAAAGATAAGGTTTTAGAACTGTTTTCGGTTTATCATAGGGGGCATTTATCCAGGGGCCATTTCATATACTTTCTCTCTTCATAACCACCTTTTAATGTGCTTATGTGCATCTATAGGCAGTAACAGATCTTTATCTCTGTAAAGATCAAAGTGCCCCAGTATTGCATAAAATCTGCAGTTTATAGGCACATGCAAGATTTCCCATATTTTTCTCAATATATTATCTGCTCATCGTCATTTACCTTGCTTGCGTTAGGTTATGACACCGTAAAGCTATTTTATAGTAGTTTTTATCTAATTTTCTAAGAGAATCTAAAGAGCACAATATTTTATTGAGCCTGAAATACAAATGTATTTTGTTCCTTACGTCCTATAATGTAGCATTTATAGATAGATTTGCTCTCATGCCCTAACACATTTTGAACTATATTATATTATTATTATTTTTTTAATGGTCTGTTTTATTACAAATGCATCACATATTTAATCAATATCACATTCAAACAACTGAATTTACAGTGCGCAAAAATGTGGTTGAATTTGTTCTTTTATTCTCCCATTAAAATTGGAGTTGTGTATATTTCTTCTCTTGTTTGCAATAAGAAGCCATTGCCTAGCAGCCACACACTTGTATGTCCCTAATCTAGTTACTTGGATGATGAATACATGAGACCACCCCTGGTTTCATGTAGGTTTAAAAATACATCCAAGCATAAGCAGGGCACATTTTGGCCTAAGCCAATTGAGTCTGTAACGATCATGGCGCCCTAGTTGGGGGCAACATGTTTTAACATTAGTTCTTGAGAACCAAAACCCTGACATAATTTTCTTTAGCACTGTTCATACAGGACGTATTATTAAAGGACCAGTCAACACAGTAGATTTGCATAATCAACAAATGCAAGATAACGAGACAATGCAATAGCACTTTGTCTGAACTTCAAATGAGTAGTAAAAAAAAATTCTGACAATTTTAAAACTTATGTCTTTTTCCACTCCCGCTGTACCATGTGACAGCCATCAGCCAATCACAAATGCATACACGTACCATGTGACAGCCATCAGCCATTCACAAATGCATACACACTTATTCTTGCACATGCTCAGTAGGAGTTGGTGACTCAAAAAGTTTAAATATAAAAGACTGTGCACATTTAGTTAATGGAAATAAATTGGAAAGTTTAATTTTGATTAAGTGTCCCTTTAAGAATTTATGGAATAATCCCAGTCATGCTGTAATACTCAGTATCTTAGCACTGTGTGTGGCAGCCTGGGCAGTGCAGTTTTTCTTCCCCTGCTGGGAGTGACTAAGGCAATTTATTGCTCTCTAATTAGTATGTGTGCAGCTCTTGCAAGGTCCTGCTTGCTGTGGGAGAAGAGCAAGGGGTTAATGGGTTTAAAATCCACAGTCCTGAGAGAGCAGACCCAAAATTCTTTGGCTAGGACACCCTGATACCTTTACGTTGCTTGCCCCGCACCTCCTCCTATGCCCCCTGCCCTTTTCCTGAGATCATGTTCTGCACGTGTGGGTGAGTAAAGAGGAGCTAGCACATGGTGAAATGACTGAAGTGGTCTGTGTGAAAGGCATAACATTTTAGTGAAGATGGCGCACAAATCAGGCTACAGGTGGGAGCTAGCAGTAGCAGATCAACTCAAAAGAGGGCCCTGGTGCAGAGTTCTCCCCCCCCCCCCCCCAAGATAACGCAGTAGTAAGCAAAAGTAATAGTATTAATACTGCTCTGTATAATAATTTTGAGGATAGATGGATTGATAGATAGATAGATAGATAGATAGATAGAGCGCTGTGTAATCTATTGGTGCTCTACAAATAACTTAATAATAATAGAGAGATATTATGAACCTGAAATCTTCTCTAATAAAAGGCTCCCTTGTATTAAAGCTGTACACATTCTGCACGTGCCTATGTATAGACTGGCTGCTATGGGCCCCCCTTAGCACTTGGGCCCTGATGCCACTGCACCAGCTGCACCAATGGTAGTTCTGCCCCTGGAGCTAGGGTAGCTGGGTACCCAGTGTGTATGTTCAGGGCTATAGATCTATCAAAATAAGTGATTTTAAATGTATCACACATTTCAACATATAAGGGTGGGAGGCACCAATGTGATTTGATTTGACGTGGGCAGGGGAGCTTGTATTCTTTGGCTAAAATGCATTACTAAAACCCCTTTATTTTACTTTGGGGATAGTGCGCAGGTATTTGTTTTGGCTTACTGACATAACACACTAAATAGGAAAAGTTGTCCGGTGGTTACCTCTAGCTATGTACAAAGGCCTCCTAGCCGGCCAAATAGAAGAGTAAAAACAGTAATGTGTTGTACAAAGCGCCGAAGTGGAAGGCCAAGATAGTGTTGAGATATTTAGATGGCTGGTGTGGTGGATAGGCACACAGGGTGAGCTAGTGTAGTCTAGCTAAAATGTGTAGTTAAAAAGTTTATTTATTACAAATTAAAAACACAAATTGAAAACACATAAAAGGCATATAAAAACATATGAGGGTACACAGTAAAATCAAATAAAAACAATGTCAACATGCATCCATGCTACCTGTTAAACTGGTCACAGATAAACAGGTGAACAAATGATGATATATCTTGATATGAGTGAAGCAAATAGATGAACAATCAGTCAGTGACAAAGTCCAGCAAAATGTCCAGAGAGGCAATAATAAAAATGAAAATGAGAAATGAGAGTGTCAGAGAGTGGAGGTCAGTCGTGCCAACCTGTATAAGGCAAGTCCTGTGTGAAAAAGTAAAAATACAAAATCCCAAATGTGTTCTCTGTGAAGTGGATAAATGAAAAATAGAAAGAATGATGTGAAAATCAAAATATAAAAAAATGCAAAAAATGCAAAAATTGTGAAAAAATGTTGAAAAGTGCAAAAAATCCAAAAAGTCAAAGTGTGAGTATGATGAAATGATCCTCAAGTATCCAAAGGTGAAATTTCTTATATTTTCCTATATGATTCAGCGTGTCCCTGTGGAAATTAGAGATAATAGTGTAGATTGTACAGATATAGTGAATAATAATAGAATGGAGCTTACCAGCTATGTCGACACGTTTCGGCCTCTATAAGGCCTTTTTCAAGATAATAAAAAATTGCATCCATAGATGGCTTTATATAAGGTAACTAATCAAATCTAAAATGGTAGTTTTTGGCGCCAAATTAATAAGACGCCCACTTCCTGTTTGAGGTATTGTGGGTGTTTAAAGGTCATAAAGCTTATTAGCAATAATGTTCATAGAGACGAGAGTGATTGAACCTGGCATTATAGTTTTGAGATGGCGCATAAATAAGGCTTCTTTTTATGTTGTATTATCTCCACTGACCGTGATATGTATTTGTTTTGATCGGCCGTCTCACCGTGACGTCATTTCCGGTATTGGCTGCTTACGTCACTTCCGGTTTTGCTTTTACTGGAAATGTGTGTGAGTGTCTTTACAGCTTAGCCAATTGCAGCCTGTATACAAAGTGGTCAGGACCTCAATCTAAAGCAAAGTGAATGCCATGTATGTAGTCAAACAATACATAGATCGTGGAGGCAATATACATATACAAATCTGTACCACAATGAAAAACACTAGGAGCCTAGGAGTAAGGTGAGAAGCCAAAACGCGTCAGCCCGCTATCCAGACAGCTCCCGTACCCTCTGTAGTTTTACCCCGGGGTCATAATCCCCTCCACATTGTGTGGTATTATTGTTTTTGCGCTACTGCGCTATAATCACAATTAAATACTGTGTATCGCAACACTTTTCTGTGCTCCTCTCATTTTTTGTGCTGATAGTTTGATATGCCTGGTGAAAGGGTTAGAGGGCCGAGAAACGTGTAGTGTATATGCACACGCAGCACATAGTGCTTTTTATCCTTTTGTTTGTATCACGATTTAATTAAATTTCGATGGGGGGTTTTATCATTCTGTAAGTTTATTTCCAGTGTTCTGGTACTGGTGTTCAGCGAACTGAGGCGCTGCAAATCCTCAGTCTGCTCTGAACAGCACAATTGGGTGCTGCAACCATTGTGAGTACCCTGACACTGGGAAATTCATATTTGGGGTTACTTTTGTATCTCACTATTGGTACACACAAGGAAGTGCCTCTGTTTTCCATCTTGTAGATATCATCCTGAATTGACAACGCTGAAGTGGGCCACTGTATTAGAGAGAGCAGCTACATCTTGATATATGGGGGTCCATTTATCATTGTGCAGATGGACATGATCCGCTATAGCTAACCATGTCCACCAAACATCGATAAATGCCGACAGCATTCGCTGTCGGCATTTATAATTGCACCAGCAGTTCTTCGATCGTATTGATTTTCGCATATGTCTGTCTGCCACCTCAGAGCAGGCGGACAGGATATGGGGCAGCGGTCTTTAGACCACTGCTTCATAACTTGTGTTTCTGGCGAGCCTTCAAGCTCCAATCGGAGCTTGATAAATAGACCCCTTGGACACATTTTGTTTAACTTTGTCAAATCAGCCAATAGGATTAGAGCTACTGAAATTCCATTGGCTATTCAAATCAGCCAATAGAATTTTAGTAGCTCTAATCCTATTGGCTGATTTGAACAGCCAATAGGATTTGAGTAGCTCTCATCCTATTGGCTGATTTGAATTTGAAGAATCAAATCAGCCAATAGGAATTCAAGGGACACCATCTTTAATCGCGTACCTTGAATTCACTATCCAGTGTATAGCGGCAATCGTATGAAGAGGATCCTCCCCGCTCCATGGCTCCGCGGTCGCCATTCTTCAGTTCCAGAGTCGCCGGTTTTCAGTTCCAGGGTCGCCGGTCTTCAGCTCCGCGGTCATCGGTCTTCAGCTCCGCTCCGGATTGTTCCTGGAAGAAGATGTTACCGCTTGGAAGAAGACTTCACCGCATGGGACAGGACCTTCTCCACCGGCCTTCAGGAATGGTGAGTACCAACCTGGGGGTTAGAATTAGGGTTTGTTTTTTTTAATTTAGATTAGTGTGGGCATTTTGTAAAAGAGTTAAATGCCCTTTTGAGGACAATGCCCAACAAATGCCCTTTTCAGGGCAACGGGTAGTTTAGGTTTTTTGGTTTGGTGGGTGGGGGTTTTACCGTTAGGGGGAACTTTGTGTATTTTTAATGTAAAAGAGCTGTTTATCTTGGGGCAAAAGATTTTTTTTATTTTTTGTAACTATAGATTAATTTAAATTTAGGTTTAATTTTTTAATTTTGGGGGGTTAGACTTTTCTTTTTAAAATATTTTTTTTTTTTAGATTAGGGATGGGCAGCAAAAGAGTTGAATGCCCTTTTAAGGGCAATGCCCTACAAAAGGCCCTTTTAAGGGCCATTGGCAGTTTAGTGTAGGCTAGGGTTTTTTTTACTTTGGGGGGCTTTTTTATTTTGATAGGAGTAATTCGTTTTTATTTTTTATTTTGATTAGGAGTATTTAGTTTTTATTTTTGATAATTTCGTTTTTTTATTTTGTGTAATTTAGTGTTTATTTTGTTTCGTAATTTAGATAATTGTATTTTAATTATTTAATTTATTTTATTTTATTGTAATGTTAGGTTTTAGTGTAAGGCAGGTTAGGTTTTATTTCACAGGTAACTTTGTATTTATTTTAACTAGGTAGCTAGTAAATAGTTAATAACTATTAAATAAGTAGTCTACCTAGTTAAAATAAATACAAACTTACTTTTGAAATAAAAATAAAACCTAAGGACTTCCGGTGGGCGGAGCGGTGGGTCAGCAGCACAGAGAAAGAGCTCCGTGCATCGCAACTTGGTAAATACCACTAAACTGCTGCTGACCACACTGCTGACCACACTATCCCACACGCCATCCTTGTTGGGAAGCTTGCTGGACATCAGCCCAACTGGACTTCTGTGTGAAGGGCCGAATATCGCCCTTGCCCCTGGAAGGGAATTTAAAGTGCGCAGTGGTGCGCATATCGCGGCCGCCATCTTGGATCAGGCCGACATCACAGCAGCCTCTACAGCGGTTCACCCAGATCTGGCCTTTTTCTATGACCGTTTGGGTCAGAATTGTTGAGAGAGGGGAACGGAGAGGACTCTATGCAGAAAGGAAGAGGGAACTCGCAACTGAACACCCCTAATGCACACCCTTAAAGTCCTCCATACATATGCATAATCAGACCTAATTAAATCCCCAGGCAGAACCCGCTACACTCTTTGGGGCAGAAATTGTGTAAGACTACCCTACGTCATCTAGAAGCCCTGCAGTTATAAAAACACCTGTTTTGCTTTGCATTTGCTCCCTTGATTGTAACAAACAGCCATACATGCTAGATGAACACTTGCATTGCTTAAAAGTGGAGGAGAGAAGAGTAAAGCTTCTGATTTATATCAACACCTATATGCATGATAACCTTCACTACACAGTGTGGGAGGCTGGTTTTTCAGGGCACTCCTAAGAAATACAGAAAAGCAGCAGCTACAAGGCAGATTTCTCCAGGCTGTTGTGGAGAGGCTACGAGACTGTGCACAATAAATCTTTATGTTCTCGCCCCAAAGACACATACTAACGTATTGGGAACTTTGCATATATAATACAAGTGACTGGCTTTGGGGATTTATATGAAGCTAGACAAATATTTTCCGCCTATTTCCAGTTCGCTGGCGGGAAAGATGACATCCAGAAATAAACAATCGGATAAAAAGAGACCAGCTCCAGACTTACATGCTGAGTCCCCGCCATCCCCTAAATCCTCAAATTTGATCACAACAGACTCCTCTTCTTTGCTTCAGGAATTAAAATCATTCTTTTTGCCAAAAATGGAATCACTCCAAGCTGGGGTGGACACACTTACTAGCGAGGTGCGTCAGTTCTCCACCAGAATATCCCAAGTTGAGCAGCGTATTTCAGATGTTGAAGACAGACAAGTGGCAGCTTCTACCTCAGTAAGACAACTCGTACGCCAAAACCAAATATTGCAAGAAAAGGTAGAGGACCTTGAAAATCGCAGCCGAAGAAACAATCTCAGAGTAATTGGCGTTCCGGAAACAATTAAAAATAAGGATCTGCTAGAGTTTACAGCTCTTACAATCCCTAAATTGCTAAAAATGAATCAAGATCATTTGCCCCTGGATGTGGAACGAGCCCATCGCATAGGCCCAGATAGAGGCCTTGAGACCATGAACTCTCGCCCACGCCAAGTAATTTTCAAGTGTTTGAATTACCAAGAGAAATTGGCCCTATTACGAGCATACAGGGCACATTCTGGGGACTTGATTTTCGAAGGGAAAAAACTCCTAATATTCCAGGACCCAAAGTTTTTCACTACCCCCAAGGATCTACAAGACTTCCTAGACCGGGAGGGACAGGATATTGCCCGCTGAATTCTTTGTAAACCTTACCATAATTTTTCTAACTTTATTATGTCCATATGGACAAATGGATGTACTCGTCACCCTCTGCGGTGAGAAGAGATGCTGAAAGGAACTTCAGCGACATTGGACTATCTCTAAAGTTCATGCACTGTTTAATAGTGCATCTGGTATCTACACTATGGAGATTAATATCTCCCTCAGGTTTGTTCAGTTGGCAAGAAACAGCCGACAATGGACACATGGTGACTCTGTTTTCAATTATTTATCTGTTTTCATTTGGTTATTTGTTGTGTAGGCTTGAATGTATGAGAGTGATCGATATTGTTCTTTACTTGTTATTATACTTAAAACTGATGATCTATAGATATTATTCTGTGAATAAATCAGCTCCTCGTTGTTGTTCACCTAAGACCAGGCCAAACAGGAAAATGCCCTCTCCTGGCATACGAAAAAAGTTTATCAATATCACTATTACTTTAGGTTTGAAGCTGCTGGTAGTGTATGTCGAGTGTGAATGGGTTCCCCTGTGGAATAGAACCATGTCAAGACCATATATTAGACCCTTTTTGCTTAAATTTGCTAGAACTCAAGAGCATACTTTGTATCCTACTTCAGGGGCAATCGAATGTTGTGTGCATGGCCAATTCAGACATGAAAAGATTACACCTAGTGAGCTGGCATGTATTAGTGAAATGTATGTCAAATTAGCCCCTAAAAGACTTGCGTTTCTCAACAGCCATTGTGAGATTGTGCTGCTTCACAAATTATGCCTTAGTCGTGGGAAAGGGTGAGACGACCCCCCTACAGTTTGTTACCTCAATGTGGCAACACCTACGATCTCGCATACTGACTCTTGTGAAATGCTTGCAACTATACTTGAATATAAAGGAAAAAAAGCTGAGAATATGCTCTCAATCCTATATGCAAATGATATATATGACTGTTGTAGACATGTGTCTGCTATGTAATTGTGTTGGGCCCTCAAAGCTAATGATACCTACTGTATTAATATACTCTTGTATTTATTTCCAAAGATGGGTGCGTCTCCACTCTGAGGGGCTTACACAACAGGAACCCCCGACACTACAGAATTCCTGTTACTGGGTTAACCGATCTTCTCCTTCCCCAACTAACTGTAAGTACGGTCCCCTGGCACCCGCTGTTATTACATGGACCCTACAACACACTCTGACACGTACTTGTTCTACTATAGTGGCCTTCCTGCTCCTGGAGAAACATCCTTTAGTAGTGAGATCCCAGGGAACATTAACCCCAGGCGCATTCCTCCCTATAACTTACTTATATTATGGCGCAGCGCTGTAGCATAGTTTCTTGGAATGTTGGGGGAATTACATCCCCCGCTAAGCGAAGCAAAATTTTACACCACTTAAACACAATCCAGACAGACATTGCGCTCCTTCAAGAGACCCACTTAACAGAAGAGGAACACAATAAGCTTAAAATAAGGTGGGTTGGACAGGTCATAAACACACCAACCACAGGCAGAAAGAAGGGAGTTGCGATACTAGTCAGGAAGGGACTAGATATTAGGTTCACCAATACCTCTATAGATGCGAAAGGCCGGTACATTATAACAAACCTTCATATAGCCTCCAGAACTTATCTATTGTGCAACATCTATGGCCCAAATAACCTCTCCCCTCAATTCTGGCAACAGATACAAACAAACTTAACTAGACGAAGCGAATTTCCAATAATTATCGGAGGGGATTTCAACATGACACAACTCTCCCCACTTGACAGATTTGCAGAGACTGCACCTTCCCTAGCTGCAGGACCGAGCTCCCAGAGACAGAAAAGTGAGACAAATATAACCTTGGGGTTTAGAGAGGGGTTGGGGCTGGTTGACTTATGGAGATTGCGCAACCCAGACCTCAGAGATTACACGTGTATGTCCAAATCACACCACACACTGTCTAGGATTGATTATTTCCTCACGACTCCAGACCTCACTCCTACCATCTCACTGAGTAAAATACATCCCATTACCATCTCAGACCATGCCCCCATCTCACTCCTGCTTGATTTTTCCCCCCCAGAAGGCTTACAGAGAACATGGAGATTCCCCACACACCTCTATAACAATGTAGATTTTCGCCAGCAGTTGACCTCTTACTGGATAGAGTATAACACAGATAACACACAACATCACAACAATGTAGATCTTTTTTGGCATGCTTCAAAGGCGGTGTTGAGAGGGAGGGTCACAGCTTATGCATCGCACCACAAAACCCTGGCCAAGAAAGTGACAAATCAATTGCTGGGAGAACTAACGGAGGCATATAATGCTTACCTACACCATCCTACTGACCAGACTAGACAGCGCTACTACGAGTTAAAAAAAGAGAGAGACACCCATATCCAAATGGTGGATAATATTCACACCATTCACCGTCAAGGTAAATTCTATAGATTTGGAAACAAAGCAGGGAAAATTATGGCAAATATGGCCAAAATTGTCACCCCCCGAGCTAACATCCCAGCAATAGCTACCGCAAACGGTCTATGCACAGATACCCCCTCAATTATGCGAGAATTTGTAACATACTACACTAAATTATACTCTAAACAAGACATTTCAGAACACCATAAGAATCAGTTCTGGAAAGAAGTTGACATCCCTGCTCTACAACAGGAGCAATTAACCACCCTTAATGCCCCAATACAAATACAGGAGGTCACGAATGCCATAAAAAATGCCAAATTAGGAAAAGCGTCAGGACCTGATGGTCTTCCCGCAGAATACTATAAAATCTTACAAGCAAATATAGCACCTGTTTTGGCAAAATTATTCTCAGAATACTTAGAGGGGAACTGAATCCCAGACCCCAGATTTACAGATGCCACCATATGTGTTCTTCCAAAGCCAGATAGGGACCCTACCCTGCCGGAATCATATAGGCCGATTTCCCTCTTAAATGGGGACTATAAATTGTTCACCAAAATTTTAGCAAACCGGTTGGCGGACGTACTCCCTTCGCTGGTCCATCCGGACCAGACAGGGTTTGTCAAACACCGCTCCTCAGTGGTCAACTTGCGCAAAACACTTGCAGTTATAGCACAATACCATCAAGCCCATACTAATCCCTCCGCGTCACCACTGGTAGACGCATGTTTGCTCTCTGTTGATGCGGAGAAAGCATTTGACAGGGTGGAGTGGGACCATCTCTATACCTCCCTGGCTAGGTTTGGCATAACAGGTCAGTTCCTGGATGTTATCCAGCAACTATATCGAATGCCCTTGGCATCAATTATCATAAACGGCGGTCTGTCCCCCTCATTTCACTTAGAAAGAGGTACTAGACAAGGCTGCCCATTGTCCCCACTTCTGTTCGATCTGGCCATAGAGCCGCTGGCGTGTTATATACGCCAACACTGTGCGGGCCTTCAGGTTCATGGGCGACGCCTACATATTTCCCTGTTCGCAGATGACCTCTTGTTATATATTAGTAACCCAGCTCTAAATGTCCCTAGACTATTAGACATCATGGTAAACTTTGGTACCTTCACAGGGTATAAAATAAATGAAACCAAATCTGAAGTGACATGGCTAAAAAACGAGGAAGGTGCAACCCTTCAAAATACAAACCTTAAAATCACAACAGGCACATTCAAATATTTAGGTATCCATATCCATGTCGACCCGACCCGTATATATCGTCTTAACATCCCAAAGGTCATACTTAATGTGCAAAACATCATACGGGGATGGAGAGGTCTCCCCCTCTCCCTTCATGGTAGAATTCACCTATTGAAAATGATAATCCTACCAAAAATACTATACCCCTTGCAAATGCTTCCTCTCCTACTCCACAACAAAGACATACAAACCATCTCCTCCACTTTTGCATCATTTGTATGGAATCAAAAGAAACATAGAATTAGCATACCTAAACTGTCTATGCCATTGGGAGCAGGGGGTTTCATGTTCCCAAACATCCAATGGTATAACTGGGCGACATTAGCCAAGTTGGTCTTGGGGTGGCTAACTAGATCTGACTACTTTAGCCCCGCGGTAGAGATGGATAGTGCAGCGCCAATGAACCTAGCTTACCTTCCACACTCCACACTTCAGGCCTTGCCACACCATATTTCACACAATATACTGTTTAGGGATCCGATCAGGGCCTGGCACAAACTGTGTCGTTTTTGGAAAATAGACCATACTGTGACCAAATATTTGCCAATACAGGGGAACCCTAAATTTATACCCGGCTACACCACTCGAGCTTTTCAGAGATGGGGAGCAGTAGGCTTGACATCTGTAGCACAGTTAATTAACCCTCTTACGCTTGAACTCACCCCCTTCCAGACTTTGAGGGAAAATTATGCTATTCCTCTTGACACAAGGTTTGCCTATTTTCAGTGTAGACATTATGTTAGGGCTCTTATAACAGAAAAGCAGCTTACGACTACAAGTAACAGCATAGGTTATTTCGCATAGCGAACCAGGGATCTCACTCTATTACTCGCATCTACTCTGAGATCACGCAGCAACTGGAACAGCCTGTCCTACAAACAATACACAATCGGTGGCAAGGGATGAGAGACATTGTGATTACTTCTCAGGAAGTAATAGCTAGCTTTCAGAAAGTTAGGATGGCCACTCTTTCAGCATACTCAAGGGAAGCACATACCAAATTAATCCACCAGGCATATGTCCTTCCAAGCCTAAGACTAAAATGGGTCCCGCAGGCAGTTGACAAATGTAATAAATGTTCTTTCCCGTCCCCAGACCTTATTCACATGCTATGGGACTGCCCTAGACTGAGGGGATTGTGGGGAAGGGTTAAACACTGGCTCCAGAAAGTATTGCGACAAGAGATAACCCTAACCCCTTCTAATATTATCTTTCTTCATGACCTGGAAGTTGCACCACAGTCCCAGAAATTTTTACACTCGATAATTTTACTTACTAGGAGACTAGTCATGCAATATTGGGCTGACAGTAAATCCCCTCCTTTTACAAAATTAATACAAGCAATACATAGTCAAGCTCTACTGGAGCAAGCGGATGTACAAGGAGATCTCGACAAAAGAATAAAAGCTTTCATACATAAATGGGAACCATATTTGATGTATGTCCCCCCACGCATTAGACAAAAGTTACTATACCCCTTTAGGAATTCATCGTTTATGCTAGAGGAAAACCTGAATGGCAAATGGTTCTCCTCATCTTCCTAACTATCCTCCCCTTGATCTCATACACTCTGAGTAGACACATCTCCCATTGAGTGAGATGGGGTGCCAGGGTCCCACAAATCCCTACCCCCCCCCCCCCCCCTCAGGAGTGGAGATGCCCTGCTGTGATGTATGTGGTATGTATGTTATGGTTATTGTTTTATGTTTTTTATATTATGTTATGTTTTGTTATGTTACAAAAATAGAAAAATAGAACCAGATTTACTTCCTGCTGGGGAACTACCTCACTTGAAGGGACCTTCCCTATCCTTTTGGTCGGGAAGAATGTTGTTACCTTCACAACTGTATCAAACATATGTAAAAATGTAACTTCTGTCAACCGAAACTCCCATGTAGGAATGGATCTGGAATATAAATAAAGTTTAAAAAAAAAAAAAAAAACCTAAGATAGCTACAATATTATAATTATTAGTTATTTTGTACGTAGCTTAGGTTTTATTTTATAGGTAAGTATTTATTTAGTTTTAAATAGGAAATATTTAGGTAATAATTGTAAAGTTTATTTAGATTTATTTTAATTATATTTAAGTTAGAGGGTGTTAGGGTTAGGGTTACGTTATGGTTAGGTTTAGGGGTTAATATATTTATGTAGTGTTAGTGATGTGGGAGGCCGGAGTTTTAGGGGTTAATAACTTTAGTATAGTGGCGGCGACATTGGGGGCAGCGATGTTAGGGCCAGCAGATAAGGGGTTAATAAATGTATGTAGGTGGTGGTGATGTTGGGGGCGGCAAGATTAGGGGTTAATAACTGTAACGTAGGTGGCGGCGATGTTAGGGACGGCAGATTAGGGGTTAATAATTGTAATGTAGGTGGCGGCGATGTTAGGGGCAGCAGATTAGGGGTTAATAACATTATGTAGGTGGCGGCGATGTTGGGGGTGGCAGATTAAGGGTTAATAACATTATGTAGGTTGCGGCGAGTTCGGGGGTGGCAGATTAGGGGTGTTTAGACGTGTTTTTTATGTTAGGGTGTTGGGTTTAAACATAACTTTTTCTTTCCCCATAGACATCAATGGGGCTGCGTTACAGAGCTTTTGTTTCCGCAATCGCAGGTGTTAGGCCTTTTTTTTTTGCCGGCTCTCCCCATTGATGTCTATGGGGAAATCGTGCACGAGCACGTCAAAGCAGTGCTTGTATTTGGGTGAAGTATGGAGTTCAACGCCACCATATCGCCCGCGCAAGCCGGGTTTTTTAAAACCTGTAATAGCAGCGCTATAGGGAGGTGAAATACCGCCGCTTTTGTGGTGGTCGTTAATTTCCCTATAGCGCTCAAAACTTGTAATCTAGTTGTATGTTTACTAATCAGCGGATTATTTCACCTGTGCTCTAGTTCAGACATACTCATAATCAGGCTTATTAGGGAGGCCTGAGGACAGGTTTGAAAAAATGTTCTAGAATTAGGGAGGTCTTAGGCAAAACTCAATTATGAGGCCCCTCTTAAAGGGACATGTAGCTTCAATTTTTTTTTGGGGGGGGGGGTTGGTGGGTTTGATTTGCTGCTTAAAGTCCTTTGTAATGGGGTGGGAATACTTAGGACATTTTGAGGTAAAATATCTTCCTTTTTTACATAGAGATGTTCAGGTGATATTTTCTAGTCAGCTTTTTACAGCTATGCTGCATCACTTTCAAGTGTTTCAACATTTGGGTATCATGGCCCTTTAAATTTGCTATATTCTATTGGCATCTTGAGTTGAAGGATCAGCAATGCTAGCTGAATTCATCTGGTGAGGCAATAACAAAAGTTATATATGTACAACCACCACCAATTAACAGCTATCTCCCAGTAGTGCATTGCTGCTCCCAAGCTTACCTAGGTTTGCTTTCAACAAAGGATATCAGCAGAACACAGCTAACTAGATAATAGAAGTAAATTAGAAAGTTGTTCATAATTGCTTGCTCTATTTGAATTATCAAAGACAATTTTTTTTAGATTCATAGCTCTTAAACACACAAAAGAAAAAAAAGAAAAACTTAACTCAATATACAGTATATAGAAAAAAGTTCACTTAAAAGTATAAATCACCAAAATAGCTGTAGAAAGCAAAGCAGCACATAGCAAGCATAGCAGTTACAAATGTTATAAACCATCCATAGCATACAAGTTAAATTGCCTCTTCCTAGTATATTGTCCATATGTTGAATTGTTTCCAAATATGTTGATACAATCTTTTAGCATGTTAACGGTCCTTTATACACGCACACATGTATCAATCTGCACATATTTAAAGAATTAGGATAGGCAGTAGTATGCAAAGAGAGGATTGAAAGTTTCCTGAAGCGTTATGGAAAGCAAGAATGTTAGTATGCTTGAAAATGCATAATTATAGCCTGCAGAAGACTACACTGCAAGCAAGGTAACAAGCTGTAAACAAACCGGTATCCATTCCAAAGTCAAACGAACATTGTCGTGCTGTGTATACAGTCTCAATGCAGAGTGGAAAAACCAGTCCTGAATCTGAGCCTTCCAACAGGAACTTGCCTCAGTCAAAAGCTGCTCCAAGCTACAGGAAAATAAGTGCCATTAATGCTGTAAGTGAACATTCAAGCCATAATGGTATCTCCAAACATGGAAGTGACGTACAACTGTGATACAGCCTACGTGCGTTTCATCCCCAATGACTTCTGGGACTTCCTCTGGGCTAACGTAACAGTGACAGAGGGGCTCCCACTCTATTTATCCTGAGCCATACCATACCACCCCTTAGAACTGATGAAATATAGCAACATAATAAACAATTAATTAATTGTAACTTAACTTACATACAGTACATACAGTATTACAAAAAATAAATTAACCATGTTCTAATGTCTTAGATGGCGTCCATACTTAATTATATCTTATTATGCCACTCATAATAAAGTTAAACATCAAGATAGTTACAAACTATTCACACAAAAATGAAGCAAACTTGATTTCATTTAAACCTCTAGGAGACAAGGTATTTATCCTATACATCCAGCCTGCCTCTTTTTGTAGAAGGATCCTATCTAGGACAACCCCAGACAAACCTTTAAAGGGACATTAAACACTTTGCGATTGTAATATAAAATGATAAATCATACATATATAAAAAAAACTGCAATATACTTTCATTATTTATGTTTTCTCCTTTTCCTGTAATTCCATTTTGAAATTGTGAGCTCTTCAGTTCCTGTTAGAAATGGAAGTGCAGAACACCGCTAAATTCCACACAGTTCTAGTGAACTGCATGTGCAATGCCGCTCTCTGCAGATTCAAGGCCAATCGCCCGCTAGCAGGGGGTGTCAATCAGCCCAATCGTATAGGATCAGGTGGATTGAAGACCGCAGCCTCAGAGGCAGCGGACCAGTTATGGAGCACAGTCTTTATACCACTGCTTCATAACTACTGTTTCCGGTGAGCCTGAAGGCTCGCGCGGAAACGGGCATTAAGCTCCATTTGGAGCTTGATAATTCGGCCCCTAAAGCTTTACACTTATTTTGTCAATATTTAAACAGCTAATGAAACTTTAAAAAATACATCTACATGTTATTCTTAGACTAATCTTTTCTTTGAATGTTTCATTCCATCTGGCATTTATTTAGTGTTTAATGTCCCTTTAAGCCACAAAGGAAAAGATAGACAGGTAAAAATGAGAATCCTAGGTACAATGACCAAACGGGAAAATTACAAGTGGCTGGTTATTGCTACCCCAAGCTCATGGTAGCAATTAGCGCTCAAAAATGTCAGACCTCTGGTTAATTTTTTTTAAATGTCCCCCAATTGCCCACAAAATAACAGGTGAAGTGCCTTTTTATTTTATTTTTTTATTATATTTTTAAAAAACTGCACTAAGCAGTTTTTGGGGGCTGAAGTTGGTGGGTGTAGTGTGTTAGAAAGAAATCGGCACTGAAAAGTTCTTTTACATTGTGGTCTAAGGGGACTGTGTGTTCCCGGTAAACATATATGCATATGCTTATATACATATATATTTATGTGTTAATATGTGTATACTTCATATATATTTATATTTGCAGCATATCGTTGCACGACTTTCTCTTTTGCTGCGCTAGTTTTCATACCATGTCTCACAGCATGAGAACGAGGCTCCCATTAGAGGCTATGGAAGCACACTCTCGTAAGCGCAATGCTTCCATGCAATGCAAACTCGAGGTCGCGTTCGCATTGAACCTCACTTTTAATACCAGCGCACATTTGCGTGCGCTGGTATTACTAAATTGAAGCAATATTTTGCGCTCAACTTGTAATCTAGCCCAATATGTTAAAGGGACACTCAGGTTAAATTACATTTTCATGATTCAGATACAGCATGTCATTTTAAACAACTTTCCAATTTACTTCCATTAAAAAAAATGTGCACAGTCTTTTATATTTACAATTTTTGTGTCACCAGATCCTACTGAGCATGTGCAAGAATTCACAGACTATACGTATATGCATTTGTGATTGGCTGATTGTTATCACATGGTACAAGGGGAGTGGAAATATACATAACTTTAAAATTTGTTATAAAAAAATCTACTACTCATTTGAAGTTCAGATTAAGTGCTATTGCATTCTCTTGTTATCTTGCATTTGTTGATTATGCAAATCTAATTTGGTGACTGGTCCTTTAACTGCCTCTGTTAAATCAGGTCACCAGTTGCATAGATGACACCTAGAGGAGTAAAAGCATCAAGTTCACTCTGGATGCTGTTACTAGCATTTTACATTAGCATTTTTTTATTGATCCTCAGATAAGCACAAACAGAAAATGAGAACCTCAGAAATTCAGATAAGTGCAATTTAATTACAGCTATTCTCCCAAATCAGTCCTGCAGTGATACAAATTCGCAAGTGTCACTTATGGGAGCTGCACTTGATTATTTACACCATGAACCACCTACACAAATCTTCTAACGCACAGAAAACAGGTTTATCAAGCCACGTTGTTGACATTTGCATACATCCTCAGTAAGAGAGGAGCCACCTTAATCAGTTTATATCACGTAAGTCTGACATTTTATTGTACATTCTTGTTCATCTTTACATAGTAAGTCTGCACTATAAAAATAAACAATGCTAATAATTAATTAGATACGAAAGTCAATATTAAGCCTTCATGATTCAGATAGAGCATAAGACACTTTTACAATCACTTCTATATCAAATTTACTTTGTTCTTTTTTTGCTTAAAGGGACATAATACTTATATGCTAAATCACTTGAAACTGATGCAGTATAACTGTAAAAAGCTGACACTAAAAATATCACGTGAGCATCTCTATGTAAAAACGGAAGATATTTTACTTCACAATTTCTTCAGCTCACCAGAGTAAGTCCTGTGTAAAAAGTTTTACTTCAGCTGCTGTCCAGCTGCAGGTAAAAAAAATAATTAAGGAATGAACTGCAGCCAATCAGCATCAACAATGCTGAGGTCATGAACTCTTTTACTGTGATCTCATGAGATTTCATTTAACTCTCATGAGGTTTCATAATAAACTTCCTTAAACTGAATAGGGAAATAACATAAGTGCGCACGAAGCTCGCTCCCTTGCCTGTCCCGGGACAGACATAATGATTTGCTGCTTAAAGTCCTTTGCAATGGGGTCTGAATACCAGGGACATTTTGAGGTAAAATATCTTTCTTTTTTACATAGAGATGTTCAGGTGATGTTTTCTAGTCAGCTTTTTACAGATATGCTGCATCACTTTCAAGTGTTTCAAAATTTGGGTATCATGGCCCTTTAAAAGAATATGTACATATCCTACACTGGGTTAGATTACAAGTGAGGTGCAAAGGGTTTTGGGCTAGCGCAATTGCGATTTTGCGAGCCATTTTTAATCCTCTAATATTGAAAATTCAGCTAAATCGTGATTGCGTTAACGCAATCTCCTTTTACGCTACAATCCTTTCGTGATCTAAGAGATGTGGTAAACTGGTTTGCAAAAAAAAAAAGTTGCACAAGACACAACAAATATACATTACAAAGTACACTTACACCTATAAATAAACTATTAACCCTTAAACCACCATCCCCCCACATCGGAAGGTACCTAAATAAACTATGACCCCTAAAATTACATCTCCCCACATCACATTACCTTAATAAACTATTAACCCCTAAACCACCATCACCCCACAATGCAAAGTACCTAAATAAATTATTAAACCCTTAACTGCCATCCCCCCACATCGCAGTACCTAAATAAACTATTAACCCCTAAACACACACACATATATACACAAGCACAGCCAGATCCGGAACAGATAAATGTAAACTGGGCTGTACCAGTAATAAATAATGTTGGATTGAAGGTTGAGTGCATATATATATGCATATATACATATAAACGCATATATATATATATACGTGTATGTATATACAGTATATATATATATATATATATATATATATATATACACAGGTATATATACTGCATATCAGTTGAAATGGAAGAGAAAAAAATATATACTAGCGCTCAAATCCTACTACATTCAATAAAATATGTTAGAGCTGTTAAAATAAAATGCATAACAATAATAGCTCTATATGTTAACCTCCTGTCATATATACAGAGTATTTATAATACACATAACAAATATAAAATCTCAAAAAGAGACTTCTGTGCAGCTTGTACTGGTCTAGTGTACCGCTAACACCAGTGGTAAAATTAAAAAAAAGCAATAGCAAACAAATATATTAGTGCACAAGAGTCCAAATGTAAAAATAAGTGGGTGTGAATACTTAGAAAATTTGAGGCACTTTTTGTAATTTGGGGTGTCAGTTTGCTCTCATGGAAAGGAGTTTCTACACAGGCTAACAAATAGAGCAAGGTAAATTTGAGAAAGGACAACTTTGGAAACAGCCGTCTTCTATGTATATGTCTGCATATGCTTTTATTCTTACCTCATAATGGTTTGAGGTATTATATTGTAAGTGGCTATCAACCACCTGTTAAAATAAATTAATTGGTTTATACAATACTTCACTTTTGGAGTCATTTTATGTTTTCCATGACATTCACTGAGTCTAAAGAATAACACAGAATCAAAAGACCTGAGTCAGGAGGAAAACTGAAAGACAACAAACTGTGGAAAGAAAATCGTTTCTTTCATGTAATTGGCAAGAGTCCATGAGCTAGTGACGTATGGGATATACAATCCTACCACGAGGGGCAAAGTTTCCCAAACCTCAAAATGCCTATAAATACACCCCTCACCACAACCACAATTCAGTTTTTACAAACTTTGCCACCTATGGAGGTGGTGAAGTAAGTTTGTGCTTGATTTTCTATGTTTATATGCGCTTCTCAGCATTTTGAAGCCAGATTCCTCTCAGAGTACAGTGAATGTCAGAGGGATGTGAAGGGAGTATCACCTATTGAATTCTATGGTTTTCCTTGCAGGAAATCATTTTCATAGGTTCTCTGTTATCGGTCGTAGAGATTCATCTCCTACCTCCCTTTTTCAGATCGACGATGTACTCTCATATTCCATTACCTCTACTGATAACTGTTTCAGTACTGGCTTGGCTATCTGCTATATGTGGATGAGTGTCTTTCGGTAAGTATGTTTTCATTACTTAAAGGGACAGTTCACCCAAAACTTTCTCCCCTTTAAATTATTCCCAATGATCCTTTTTACCTGCTAGAGTGTATTAAATTGGTTGTAAGTAGCTCCTTTACTCATATTTCAGCATTTGAAATAGCTGATTTAGCTTGTGGTTTCCCAACCTATACTGAAAGATTTGATACTGGCGTATACGCTATTGACAAGTCTAAGTAAACACAGGCAGCAGAAGAGATTACACCCTCAGTGGGGGGCATGATAGTTAAGTAATAAAATGATAATTTGCCATTGTTCTCTCTATGTATTGAGCTTTGGCGTTCCAGACAAATATAAGATAAGGAAGCAAGTCTGTGTACACAAAGTGTTAACATAATGAGATCTGATATTACCTGAAGCTCAACCCATTGTAATAGGCTGTGGTTTCAAAGCACAAAACCAGCTACTTCAGATACACAAATAAACCCGAAAATGCAATTTCTCAAATATTTTATACTCTGCAGTTGGTATAACAAGTCATTTAAAATACATTTATGGAAAAACAATTTTACAGTGTACTGTCCCTTTAAGACACTCTCAGCTATGTTTTGGCACTTTATGTATTAATATAAAGTTCTAAATATATGTATTGTACTTATATTTGCCATGAGTCAGGTTTTTGTATATTTCCTTTTTGCAGACTATCAGTTTCATAGTTGGGAAAAAACATATTTAGGAAAATATTTTTCTTACCTGGGGTATAGTCTTTTTTAAAATTGACTGCTTTTTCATTACATTTTCATGGGCAAAATTAGGCTTGCGAGGTCGCAAAATGCGGATGTTTATTGCGTTATTTTTGGCGCAAGAATTTTTTGGCACAAGGTTGCATCTGCAATGACGCGACATTTCCGGATGTTGTAGCGCCAAACAAATTGATTTTGCGTTGTGCGTCATACTTGTCGCCAAATAATTTAATTATTTAAAACCCCATTCCTATATGCCTCTTGACTTTTTTATGTTAGAGGGCTATGCTGTTTGCATTTTTTTACCATTCCTGAAACTGCCATATTAGGAAATTGATAATTGTTCTTTATATGTTGTTTTTTCTCTTACATTTGCAAGATGTCTCAATCTGATCCTGTCTCAGAAACCACTGTTGCAACCTGGACTATGATCACAACAGATGCAAGTCTTTCAGGTTTGGGAGCTGTCTGGGGATCTCTGACAGCACAAGGAGTTTGGAAATCTCAAGAGGCGAGATTACCAATCAATATTTTAGAACTCCGTGCTATTTTCAGGGCTCTTCAGGTTTGGCCTCTGTTGAAGAGAGAACCATTCATTTGTTTTCAGACAGACAATATCACAACTGTGGCATATGTCAATCATCAGGGTGGGACTCACAGTCCCTAGCTATGAAATGAAAGAAGTATCTCAGATACTTTCTTGGGCAGAATCCAGCTCCTGTCTAATTTCTGCGTTACATATCCCAGGTGTAGACAATTGCGAAGCGGATTATCTCAGTCGTCAGACTTTACATCCGGGGGAGTGGTTGGTCCATCCAGATGTGTTTTCTCAGATTGTTCAGATGTGGGGTCTTCCAGAAATAGATCTGATGGCTTCCCATCTAAACAAGAAACTTCCCAGGTACCTGTCCAGGTCCAGGGATCCTCAGGCGGAGGAGGTGGATGCATTAGCAGTTCCTTGGTGTTACCAACCTGCTTATATCTTCCCGCCTCTAGTTCTTCTTCCAAGAGTGATCTCCAAGATCATCATGGAACAATTGTTTGTGTTTCTGGTAGCTCCAGCATGGCCTCACAGGTTTTGGTATGTGGATCTTGTCTGGATGTCCAGTTGCCAACCTTGGCCACTTCCTTTAAGACAGGGGTGTCCAAACTTTGCTCTCCAGAGGTTTTGGAACTACATTTCCGATGATGCTCAGCCAGCATTTTATCTAGCTGAGCATCATGGGAAATGTAGTTCCAAAACCTCTGGAGAGCAAAGTTTGGACACCCCTGCTTTAAGACCTTCTGCCTCAAGGTTCGTTTTTCCATCAGGATCTCAAATCATTAAATTTGAAGGTATGGAAATTGAATGCCTAGTGCTTTGTGATAGAGGTTTCTCTGACTCAGTGATTAATACTATGTTACAGGCTCGTAAATCTGTTTCTAAGAAGATTTATTATCGAGTTTGGAAGACTTATATTTCATGGTGTTCTTCTCATAAATTCTCCTGGCATTCTTTTAGAATTCCTAGAATTTTACAGTTTCTTCAGGATGGTTTGGATAAATGTTTGTCTGCAAGTTCCTTGAAGGGACAAATCTCTGCTCTTTCTGTTTTATTTCACAGAAAGATTGCTAAGCTTCCTGATATTCACTGTTTTGTACAGGCTTTGGTCCATATCAAGCCTGTCATTAAATCAATTTCTCCTCCTTGGAGTCTTAATTTGGTGTTGAAGGCTTTACAGGCTCCTCCTTTTGAGCCTATGCATTCTTTAGACATTAAACTACTTTCTTGGAAAGTGTTGTTCCTTTTGGCCATCTCTTCTGCTAGAAGAGTTTCTGAATTATCTGCTCTTTCTTGTGCTTCTCCTTTTCTGATTTTCCATCAGGATAAGGCAGTTTTGCAGACTTTATTTAAATTTTTACCTAAGGTTGTGAATTCTAACAACATTAATAGAGAAATTGTTGTTCCCTCTTTGTGTCCTAATCCTAAGAATTCTTTGGAGAGATCCTTACATTCTTTGGATGTTGTAAGAGCTTTGAAATATTATATTGACGCTACTAAAGATTTCAGGAAGACTTCTAGTCTACTTGCTGTCTTTTCTGGTTCTAGGAAAGGTCAGAAAGCTTCCGCCACTTCCTTGGCATCTTGGTTAAAGCTTTTGATTCATCAGGCTTATTTGGAGTCAGGTCAGGCCTCACCTCAGAGAATTACAGCTCATTCTACTAGATCAGTTTCCATTTCATGGGCTTTTAAGAATGAAGCTTTAGTTGATCAGATTTGCAAAGCAGCAACTTGGTCTTCTTTGCATACATTTACTAAATTCTACCGTTTTGATGTATTTGCTTCTTCGGAAGCAGTTTTTGGTAGAAAAGTTCTTCAGGCAGCTGTTTCAGTTTGATTCCTCTGCTTATGTTTAAGTTTTTTTCTTTTCAACTATGAGAAAAAAATTATATTTTTTTGGTTGTGGATTAATTTTCTCAGCGGAAAAATGGCTGCTATTATTTTTATCCCTCCCTCTCTAGTGACTCTTCTGTGAAGTTCCATATCTTGGGTATTACTATCCCATACGTCACTAGCTCATGGACTCTTGCCAATTACATGAAAGAAAACATAATTTATGTAAGAACTTACCTGATAAATTCATTTCTTTCATATTGGCAAGAGTCCATGAGACCCATCCTTTTTATGGTGGTTATGATTTTTTGTATAAAGCACAATTATTTCCAATTCCTTTTTTTGATGATTTTTACTCCTTTCTTCATCACCCAACTACTTGGCTATTCGTTAAACTAAATTGTGGGTGTGATGAGGGGTGTATTTATAGGCATTTTGAGGTTTGGGAAACTTTGACCCTCCTGGTAGGATTGTATATCCCATACGTCCCTAGCTCATGGACTCTTGCCAATATGAAATAAATTAATTTATTAGGTAAGTTCTTACATAAATTATGTTTTTCCCTTTCAAAGACAGAGAGCAGCCCTTAACTCATAGGATTGAGGTAGGGTCCTATAAGTACAAAATCATTACCCTGTCTTAAACATCGTATTTTGTGGGAATATTACTTCTGACACATTGATTACTTTGTTGGATTCAACTTTTACACCTTATTGGACTTTATCATTACTACTACTATTATTATTATCTTTACATTTGGACTCTTGTGCGCTAATATATTTGCTTGCTCTTGCATTTTTTAAAGGGACACTGAACCCAAATTCTTTCTTTCGTGATTCAGATAGAGCATGCAATTTTAACCAAATTTCTAATGTACTCCTATTACCAAATTTTCTTCATTCTCTTTGTATCTTTATTTGAAAAGCAAGAATGTCAGTTTAGATGTAAGTTTTGGTGAACAACCTGGGTTGTTCTTGCTGATTGGTGGATTAATTTAACCGACCAATAAACAAGTGCTGTCCACTGTCTGAACCAAAAAACAGGTTTTTCAAATAGAGATAACGAAGAGAACGAAGAAAAAATGATAATAGGAGTAAATTAGAAAGTTGCTTAAAATTGCATGCTCTGTCTGAATCACAAAATAAAAAATTTGGGTTCAGTGTCCCTTTAACCCCTTAAGGACCAAGGCCATTTTTCAATTTCTTTCCCTTAAAGACCAGGGCTATTTTTACATTTCTGAGGTGTTTGTGTTTAGCTGTAATTTTCCTCTTACTCATTTACTGTACCCACACATATTATATACCGTTTTTCTCGCCACTAAATGGACTTTCTAAAGATACCATAATTTTCATCATATCTTATAATTTATTCTTAAAAAAAATAAAAAATAAAAAAATATGAGGAAAAAATGGAAAAAAACACACGTTTTCTAACTTTGACCCCCAAAATCTGTTACACATCTACAACCACCAAAAAACAACCATGCTAAATAGTTTCAAAATTTTGTCCTGAGTTTAGAAATACCCAATGTTAACATGTACTTTGCTTTTTTTGCAAGTTATAGGGCAATAAATACAAGTAGCACTTTGCTATTTCAAAACCACTTTTTTTCAAAATGAGCGCTAGTTACATTGGAACCCTGATATCTGTCAGGAATACCTGAATATCCCTTGACATGTATATATTTTTTTTAGAAGACATTCCAAAGTATTGATTTAGGCCCATTTTGGTATATTTCATGCCACCATTTCACCGCCAAATGCGATCAAATAAAAAAATGTGTTCAATTTTTCACAAATTTTTTCACAAACTTTAGGTTTCTCACAGAAATTATTTACAAACAACTTGTGCAATTATGGCACAAATGGTTGTAAATGCTTCTCTGGGATCCCCTTTGTTCAGAAATAGCAGACTTATATGGCTTTGGTGTTGCTTTTTGGTAATTAGAAGGCTGCTAAATGCCACTGCGCACCACACGTGTTTTATGCCTAGCAGTGAAGGGGTTAATTAGGGAGCATGTAGGGAGCTTGTAGAGTTAATTTTAGCTTTAGTGTAGTGTAGTAGACAACCCAAAGTATTGATCTAGGCCCATTTTGGTATATTTAATGCCACCATTTCACCGCCAAATGCGATCAAATTTTAAAAAAACTTAAATTTTTTCGCAATTTTAGGTTTCTCACTGAAATTATTTACAAACAGCTTGTGCAATTATGGCACAAATGGTTGTAAATGCTTCTCTGGGATCCCCTTTGTTCAGAAATAAAAGACATATATGGTTTTGGCGATGCTTTTTGGTAATTAGAAGGCTGCTAAATGCCGCTGCACATCACACGTGTATTATGTCTAGCAGTGAAGGGGTTAATTAGGGATCTTGCAGGGTTAATGTTAGCTTTAGTGTAGAGATCAGCCTCCCACCTAACACATCAGACCCCCTGATCCCTCCCAAACAGCTCTCTTCCCTCCCCCACCCCACAATTGTCCCCGCCATCTTAAGTACTGGCAGAAAGTCTGCCAGTACTAAAATAAAAGGTATCTTTATTTTTAGCATATTTACATATGCTGCTGTGTAGGATCCCCCTTAGCCCCAACCTCCCTGATCCCCCCCAAACAGCTCTCTAACCCTCCCCCTCTACATTATTGGGAGCCATCTTGTACCCAGTTTACAAAAAAATACAAAAAAATATATATTTTTTATTTTTCCCCCCCACTTTTCTGTAGTGTAGCTTCCGCCCCCCAAGACTAAACCCCCACCCCCTCCCAGATCACTTCGATTATCTATATTAAATTTTATATACCCCCTCTCTCCCTCTAAATTTAAACAAAATCTGTTCCATAGTGTAATGGTTCCCACCCGCTCTCTACCCGTGCACGCACCTGTCCGCCTCCCCCGTGCATGCGCACGCGTCCGTGCGCGCCCCCAGCGATCCCGCCCACGATCTTGCCCACCTCTGCACTACGTAATCCACCGATGGCCGCCCACCCGCCTCCCACACACCAACGATTGTGGCCATCGATGTCCGGTGCAGAGAGGGCCACAGAGTGGCTCTCTCTGCATCGGATGGGGTAAAATGTTATTGCAGTGATGCCTCGATATCGAGGCATCACTGCAATAACCGGAAAGGGTACAGGTTGTGTGTGACGTACCATGTACAACGCATGTCGTTAAGGGGTTAAGCCTAATGCTTCCATGCAATGCATACTCAAGGTCGCGTTCGCATTGAACCTCACTTTTAATACCAGCGCACATTTGCGTGCGCTGTTATTACTAAGTTGAGTGTGAATATTGCTTTCGCAGAAGCAATATTTTGCACTCAACTTGTAATCTAGTAAATGTTTACTGCCTCTGTTAAATCAGGTCACCAGTTGCATAGATGACACCTAGAGGGGAATAAACATCAAAATCACTCTGAATGCTGCTACTAGCATTTTACATTAGCATTATCTATTGATCCTCAGATAAGCACAATAACAGAAAATAAGAACCTCAGAAATTCAGATAAGTGCAATTTAATTACAGCTATTCTCCCAAATCAGCCCTGCAGTGATACAAATTCTCAAGTGTCACTTATGGGAGCTGCACTTGATTATTTACACCATAAACCACCTACACAAATCTTCTAACGCACAGAAAACAGGTTTATCAAGCCACGTTGTTGACATTTGCATACATCCTCAGTAAGAGAGGAGCCACCTTAATCAATTTATATCACGTAAGTCTCACATTTTATTGTACATTCTTGTTCATCTTTACATAGTAATGGGCATATTTATTAAAGCCTGGCGGACCTGATCCGACAGTGCGGATCAGGTCCGCCAGACCACGCTGAATACGGCGAGCAATACGCTCACCGTATTCAGCATTGCACCAGCAGCTCGCAAGGGCTGCTGGTGCAACGCCGCCCCCTGCAGACTCGCGACCAATAGGCCGCCAGCAGGGGGGTGTCAATCAACCTGATCGTACTAGATCGGGTTGATTTCCGGCGATGTCTGTCCGCCTGCTCAGAACAGGCGGACAGGTTATGGATCAGCGGTCTTTGTGAGCGCTGCTTCATAACTGCTGTTTCTGACGAGCCTGCAGGCTCGCCAGAAACACGGGGCATCAAGCTCCATTCGGAGCTTGATACATATGCCCCAAAGTCTGCACTATAAAAATAAACAATGTAATAATTAATTAGATACGAAAGTCAATATTAAGCCTTCATGATTCAGATAGAGCATGTAATTATAAGACACTTTTACATTCACTTCTATATCAAATTTACTTTGTTCTTTTTGCTTTAATAATTATGTACATATCCTACACTGGGCTAGATTACGAGGCGTAAACAGTTTTGGGCTAGCACAATCGTGATTTTGCAAGCCATTTTCATTCCGCTGATATTGAAAGTTTAGCTAAATCATAATTGCTAATAGTAGAATGTCGGAAGCGCCAAAGGCAGGTGCAATGAGACTGGTTACTATCTATATTAAAAGCTTCATAATTTAATAGGAATTAGAATTAAAATTAAAATAAAATCATACAATGAATATAAACAAATGAATATAAACTAAAATCAATACAAATAGACTGGTGGATCCACCTGGCTAACAGTTGATTACACCTCTAGGTTAGTGGAGGTCTAGACCACACATGTAACTGTGTGACAAGGTGATAAAAATGTGTATGAAAACTGTGTTTAAAAATGAAAAATAATTCCAAAAATATAAAAAATAGTGACAATATGTGAAAAGTATCCAAGGATAAAAATAAAAATTAAAATGAGTGAAAATAAGTGTCACAATCCTGCTCAAAGTTATAATCCAAGTGTGAAACACAAAAGAGAACACAAACTTGTTTCCTGGTGGTGAGAAGTGACGGGGTGTGGTATATTTATTTCCTGGTGGCGAGAAGTGTCGTGGTCATCCTGATGGTGAAAATCTTGAGATCGTTGTCCTCTTGGTCTTAGTCCTCCATCACAAATATTAACCTGTAAGAACAAAATTAAATGTACCAAATGTCCAAACTACTGTTAGGAGATTGGAAAAAAGCTTACCAGCTGCTTGTCAACGCATTTCGGCCCAGCTATGTGGGCCTTTATCAAGACGCACAAGAGTCCAAATGTAAAAATAAGTGGGTGTGAATACTTAGAAAAATTTGAGGCACTTTTTATAATTTGGGGTGTCAGTTTGCTCTCATGGAAAGGAGTTTCTACACAGGCTAACAAATAGAGCGAGGTCAATTTGAGAAAGGACAACTTTGGAAACAGCCGTCTTCTATGTATATGTCTGCATATGCTTTTATTCTTACCTCATAATGGTTTGAGGTATTATATTGTAAGTGGCTATCAACCACCTGTTAAAATAAATTAATTGGTTTATACAATACTTCCCTTTTGGAGTCCTTTTATGTTTTCACTGACATTCACTGAGTCTCAAGAATAACACAGAATCTAAAGACCTGAGTCAGGGGGAAAACTGAAAGACAACAAACTGTGTGAAGAAAATCATTTTCCCTTTCATAGACAGAGAGCTGCCCTTAACTCATAGGATTGAGGTAGGGTCCTGTAAGTACAAAATCATTAGCCTGTCTTAAACATCGTATTTTGTGGGAATATTACTTCTGACACATTGATTACTTTGTTGGATTCGACTCTTACATCGTTTTGGACTTTGTCATTACTACTATTATTATCTTTACATTTGTACTCTTGTGCGCTAATATATTTGTTTACTAGAAGATGGAGAGAACAAGAGAGGCGCCTGTGTGTACCAGTAGATAACCAAGTAGTAACTTTCAAAAAGCCCTAGTCAGGGTACTCAGGGTATGAAGAGCACTCAGACAGTGCTATTAGAGATGGGCTGGATGTTTGGCAGCAACCCAGCTCACTGATTGCAGGAACAACATAACATCCAATCTGGAGAAGATAAGACAACAGGGCGCCTGTGTGTACCAGTAATAAACCAAAAAAATATCAGTGTTGATTCTCATTCAGTATACAGTACTCACATTTGTGAAGAGTACTCAGACAGTGCTATTAGGCACGAGCTGGATATTTGAAAGCAAACCAGCTTACTGATATGGTATATATATATACACATACACACACACTTTGGAGCCGTTTCCAGTTAAATACCTTAAAACTTGAAAAATAATTTTTAATCAATTTTAATTTTTTTTAATGTGTTTTACTATGGGCTAGATTACAAGTGAGGCACAAATGGTTTTGCGCTAGCTTAATTGTGTTTTTGAGAGCCATTTTCATTTTGCTGATATTACAAGTGGAGTGCAATCACCCTTTACGCTTCAATCCTTTCTGCAATCTTAGAGCTGTGGTTAACTGTTTTCCAAAATTAAAAAGTTGCACAAAACATTTCAAAAATACATTACACAAGTACAGTTACACTCATATTAACAATGTCTAATTAAAAAATATTGCACAAAAAAATTGTAAGGGCTCAAAGATATGAGATCTCCGGTGTTAAAAAAAAAAAAGGCAGGCAAATGGCTTTAACATTGAGACACATACATTTTTATTTATTTTAAGATATGCATCTTGTAATTTTAATTTAAAGTTAGGGGGCTGTTAGGTTTAGGGGTTAATAGTTTAATTTAGTTTTTTGCAATGTGGGGGCTGTCGGTTTAGGGGTTAATAGGTTTATTTAGTGGTAGTGATGTGGAAGGCCAGAGGTTTAGGGGTTAAGAACTTTATGTAGTGGCGGCAATGTCGGGGAGCGGTGGAATAGGGGTTAATATCTTTATTATAGTGTGGGCGATGTTGGGGTGCAGAGGGATAGGGGTTAATAACTTTATTATAGTGGTGGCGATATCCGGAGTGGCATATTAGGGGTTAATAGATTTATTATGATGGCGGCGATGTTGGGGGTGGCAGATTAGGGGTTAATAAGTTTATGTAGGTGTCGGCTATATCGGGGGCAGCAGATTAGGGGTGTTTAGACGTGGGGTTTATGTTAGGGTGTTAGGTTTAAACGTAAAAAAAAATTCCCCATAGACATCAATGGGGTTGCATTACAGAGCTTTTCATTCCGCGATTGCAGGTGTTAGTTTTTCTTCTAACACTTTCTCCCCATTGATGTCTATGGGGAAAGCGTGCGCGAGCATGTCAAAGTGCGGTATGGAGCTCATCGCAACCATATTGCACGCACAAGGCGGCTTTTCCAAAACTCGTAATGGCAGCGCTATGGAGTGTGAAATAACGCAACTTTCGTTGCGTTTATTTCGCACCCTCTATAGCGCAAAACTTGTAATCTAGATGAATGAGAAGAAGAACTTAGTGCAGCCGTGATTTTCAAAGTCCTGAAGTTAGTGTGCAGCGGGTTTTGCTCTTTTTACTTTCAACTTGTAATACACATGCTTACACGCCCGCGTTAAAAGTCTACATTCAGCAGTGTTAGCATACGAGCGAAATATTTAGTGCACCACTTGTAATCTGGCAAAATATGCATTGAAAATCACTTATACCATTAATCAAATGATGCATAAATTTGTCATTTCATTAGCTGTAATTACATGAAAGGCAATTAAATATGATCTAGTAAACAGCACAGCAGAGTGATACCTCTCTATACAATGACAATACCTTGGCTACAAAACTAACATTATAGAGCCCATAGTAATAGAGCCACTATTAAAAAACAGACAGAAGATTCCTAATGGCTCACACTGCTATTATTTAGAGAAAGTCTGCTATAGGCTGGTTTGTCAATTTACTATAACACTGGTAGATATAAATGTTATAGTAAGGATTGAAGTCCAAGTGAAGGTTTCACCATATGAACCCTATGGCTGAATAAAGTATAATACATAGTCTATAATTATATCAAATGTAACAACATACAATCTGGGGGCTGCCTGTTGAGCTCCTGTGAGATTCCGTTGTTTCTACAACAAAGTAGTAAGACAGTGGATTCTGACTTAGCTATACAATTGTTAATTGGAGCATTCCTGTGTCTAGTGGTGCACTGTTTTACACTGTGAGTAGTGGATGAGAAGGGGAGAGAAAAAATGCCAAAGTTTATAGTACTCTCCGCCTTGAAATTACAAGACATTTCTGTTGTGCAGTGCTGATGCGAAACTAACATATAAGCCACGTCTAAACATTTTTAAAACAAATTGACATATTAAAATAGCTGGTCTGCTGCATTTGTTTTTTCAATAGCCAAACCACACCTCTATTTGCCTTATTTCGAGGAGCCAATCGGGTGTTCAGTCTGCAGACAACAAGGCTAGCCATGATCATAATGTTATTATAAAGGGCATTCTTTTGCTGTTTTTAGCCTTGATAAGTCTGCAGAGTGCTTTTCCAGTTCTGAGAATTAAAAAAACCCAATACGTCTAGATTTGGAGTTTTGTCGGTAAAGACCTGCGGTGCTAACGCTCCTTTTTTTTCCAGTGCACCCTTAAGACAACGCTGGTATTACGAGTTTTCTGAATGGCTGCGTTAGCCTCAGAAAAGGGAGCGTTGAGACAAATTTAGCTCCATGTCAACCCTCAATACCAGCGTTGCTTACGGTAGCGGTAAGCTGGAAAAATGTGCTCATGCACGATTTCCCCATAGGAAACAATGGGGCTGAGCTGGCTGAAAAAAAACCTAACACCTGCAAAAAAGCAGCGTTCAGCTCCTAACGCAGCCCCATTGTTTCCTATGGGGAAATTAATTTTATGTCTACACCTAACACCCTAACATGAACCCCGAGTCTAAACACCCCTAACCTTACACTTATTAACCCCTAATCTGCCGCCCCCGCTATCGCTGAAACCTACATTATATTATTAACCCCTAATCTGCCGCTCAGGACACTGCCGCAACGTACATTATAGCTATGAACCCCTAATCTGCTGCCCCTAACATCGTCAACACCTATATTATATTTATTAACCCCTAATCTGCCCCCCCCCCAATGTCACCGCCACCTACCTACACTTATTAACCCCTAATCTGCCGTCCGGACATCGCCGCCACTATAATAAATGTATTAACCCCTAAACCGCCGCACTCCCGCCTCGCAAACACTATAATACATTTTATTAACCCCTAATCTGCCCTCCCTAACATCGTCGCCACCTACCTACAATTATTAACCCCTAATCTGCCGCCCCCAACATTGCCGCTACTATAATAAAGTTATTAACCCCTAAAACTAAGTCTAACCCTAACCCTAACACCCCCCTAACATAAATATAATTTAAATAAAATGAACTAAAATTACTATAATTAAATAAAGGAATCCTATGCGATGTGGGGGGGCCTCGGTTTAGGGGTTCATAGGTAGTTTATGGGTGTTAGTGTACTTTGAAGCACTGTAGTTAAGAGCTTTATGTTCCAGCGTTAGCCCATAAAACTCTTAACTACTGACTTTTTTATGAGGTAGGAGACTTGGAGGTAGAGGCTGTACCGCTCACTTCTTCCAAGACTCGTAATAGCGGCGTTAGGCAAATCCCATAGAAAATATAGGACACGCAATTGACGTAAGGGGATTTGCGGTAGCCAAAAATCGCGGAAGAAAAGTGAACGGTACACCTGTACCTGCCCAACTCGTAATACCAGTGGGCATTAAAAAGCAGCGTTAGGACCCCTTAATGCTGCTTTTTAAGGCTAATGCAGAACTCTAAATCTAGGTGATAATATTAAGAGCTAAATTACATGAAAAGTGGGCAGTATAAATAATTTATGACTAGATTACAAGTAGAGCACTAATTTATCGCACGCCCGTTTACGGGCACACGATTAATAACCAGCCATTACAAGTGGCAGGTTATTAACGCTCCGAAAATTATCCAGAAATCAGATCTCTGGTTAATTTCAAAAATGTCTCCTAATAAACTGTATGGTGCCTTTAACCCCTTAACGACCAAGGACGTACGCCATACGTCCTCAAAAAAAATACACTTAACGCCTGAGGACGTATGGCGTACGTCCTCGGTCTGGAAAGCAGCTGGAAGCGATCCTGCTTGCTTCCAGCTGCTTTCCGATTATTGCAGTGATGCCTCAACATCGAGGCATCCTGCAATAACCCCCCTTGGCCATCCGATGCAGAGAGAGCCACTCTGTGGCCCTCTCTGTACCGGACATCGATGGCCGGTTTCGTTGGTGGGTGGGAGCCAGTCTGGGAGGCGGGTGGGCGGCCATCGATGGGCCGTATGATGTGGAGGGGGGCGGGATCGTGGGCGGGAACGCGGGGGTAGGGAGCGGGTGGGAACCGCTACACTACAGAAAAATGATGGGAGAAAAGTGGCAGTGAGGGCCAAATATATGTAAATATATGTCGATCTAAGAGATCTGGGAGGGGGTGGTGGGTTGGTCTTTTGGGGGGGGGGCAAGCTACACTACAGAAAATTATTTAAAAAAAGAATAAAAACATGTTTTACTATAAACTGGGTACTGGCAGACAGCTGCCAGTACCAAAGATGGCTACTAATAAGTTAGAGGGGGATGGGTAAAGAGCTGCTTGGGGGGTATCAGGGAGGTTGGGGGCTAAGGGGGGATCCTCCAGAGCAGCATATGTAAATATGCCTTTTTTTATTTTTTTTTTATCAAGGATAGCTTTTTTTTTTAGTACTGTCAGACTTTCTGCCAGTACTTAACATGACGGGGACAATTGTGGGGTGGGGGAGGGAAGAGAGCTGTTTGGGAGGGATCAGGGGGTGTAATGTGTCAGGTGGGAGGCTGATCTCTACACTAAAGCTAAAATTAACCCTGCAAGCTCCCTACATGCTACCTAATTAACCCCTTCACTGCTAGCCATAATACACGTGTGATGCGCAGCGGCATTTAGCGGCCTTCTAATTACCAAAAAGCAACGCCAAAGCCATGTATGTCTGCTATTTCTCAACAAAGGGGATCCCAGAGAAGCATTTACAACCATTTGTGCCATAATTGCACAAGCTGTTTGTAAATGATTACAGTGAGAAACCTAAAATTGTGAAAAATTTAACTTTTTTTTTAATTTAATCGCATTTGGCGTTGAAATGGTGGAATGAAATATACCAAAATGGGCCTAGATCAATACTTAGGGTTGTCTACTACACTACAATAAAGCTAAAATTAACCCTACAAGCTCCCTACATGCTCCCTAATTAACCCCTTCATTGCTGGGCATAATACACGTGTGGTGCGCAGTGGCATTTAGCGGCCTTCTAATTACCAAAAAGCAACACCAAATCCATATATGCCTGCTATTTATGAAAAAAGGGGATTCCAGAGAAGCATTTACAACCATTTGTGCCATAATTGCACGAGCTGTTTGTAAATAAATTCAGTGAGAAACCTAAAGTTTGTAACAAAATGTGTGAAAAAGTGAACAATTTTTTTTATTTGATCGCATTTGGTGGTGAAATGGTGGCATGAAATATACCAAAATGGGCCTAGATCAATACTTTGGGATGTCTTCTAAAAAAAAATATATACATGTCAAGGGATATTCAGGGATTCCTGGAAGATATCAGTGTTCCAATGTAACTAGCGCTAAGTTTGAAAAAAAGTGGTTTGGAAATAGCAAAGTGCTTCTTGTATTTATTGCCCTATAACTTGCAAAAAAAGCAAAGAATGTGTAAACATTGAGTATTTCTAAACTCAGGACAAAATTTGGAAACTATTTAGCATGAGTGTTTTTTGGTGGTTGCAGATGTGTAACAGATTTTGGGGGTCAAAGTTAGAAAAAGTGTGTTTTTTTCCATTTTTTCCTCATATTTTATATTTTTTTTACAGTAAATTATAAGATATGATGAAAATAATGGTATCTTTAGAAAGTCCATTTAATGGCGAGAAAAACGGTATATAATATGTGTGGGTACAGTAAATGAGTAAGAGTAAAATTACAGCTAAACACAAACACTGCAGAAATGTAAAAATAGCCTTGGTCCCAAACGGTCAGAAAATGGAAAAGTGCTGTGGTCATTAAGGGGTTAAATAAAATAAAAAATTTTAAAAAAAAGTAGAGTCTTTAATTTTTCAAATAATAACTTCACAAAGCAGTTTTTAGGGGTTAAAGTTAGGGGATGTGAGGTGTTCAGAAAAAAAACCAGCTCTGAAAAGTGCCTTTATATTGCGGTCTATGAGGACTGTGTGTTCTCTAAATATATATGTAAATGCTTATATACATAAATATTTATGTGTTAATATGTGTATATATTTTACATTTGGTGCGCGACTTACCCCTTTGTTGCGCTAGCTTCTCTGCCATATCTCACGCCTTTGTTGCGCTAGGTTCTCTGCCATGTCTCACGGCATGAGAAGGAGGCTCCCATTGGAGCCTATGGAAGTGCGCTCTCGAGAGTCCAAAGCTTTCCTGCAACTGCGTGCGCTGGTATTACGTGTGTAGTACAATTTTGAGCTCCATTCATAATCTGGCCGTTTATATAAAAAAAATTATTACACCCAGCATTCTGGGTAAGTGAAATGAGAAGCCTCTTTTGTGATTTTTTTTTTTTGGAATAATTTTTATTGAGGTAGAAAATACAGCATAACAAATAAGAGGAATTACAAAAATCATATCAGGGATAGGCACAGACAAAGGCTGTGGCGGACAGTTTCCAAAGTACAGACCTTAGTGAAGGACACCAAGATACATTTGAAATTAAAAACATTATTTTATAGTGCTTGGTTTTATTTTACTGATACAGATACCACTGATCCTATAACCTGCCCTCCTCTGGCTATACCCATGAGCCAGTGTCACTACTGTGTCTTTGTATAGTGCTTGGTGTTATTATACTGATGCAGATACCAATGATCCTATAACCAGCCCTCCTCTGGCTATACCCATGAGCCAGTGTCACTACTGTGTCATATAGTGCTGGGTGTTATTATACTGATGCAGATACCACTGACCCTATAACCAGCCTTTGTCTGGCTATAAGCGTGTGCCAGTGTCACTACTGTGTCTTTGTATAGAGTTGGGTTTTATTATACAGATGCATATACACATCCAGTATTTCACTCAGGCTTTATTTATTCCATAACTTATCACCCAATATTGCTAGCATTTTCTTGACAAGCCACTAACTTTATTCAAACTACATTTGTTTTTATTCCTATTATTTAATCAGAAAGAAAACATATATTAAGGTTGTGGCGGACACTGCAAGGGCTAGTCACGGACACCAGTGTCCGTGTATGGACACCTTACCTATCCCTGAATCATATACATAGATAAAAAAAAGAACATATCTATCACTATGACCACAGTATATGATCAAATCTGTTACATCTCAAAAATATCAAGCATGCTGAAAGTAAACCTCACATTTTCTGCTTTTTAACATGGAAAAGTATATTATAATAGATTGTAATAGATGCTTTTAATGTATATTAACCAAAGCTACTAGCAATTAACACATAGACCTCTTTTTTAAAAGCTTTGTTAATTTTATGAACTTTCTGGGCATGTCTATATTAAATAGATTACAAAAATCACCATGTCTATTAGCTTCATAAACATATTTATCCACTATCTACCTAAGCTATCAGTTATCTAACCAAACCCAAAAAAGGTTACTTCCATTGCATGAGCCAAAGGATATACTGGCAGGCCTAGTAGTCAAAGACATGCCCATAAGCTTAGAGATGGTCTATGTGATATAAATACTTGGAAACATATCTCCCATATTTATTTGCAATCACTCATGGACTACTAGCAATCGAGATATACTTCTGTGAGAGGAAAACAATACCATATGATTTGACAATAAATATATGTAAAGCATATAAGCTAAATAAAATAGGATTATAAGAGCGGTATATTTCATGGGAAACTGCAGCAAAAGCCTCTGATCACAGTCAAAGAGTGTCAGAGTACTATATGTAAGGAGGGACAGAGTTAAAGTGCAATAAAACAGGTTGAGATCTGTGCATATCCTAAAAGGGCTAATTAAGTAAAAACAGTTTGCATAAAAAAATTGTTTAAAAGTTGCTGGCAAGTATTTTAAAATAATTTTCAAAAATAAGGAAAATTAGTTACAAAGCTGTGCTGTCTGGAGCAGCTAACTCCACCCCCCTTATCAGTGTTTAGACAGAGGCATTGTATTTCTTGCTAGACTAAACCTGTCTGCCTATCTGTGCTCACTGCTCAGTGACGTGTGGAGCAGTGGAGTCACTCACTGCTGTGCTGTCTATCTAAACTGGAAGCGGGAAATTGTGAGGGAGATGCCTGGCACCTGACCGCATGACTGTCTGACACTGTCTCTAAAGTGAAAGAGCCACGTATGATGCCCACCAGACCGGTATGGTTACAGTACACTAAGTGCACACTGAAGAGGTAGGAGGTGAGGGCGGGCTAGGGGCTGGGGGTGGGCAGAGTGCAGAGGTGATTGGCCATAAGAAGCGGTAGGCACACGGCCCGGGGCTGTTTACTGACAGACTTGGAACAGAGTTAGAGAGCAGAATTTTCAAAGTTTGCACACCTAAACCTTTTCTTAAGTGATTTATATTTAGAGTGCACTGTTTATCTTTCATCTGATGTTTGATGTCTGAGTGTTTTTGTGTGTGTGTGTCTGAGTGTTTTTGTGTGTCAGTATTGAGTATTTTCCCCTCCCACACCACAGTCAGTATTTCGTTCAGTAAATTAACTTTGTGAAATCACCATATATTGTAATAGATCCACTCAACTTTAGTTGGTACACTTAGCGTTCCTTTAAATATTCATATATTCAGGTATTCGGGTCAGTAACGGTCAAATTCCCTTTACACATGAACTTCCTTTTGTGTTCATGGATGTGACAGACCGGCTCCGGTCCATAGAGAGGGCAGTAATTACAGTATACCTTTTAACATTTGTATTAACTTAAATGCTTTCGTAATGACTTTGTATTTACTCACCGCTGCCCCTCTCCTCCTCAGAGACACCGACCCGAATCCTATCCGCTCACTGAGCGTTGTGTACTTCCAGGATCCTTGTTCACGCCCCACGTTGCAGAGCTCAACCCGGAGTGTAGGTACAATTAGTATTCCAGAAGAAACAGGCTTACCGGGGGAACTCTGTTTAAAACCACTTGTCTTTATTTGTAATACATTAAAATTCTTTATGGCAGAAAAAGAAGGGAGTATTTGTTCAGTGTGTTTGTTCGTCAAACACACATGTCACACCCTGAAGTAGCGTCAAGAGGTCAGATGACGCGTTTTGGCCAATAGTCGTAGTCAAAGCTGTTTTTGTGTGTGTGTCTGAGTGTTTTTGTGTGTGTATCTGAGTGTTTTTGTGTGTGTGCGTCTGAGTGTTTTTGTGTGTGTGTGTCTTAGTGTTTGTTGTGTGTGTGCCTGAGTGTTTGTGTGTGTGTGTCTGAGTGTTTGTGTGTGTGTGTTTGTGTGTCTAAGTGTTTTGTGTGTGTGTCTGAGTGTTTTTGTGTGTGTGTCTGAGTGTGTTTCCAAGTGTTTGTGTGTGCATTGTGTGAGTGTGTTTTTATGTGTGTCTGAGTGTGTGTGTTTTTGTGTTTGTCTGCTTTCTGTCCATTGGAGAAGTTTGCCTTTTCTATGAAATCCTCTTCTTGCAGTAAAAAAAAAAAAAAAACATTACGTGTGTGTGTGGGGGGGGGGGGGGGGGGGGCTGGTGACACCATAACTTACCGCACCGGGTGACACCAACCCTAGTGACGCCACTGAAGTGTACACATACGGCTCCTTAATGTAGTTGTCTAGGCTTGAGAAGTGGTAAAAAGCATTTTCAAACACATATAATTCAATCATCAGCCCTTAGTTTTTGATAAATCTAAAAATACGGTGAAAAGTTAAACTCAGGTTACATAACCAAGAACCTTTTTTTGTCATATGAAAATGAGCACAAAATTAACATGTTTAACTATAATGTAATAAATCTACTAACTACTATAAGAAGAAACATTTTGGAGTTAATTGCCAGTGACATCCACACAAATAGCTTGTCACTCAACAAATAAAAAGGAAGACACAATTCTACAATGAGTTTAGCCAATGCCTCGTTTGAAGCCAACTTGTGCTGAGGTCAATGAATGTCCGGAATGCTGATTACCTCTAGGCATAATTAGACACAATGCTAGCAGTAGATACAATAAATTAAATACACTTGAACAAGGTAGACATCAGAGAAGACAATGGGGCCTATTTATCAAGCTCCGTATGGAGCTTGAAGGCCCGTGAAGGCTCGCCAGAAACACCAGAAAAGACCGCTGCTCCATAACCTGTCCGCCTGGTCTGAGGAGGCGGACAGACATTGCGGGCCTTCATATCGTATCAAATACGATCGGGTTGATTGACACCCCCTGCTAGCGGCTGATTGGCAGCGAATCTGCATGGGGCGGCATTGCACCAGCATTGCACCAGCAGTTTACAAGAGCTGCTGGTGCAATGCTGAATGCAGAGAGCGTATTGCTCTCCGCATTCAGCGATGTCTGTCAGTCATGATCCGCTGATCGGATCATGTTGGATAGAGGGTTGATCTTAAGGTCTTAAGACCGCAGCTCCTTAACTAGTCCGCCACCTCTGAGGCGGCGGATAGCAATCCGTCCAAACGCATATGATTGGGTTGAATGACACCCGATTGGCCGTGAATGTGCAGGGGGCTGCATTGCACAAGCATTTCTAGTGAAATGCTTGTGCAATGATAAATGCCGACAGCATTTATCGATGTGCTGCAGACATGATCAGCTACAGCGGATCATGTCCACACGCACATTCCATTTTAACCCTGCATAACACAATATAGCTGCCTTTCCCCCCCTACAAATCTTAAATCTTTGGTATGTGTTTATTACCTAAAAAACTTTCCTTTCTCTGTCTTTAACTTTGATAATGTCATCTGCACTGTTTGCTCAGGCCTTGTTTGAGCCTGCTGTAATTTATGACCTTTGCTAATTAGGATCATGTGACTGTTATTACCTTTAAATTGAATACCCTTTGCTTGTTACATCAAGCTTGCTTGTTAGATCATTGCAGCAGGTGTGTTAGTTCATAAGTGTAGGGAGCTATAACAAGGACTTAGACAAAGGAGGGGACAACACAGAACCCAAGTACATTTAAATCTCCCTAAATTAACTGCAAACATGCTACACTCTAATGTCAGCTATAACATTTTCCTCCCTTCTCCTTAAAGTCACAGCTCTTCCTTTCACAAATAGCACTCAGACAATTCATATTTCTCCTTTTCTTTTACCTTCCCCCCTCTACAACACACATGAACTCTATTTCAATCTTACATTCCTCAGCCAGCCATGCTTCACTGATTCTAAACGTAAACACTCACATAAGACACATTCTCATCTCCTTTCCCTCACCATATTTCTTCTTCTTGCAGCTGGGGATGTCTCATCTAACCCAGGTCCACCCTCTGCTTCCCTTAGTTTACTACCCCATATGACACCTCATACACCTTGCCCACGTAACCCTCTAAACTTCATTAACTGCACCTCTGTTAGTACACCCCAATTCTCTTGTGCCCTTTGGTATGCACGCTCTGTATGCAATAAGCTTACATCTATTCACAACCTATTTATTTCATGTTCACTTAACCTGCCCTCACTGAAACCTGGATTTCCTCCTCTAACACAACTGCTGTAGCCTCTCTGTACTATGGCGGCCTGCACTTTAGTCACACTCCCAGGCCAGGAGACAAACAAGGAGGGGGAGTAGGAATTCTCCTGTATCCACACAGTACCTTTCACTGCATTCTTTCACCTCCCTCTCTTTCTTTCTCATCTTTTGAAGTTCATGCTATCTGCCACTTCTACCCTGTAGCTCTTCATGTTGCAGTTATCTATCGTCCCCCTGGCCCAGCATCACAATTTCTGGACCACTTTGAAGCCTGGCTTCCACATTTTCTCTCTTGTAATGTCCCTTCTCTCATCTTAGGGGACTTCAACATGCCTGCTGCCTCTAAACTTCTATCCCTTACTACCTCTTTTGTCCTGTGCCAGTGGACAACATCTCCAACCCACTGTGAAGGCAACTCCATAGACCTAGTCTTCACTAATCTCTGTGCCGTTTCCAACTTCCTTAACTTCCCCTTTCCTCTCTCTGACCACCATCTACTAACTTTCTCTCTAACTCTACCTACTACATCTTTGTAAGCCCCCCAAAAACTGCTACCTTGCAGGAATTTAAATGACTTGGATCTCACAGACTTTTCCATTTAACTGAATCCTCTGCTCTCCAAAATTGCATCCCTCTCTTGCCCACACCTCGTGGCTTTACAGTATAATTCAGCACTATAATCAACACAAAACTATCCCCCCCCCCCCACTGTTCACCTTACATTAATCACTCAACGGCAACCGTGATGTTCACGGGCAGTGGAGGAAATCACGCACTTGTGCTGATTTCGGTCATTATAAATTCATCCTTAAGTCCTACAACTCTGCGCTCAGCCTGGCCAAACAAGACTATGGCCTCTAGTTATGAAGCTCCGTATTTTTCTGCATTCGCCGGCCCAATACGCTCGCCTAAGCTCGCCTCAAATCGCCGCCGCGGACCTGAATACGCTGGTCAAAGTTATCAATAAAGCTGTCAAAAAGCCGCGCACCAAGTACGGGCGATGAGCAGTGGACTGTGATAGTTATCAATCATCAATCTCGCTGCTCTTCGGCTTTTTTACAGCTTTATTGATACCCCTGTCACTAAGCACTCACACTATACTATACTGTTCTACCCCCTATACCAGCGCCCCCGGAGCCCCCCGCAACTAAAGTTATTAACCCCTAAACCGCCTCTCCTAGACCCGCCGCAACTATAATAAATATGTTAACCCCTAAACCGCCGCTCCCGGACCCCGCCACAACTATAATAAATATGTTAACCCCTAAACCGCCGCTCCCAGACCCAGCTGCCACCTACATAATACCTATTAACCCCTATCCTGCCCCCCTATACTGCCGCCACCTATAATAAATTTATTAACCCCTATCCTGCCCCCCCTACACCGCCGCCACTATAATAAAATTATTAACCCCTAAACCTAAGTCTAACACTAACCCTAACACCCCCCTAATTTAAATATTAATTAAATAAATCTAAATATTATTACTTTTATTAACTAAATTAATCCTATTTAAAACTAAATACTTACCTATAAAATAAACCCAAATATAGCTACAATATAAGTAATAGTTACATTGTAACTATATTAGGATTTATTTTTATTTTACAGGCAAGTTTGTATTTATTTTAACTAGGTACAATAGTTATTAAATAGTTATTAACTATTTAATAGCTACCTAGTTAAAATAAATACAAACTTTATGTCAAGACAGGAGGCTTCATATTTTGCATAATTCTTTACTGAAAACCAAAACAGCAGCAAAGAAAAAACTGACAGGAAGAAAAATAATTCACATAGCAACAGAGTATGACCAATCAGCATACAGTATAGCAGTAAAGAGACCAGAATAAACTAAGTCCTTCCTCTTTTCTTTGCTCCTACCAAGACAGCAGGTCACGTATTTCTTTAAGTTTTTATTTTCTATATAACTTGTATACACTGTTATCTTTTAATTTTCTAGTTTAATTGTTTTCTATTTGTATATAGTAATATTTTCTATTGCCTATTAAGCCTTCATGGCTTAGGGTTTTTCTCTTAGCCCCTTCACTGGGTCATTCTGGGTTCTGTTCCCCTCAGTGATTATCTAATTTTAGCAAATCCATTTTATTAATATATTGCTCTGTTCCCCTCAGTTAGCTTATTGTATATATTCTAACCTAAAGTTGTAGATTTTCTCTATAGATAATTTTTGCCTTTAGTGCCTTGCTACGGAGCAGCCGTTCTGTCAAAAGACTGCTCCGTTTTATATTGTATGCTTTCTACGGAGCAGCCGCTTCCTGACTGCTCCGTTGTTCCTAGTCAGCAGACCGCATACCGGTCTCTCGTGACCTTCTCGGACTCCCTCCTCTCTGAACACGGTGCCGCTGCGGATCGCGCGGACACACATCTGACCGGTAGCTATTAATAGCTGAGCTGGTTGGGTGTGTGAGCCGCGGCCTGCATCGGCTCCGGTTCGGTGGTGTGGCGGTCGGACTTTTATTATATGTGATGAAGCAGCCAATGCCTTTGATCTGTGATGGCGGTAGTAATGACTTTTATTATATGTGATACAGGAAAAGTATCCTGTTGATTTCTCCCTAGGTATTTTTAACTAATAAAGTTTTAAGGGGGCAATAAATTGTCTATCTATAATAGATTACTTTGAAACGGAACCCGTTTTTCCCGCCATTTTTCTTTAAATTTAATTTGTTTTACTTCAGACAGTTTTACAGACATTCTAATACTTCTGAGATAGCTCAGTGGTTTAGCAATCAGTATAGAGTCTGAAGATCCCTGGTTTGAATCCTGACATGGATATAAAAAGTTAGTGATATTAAAGACAGTAAAGTCAAGGTTTCTTTTCAATCTACTTGATTTTAATAAAAAAAAAAAAAAAGAGTTATTATTACTTTATATGTACAGTTTTTGTGAATTTGCTGTTTAGCTTTGTGGGCTAACTCTGTGTTCATACAGATTGTAGGTCCAGGGTTCAATTCCTGCCTCTTCTATTAAACATACATAAAAAAAAAAGAAAATATATATATATTCCTGTTACTAATATGTTTCTCTGGGGTTTGATTTTTGTTTCTATATTTTATTTTTTCATTTAGATCAGAACTCTTTGTTTCATCATTTAAAGAATGGAGCCTGCCGACCCTGTCATTGACCCCGCCCCTTCTTCCCCTCAGTCCAAGGAAGACCTTTTAGCCTATATTAATTCGGCCATTGCATCTGCATTAAAACATAATGTTTCCCCTTCTAAAAAATTTTTAGAACATCCCCAATCCCTTCATTTTGAGGAATCCTCATCCTCTGATTCAGACCCTCCAATATCGCGCAAGCGTCATTGGAAGACTCATTCTCGTTCTGCTCCACATAAAGGCAAAGCTCAAAAATCAAAAGCCCCTCCCCCGGGCGTTTCACATAGGGGTGTCAGAACCTCCTCCCCAGAGGTTAAACGGGGTAGACGAACCCTTTCCCCCCTGAGTGTACAAGGGGGGACGCAGAGCTCAGACTCTGAAAATTTTGATATGGAGGACTACATGGAGTCCTTTCCAGGGTTAGATTGGGAGGAGGATCCTCAGTCTGACCTAGAGCTTGATCCAACTCCAGCTCCTCGGGCTGGGGCTCCTCACCCTCGATCTTCCCAAACTATTGAATTAGAGGACGAAATGGTTGACCCGGCTGGGAATCCAATCTTTAGCCCTAAACACATTAAACATCCCAGATCATCGGACTGGGCATTAACTCCTCATCTCTCTCGCTTTTTGCAGAGATTGCTCAGAAAGGCTCTCGATCGTGAAGATCGTAATAAGCTACGTGCCGAATGCCGTAGACCTTCCCTCCCTTGTAGGGAATCAGTAACACCTGAGTTTGACTCTAAACTCGCTACCTTCCTAACTAGAAGGGGAAGGGATCCAAGGAAGGGTTTAGACAAGGCTCTCAGAGGAGTTCAGGATAAGCTCCTGGACACTTAGGGTCCTTTGGCCCAGATTTTACATCTTTCCGATGAAGCCCTTTTGTCTGGCTCTCCCTTGGATCCTTTCGCCATTCGAGAGTGGGCTTTTCGAGCTTTTTGCTTCCTTGGCAACGCCAACGTAGCCATTTCCACTGAACGCAGAAGATCTGGCCTTTTGAGAATTAATCCTAGATTGGCTGTTCTCGCTGTCGAGGAGGCAGGCTCTTCTGCTAAGGGTCTTCTCTTCGGAGAACCCTTTTTGAATATCATGAGGCATTATGTTTCCACCTTTACCTCTATTGATAGGATTCAAGCCTCTCTGAGAAGAGTTTTCAATCCCTCCAATCGGGTTTTTGGCAGGGCCGGCAGATTCAGGGGTCGCCTGCCCGGCCGACAACAGTTCATGGTTCAGCAACGCCAAGCAGTCGCTTACCAACAGTACCCCTCCTATCCTCAGAGAACTCTCTTCCCACCAAGATCTCGAGCTGTCAGAACCAGATCAGCCCTGCCTAGACCCACCTTACCTACAGGCCCTCCCGCTACCCAGAGTGAGTACTCCTCCTTTGTTCCTGACTTCTTTCCCCATATCTCCCTTTGCAGGCAGACTGTCCCTTTTTTCCCATACGTGGAATCTAATTTCTCAGGATCATTGGATTACTCAGACAGTGAAGGGCTTCAAGCTGGAATTCATTTGCCCTCCCTTCCAGAGGGGTCACCCAAGACCCATGAATCTTTCAAAATCAAATATGGACCTTATTGGTTCAGAAGTTCAATCTCTCCTGCTCAAGGGTGCTATAGAGGAGGTTTCGAACCCAGAGGAGGGGTTTCTAAGCAACCTGTTTCTAGTAAAGAAAAAGACGGGTGGTTTCCGCCCTGTCATCAACCTTCGGGACTTAAATTTCTTTGTGGTTTACCGCCATTTCAAAATGGAGGGCATCCACATGCTCAGGGACCTACTCCGTCTGGGAGATTGGTTCGTCCGCCTAGACTTGACAGATGCCTACCTTACGGTCCCAGTGTTCCCAGACCATCGGAAATTCCTCAGGTTCCTCTGGGACGACAGGATTTGGCAATTTACTTGCCTGCCTTTCGGTCTCAGTTCGGCTCCTTGGTGTTTCACCAAACTTCTAAAACCCGTCATCGCAATCCTCAGAGGCAAAGGTATTCGCCTTATCATTTACCTGGACGACATTCTCCTCATGGCAGAGGATCGTTCTTCCATCCTTTCTCACTTGCACACAACCTCCTCCCTTCTTCAAGGGCTAGGATTTGTTATCAATTCAGAGAAGTCGGCTTTGATCCCTTCTCAGCAAGTAGAATTCCTAGGATTTCTCATAGACTCCACCTCAGGTCTGCTCCTTCTACCTCAGGAGAAGATCGACAAGATCAAATTGGAAATTCGAGAGGTGCTGGCGTCCCCCATGATATCTACCTGCCAGCTTTCCAGAATCATCGGGCTCCTCGCCTCCTCCATTCAGGCAATTTTTCCTGCCCCTCTGCATTACCGAGCAATGCAGAGGCTGAAGATTCAATCTTTCAGAGAATGCCGTTCATATCATCAGATGATTTGTTTGAACGAGGAGGTCCGTGCAGAGATGTCCTGGTGGCTCCTTCACATGGAATCCTGGAACGGCAAGGCTATCTTTGGATCCTCGCCAGACTTTGTGCTCTCCTCAGATGCCAGCCTTCTGGGTTGGGGGGCATCTTTCGAATCGGCTGGGACGGGGGGATCTTGGTCCCCTCTGGAACAATCATTACACATCAATTGTCTAGAGCTTTTGGCAGGCTCTTTTGCCATTCGCTCTTTCTCCAAACAATTTACGAATTGCTGCATCCTCCTCCGTATGGACAACATATCTGCGGTCCAATACATCAATCGCTTAGGAGGTACAAAATCCAAGATGCTATCAGATCTTGCCTCAGAATTGTTCAGGTTCTGTGCCTCCCGCAACATTTCCCTCCGGGCTCAGTATATTCCTGGAGTTTACAATTCTGTCGCAGACTGGTTTTCTCGTTTTTGGAGAGACTCCAGCGATTGGCGACTTCTTCGCCCCGTTTTTCTGAAAATTCAGAAGAAATTCGGTCCCTTTTCTGTGGACCTTTTTGCTTCCAGGATCAATCATCAGTTGCCTCGTTATTTCAGCTGGCTTCCAGATCCGGGGAGCGAGGCCTCGGATGCTTTTCTGCAGAGCTGGCCTCAATCTGGAGCTTACGCTTTCCCTCCCTTCTCGCTCATCACGAGAACCCTCTGGTCGGTCAGGAGATTCAAATGCTCCCTGACGATAATTACCCCCTTTTGGCCGATGCAGCCCTGGTTCCCTCTTCTTCTGGAGATGACGGTTTCCCCGCCTCTTCTTCTTCCCAATCAACTAGACATTCTTGCGGACCCTCAGGGAGAACCTCATCCCCTGATTCTCCAGGATCACCTTTCTCTGCTAGCTTGGCAGATTTCAGGGGATCCTGGTCTTCCGAAGGCCTTTCAAGAGACGCTCAACTTCTCCTTCGAGAGTCTTGGGCCCCTGGCACCAGGAAATGTTACGCTTCAGCCTGGACGTCATGGGTTAGTTGGTGTGCTAGCAGGCAGGTTGATCCCTTTTCAGCTCCTGTAGTTTTTATTGTAAATTATCTTTCTGAACTTTTGTCCCTTGGGAGAGCTTATCGCTCCATTAATGTTGTCCGCTCCGCAATTTCAGCGGGTCATTTCCCGGTTGATGGTAATCCGGTGGGAAGACATCCCCTAATTTGACGGATTTTAAAAGCCATTCGACTGAAGGTTCCCCCTTCTGCTCGATACTCTCACCTTTGGGATGTTTCCATCATGCTGTCCTTTCTTAGGAATTGGCCTACCAATGCAGAACTTTCCCTTAAAGAGTTGTGAGCCAAGTTGGCTATGTTACTCTGCTTGGTTTCCTTCCGCAGGATTTCAGATATCCGTGCGCTGGACGTAGAAGGCATTTCCTTTTCCCCTGAGGGCGTTACCTTTACCATCTCTAAACGCACAAAATCCATGTCGTCTTCCATCTTCTACCCATATTTCCCTGATGATCCTCAACTCTGTGTGGCTCTCTGTTTGAAATCTTATCTTTCCAGGACGATTTCTTCCCGGTCTTCTTCTGGGGGTCAATTGTTTATCTCCTTTGTCCCCCCTTTTCGCCCCATCTCTTCCCCCACTTTAGCCAGATGGGTGCGTTGGCTCATGTCCTCTGCAGGCATTGATCTTTCGTTTGGAGCTCATTCCGTTCGTGGTGCAGCTGCATCCAAGGCTCTTTTAGCGGGCGGTAATCTTCAAGATATCCTCAGAGCCGCAGATTGGTCTTCTTCATCTACCTTTTCTCGGTTTTATTTTAAACCCATTCTTCACGCTACTGAGTCATTACTTTTATTGCGTTAAAATTGCAAAATATGAAGCCTCCTGTCTTGACATAAAATTCGGATTATTATAACCCTGGTGACTAAATAATCTTGATTTTATTAAAGACAGGAGGCGAATATTTCCCCCCCCCCCCTTTTTCTTCTGCCTCTCCCGGTGTAGGTTTTTTTAAAAAAAAAAAAAATGATTGAATAAGGATATTTAATGTTATGTATGTTCATGGTTATGTTTATTCTTTGATTCTGTACCTAAGAACAATATTATTGTCATTTTATTTCTTTTTACAGTTTAATCCTATGGCGAGATTTGTTTCTGACTTCTTTCAAGGCTCGACTGGGATCTCCCTCAAGCTTCAAATTCCTTTCTGCCCAGGATGTTGTTGATGTTCATTCTTCTGTAGTCTTTCAGGAGTTTCATCAAAGAAAAGAGGAAGGACTTAGTTTATTCTGGTCTCTTTACTGCTATACTGTATGCTGATTGGTCATACTCTGTTGCTATGTGAATTATTTTTCTTCCTGTCAGTTTTTTCTTTGCTGCTGGTTTGGTTTTCAGTAAAGAATTATGCAAAATATTCGCCTCCTGTCTTTAATAAAATCAAGATTATTTAGTCACCAAGGTTATAATAATCCGAATTTACCTGTAAAATAAAAACTAACCTAAGTTACAATTACACCTAACACTACACTATAATTAAATAAATTATTCCTATTTAAAACTAAATACTTACCTGTAAAATAAACCCTAAGATAGCTACAATGTAATTAATAATTACATTGTAGCTATTTTAGGATTTATTTTTATTTTACAGGTAACTTTGTATTTATTTTAACTAGGTACAATAGTTATTAAATAGTTATTAACTATTTAATAACTACCTAGCTAAAAGAAATACAAAATTACCTGTAAAATAAATCCTAACCTAAGTTACAATTAAACCTAACACTACACTATCATTAAATTAATTAAATTAGCTACAAATACCTACAATTAAATACAATTAAATAAACTAAACTAAATTACAAAAACAAACAAACACTAAATTATAGAAAATAAAAAAATATTACAAGAATTTTAAACTAATTACACCTAATCTAAGCCCCCTATTAAAATAAAAAAATAAAAAATAATAAAAGTCCCTACCCTATTCTACATTACAAAGTAATCAGCTCTTTTACCAGCCCTTAAAAGGGCTTTTTGTGGGGCATTGCCCCAAAGTAATCAGCTCTTTTACCTGTAAGAAAAAATGCAACCCCCCCAACATTAAAACCCACCACCCACATACCCCTACTCTAACCCACCCAAACCCCCCTTAAATAAACCTAACACTAACCCCCTGAAGATCTCCCTACCTTGAGTCGTCTTCACCCAGCTGGGCTGAAGTCTTCATCCGATGGGGCAGAAGAGGACATCCAGACTGGCAGAAGTCAGTCAGCCAATCGGATTGAACTTCAATCTGATTGGCTGATTGCATCAGCCAATCAAATTTTTCCAACCTTAATTCGAGGGACGCCATCTTGGATGACGTCATTTAAAGGACCAGGCATTCGTTGTTAGTCCGTCGGCCAGGAAGGATGCTCAGCGCCGGAGGTCTTGAAGATGGAGCCGCTCCTCGTCGGATAGATGAAGATAGAAGATGCCGCTTGGATGAAGATGTCTGCCGGTCCGGATGTCCTCTTCTGCCCGGATAGGATGAAGACTTCTGCCGGTCCGGATGTCCTCTTCTGCCCGGATAGGATGAAGACTTCTGCCGGTCTGGATGTCCTCTTCTGCCCCATCGGATGAAGACTTTGGCCCGGCTGGGTGAAGACGACTCAAGGTAGGGAGATCTTCAAAGGGTTAGTGTTAGGTTCATTTAAGGGGGGTTTGGGTGGGTTAGAGTAGGGGTATGTGGGTGGTGGGTTTTAATGTTGGGGGGGTTGTATTTTATTTTACTGGTAAAAGAGCTGATTACTTTGGGGCAATGCCCCGCAAAAAGCCCTTTTAAGGGCTGGTAAAAGAGCTGATTACTTTGTAATGTAGAATAGGGTAGGGACTTTTATTTTTTTTTTTTATTATTATTTTATTAGGGGGCTTAGATTAGGTGTAATTAGTTTAAAATTCTTGTAATATTTTTTTATTTTCTGTAATTTAGTGTTTGCTTTTTTTGTAATTTAGTTTAGTTTATTTAATTGTATTTAATTGTAGGTATTTGTAGCTAATTTATTTAATTAATTTACTGATAGTGTAGTGTTAGGTTTAATTGTAACTTAGGTTAGGAATTATTTTAAAGGTAATTTTGTATTTCTTTTAGCTAGTTAGTTATTAAATAGTTAATAACTATTTAATAACTATTGTACCTAGTTAAAATAAATACAAATTTACCTGTAAAATAAAAATAAATCCTAAAATAGCTACAATATAATTATTAGTTATATTGTAGCTATATTAGGTTTTATTTTATAGGTAAGTATTTAGTTTTAAATAGGAATAATTTAGTTAATAATAGTAATTTTTATTTAGATAGGGTTGCAGGATAGGGGTTAATAAGTTTAATATAGGTGGCGGCGGGGTCCGGGAGCGGCGGTTTAGGGGTTAAACAATTTATTTAGTTGCGGCGGGGTCCAGGATCCGCAGGATAGGGGTTAATAAGTTTATGTAGGTGGTGGCGGTATAGGGGGAGGCAGATTAGGGGTTAATATGTATAATGTAGGTGGCGGCGGGGTCTGGGAGCGGCGGTTTAGGGGTTAACATATTTATTATAGTTGCGGCGGGGTCCAGGAGCAGCGGTTTAGGGGGTAATAAATGTATTTAGTTGCAGCGGTGTAGGGGGGGGCAGATTAGGGGTGTTTAGACTCGGGGTACATGTTAGGGTGTTAGGTGCAGACGTTTCCCATAAGAATCAATGGGATATCGGGCAGCAGCGAACATGAGCTTTCGCTATGGTCAGACTCCCATTGATTCCTATGGGATCCGCCGCCCCAGGTACGCTGGCCCGGAATAGTGGCGAGCGTACTTGGTAGTAGTTTGATAACTACCAAAAGTAGTCAGATTGTGCCGAACTTGCGTTCAGAACATCTGTAGTGACGTAAGCATCGATCTGTGTTGGACTGAGTCCGGCGGATCGAAGCTTACGTCACTAGATTCTACTTTTGCCAGGCAGTAGGGGTTGATAACTAAGGCGAATCAGCCTCGCCACAAATACGCTGCGGAATTCCAGCATATTTGCGGTTGACGGCTTGATAACTAGAGGCCTATTTCTCCTCCCTTGTGTCATCTCACGCATCTAACCCCAGAAAGCTGTTCTCAACCTCCCTTCTACATCCGCCTGCACCCTGCCCACTACCAACCTCACTGCTCAGATTATTGCTGATCACTTCAAAAATAAAATTGACACCATTAGAAAAGATATCTGCACCTCATACCCCTTAAACCCAGCAATCCTACCCACCCCTTCTATTAACAAAACTCTATGCTAATTCCCTCCTGTAACAGAGGAAGAAGTCTCTGTACTCCTATCCTTGGCTCATCTCACAACATGCCCACTTGACCCTATTCTTTCACAACTTTTTACCTCTCTCTCTGCTTCACTAACCCCAACCCTAACTCATCTCTTTAACCAATCTCTCACCGCTGGCACATTTCATGTTATATTCAAGCATGTGTCAATCATACCAATCCTAAAAAAGGCCTCTTTTGACCCATCCACCCCTTCTAACTATCAACCGTTCTCATTACTTCCCTTTGCTTCAAAATTATTGGAACTACTGGTCCATAATCGGCTAACTCAATTTCTCACAACTAACTCCTTTCTTGATCCACTACAATCTGGTTTCCGCCCTAAACACTCAACAGAAACCGCTCTTACTAAAGTAACAAATGACCTGTTATCAGCTAAAGCAAAAGGCCATAATATAAAGTTAGAGGGTAGCAGATTCAGGAGAAATTTGAGGAAGCATTTTTTTACAGAAAGGGTGGTAGATTCGTGGAATAAACTTCCATTTCAGGTGGTAAACACATTGGCCCCTATTTATCAAGGTCTGGCGGACCTGATCCGACAGTGCGGATCAGGTCCGCCAGACCTCGCTGAATACGGCGAGCAATACGCTTGCCATATTCAGCATTGCACCAGCAGCTCACAAGAGCTGCTGGTGCAACGCCGCCCCCTGCAGATTTGCGGCTAATCGGCCGCCAGCAGGGGGGGTGTCAATCAACCCGATCGTACTCGATCGGGTTGATTTCCGCCGATGTCTGTCTGTCTGCTCAGAGCAGGCGGACAGGTTATGGAGCAGCGGTCTTTGTGACCACTGCTTCATAACTGCTGTTTAGGCTCGCCAGAAACACGGGGCATCAAGCTCCATAAGGAGCTTGATAAATATGCCCCAAAGACTGTAAAGGAATACAAAAAAGCCTGGGACATGCATAAGGCTATCCTAAGGAAAAAGTAACATCTAATATGGGTAGATTTGTTTCTTGACCTGTCCGCTGCCTTTGACACAGTTGACCATTCTCTCCTCCTAAAAATACTACATTCATTTGGCATCCGAGACACAACCCTCTCCTGGTTTGCCACATATCGCCTAAACCGCTCGTTTTCAGTTTCCTTTAACAACATATTTAGTGATCCTATGCCTCTCTCAGTTGGAGTACAGCAAGGCTTTATTTCCAACTGTCTCTCTGCAATTTCCTCTTGGATGTCTTCACACTACCTACAACTCAATCATACAAGGGCATACCAAATCCTGCCATTCACACCTACGCAACATTTCCGGAATTCGTCCCTTTCTTACTCAAAAAACTACAAAAATACTTATTCATTCCCTCATTTTGTCACGCATTGATTTTTGCTATCTACTTTTAAATGGCCTTCCAGAACACTGCCTCTCCTCCCTCCAATCTATTATGAATGCTTCAGGTAGACTCATCCACCTAAGTCGCCGATCTACATCAGCTGCTCCGCTCTGCCAGACTCTACACTGGCCCCCCATACACTCCAGAATACAATTTAAAGTATTGACCCTAACTTACAAAGCACTAAACAGTCTAACTCCCAACTATATTTCCTCTCTCATCGTGAAATATTCCCCATCCCGTCCTCTTTGATCAACCTCTGACCTACGTCTACACTCCAGTTATCTCTACGTCCCTATCCCATCTCCAAGACTTTGCACATGCTGCTCCTGTCCTCTAGAACTCTCTATCCCGCTCCATAAGACTGTCTCCGACCTTGTATAGCTTCAGATGCTCCTTAAACCCACCTATTCAGAGAGGCTTACCATCTCTCCTCCATCTCTCATTCTAGCCAAACTAATATATGTACTGCCTGACTCACTGCTGCAAATACAACTGATGTAACAAGCTACCCCAACATTATGTCTCTGCACCCTGAACCTATAGACTGTGAGCTCTCCGGAGCAGGGTCCTCTTCTTCCTGTACTAGATTGATTTAGTTTTGTTATGTTTTGTATTTTATCACAAATCCTTGTCATTGTATACCCCTATCACTGTACTCATAAATGATAATTATAATAATAATTCGGCCCCCAGAGCTCATTGAGTACTGTATTTGGGAGCTTTGCTCAAGGGATTGAGAGATGTGTAATTTGTGGAGCAGTGTACACTAATTAGACCAAACCTTCTTGCTTTGTATGACATCTTAAAGTTTGACTAGGACCCTCTGTCTCAGCCTTCATACGGTATACAAGGGTTTGCTATGATGTACGTTTCTATATACTTTTTTGCAAGTGCTAACGCTTTTCCTGATTGCTATTAGGGCATCCTTTGACAGATTTATTTTCATTCTTAATAACCCTAAGACCTGACAGAGACTTTAATGCACATGGAGGATGAATACCTAAAGTTCTGGGACATATACAATGCACCAATAGGGCTTTTTAGGTACTGCAAAATGAGGAAGCATTCTATATGGGCTGGAAATACCACAAAAAAAGGACTATTTAATATAGTAGCATTGCATAATCATCACACTTACTTTGAATTTCAAACAAGCAGTAAAATGTCTTCTGAAAATTTGTAAATTTCCATCTCCCTGTCCCCTGTATCATGTGAAAGCTTTTAACCAATCATAGACTGATTTACATTTATACTGTGAATTCTAGCACATGCTCAGTAGGAGCTGGTGCCTCAGAAAATGTAAACATAAAAAGGCAAAATGTTTTTAAAAAGTCATCATCTGTCTGAATCGTTTAATTTTTACTTTAAAGGGACAGTAAACACCTTGTAATTGCTAGATATTTCTGGTGTGTTGCTATACAATAACATATCAGCCAAGTCTTCATGTTTTTAAAACAAATTAACATCCTTTTTACTGTAATTTATTTTTTTTCAATAGCCAAACTCCACCCACCATTTGCCTTATTTTTAGGAGCCAATCTGGGCTTTAGTCTGTAGACAATAAGGTTAGCAATAGATTTAGTATAAAGTACTTTTTGTGTAAAGTGTTTTGCATTTGTTATCAGTTAAAGCCAATTAGTGAAAGTATGTATGTAGTAAGGTTAGCCTTGAGAAGTCAGTACTTTTCATGCTCTGAGAAGTAGAAATAGCTAAATTTTCAGAGCTTAATTGCATGAAAAGGGGGCAAAATAAATCATCTAAATATATTGCAACATTGTTTCATTATGCATAAGTAAACATTGTATTTAAAAATCCTAAGGTGTTTACAGTCCCTTTAATATCCATTTAATCAATGTACATGTTTTAGCAACCTTGGGCCTAGATTTGGAGTTCGGCGGTAAAAGGGCTGTTAACGCTCCGCGGGCTTTTTTCTGGCCGCACCATAAATTTAACTCTGGTATCGAGAGTTAAAACAAATGCTGCGTTAGGCTCCAAAAAAGGAGCGTAGAGCATTTTTACCGCAAATGCAACTCTCGATACCAGAGTTGCTTACGGACGCGGCCGGCCTCAAAAACGTGCTCGTGCACGATTCTCCCATAGGAAACAATGGGACTGTTTGAGCTGAAAAAAAACCTAACACCTGCAAAAAAGCAGCGTTCAGCTCCTAACGCAGCCCCATTGTTTCCTATGGGGAAACACTTCCTACGTCTGCACCTAACACTCTAACATGTACCCCGAGTCTAAACACCCCTACCCTTACACTTATTAACCCCTAATCTGCCGCCCCCGCTATCGCTGACCCCTGCATTACACTTTTAACCCCTAATCTGCCGCTCCGTAAAACGCCGCCACCTACGTTATCCCTATGTACCCCTAATCTGCTGCCCTAACATCGCCGACCCCTATGTTATATTTATTAACCCCTAATCTGCCCCCCACAACGTCGCCGACACCTACCTACACGTATTAACCCCTAATCTGCCGAGCGGACCTGAGCGCTACTATAATAAAGTTATTAACCCCTAATCCGCCTCACTAACCCTATCATAAATAGTATTAACCCCTAATCTGCCCTCCCTAACATCGCCGACACCTACCTTCAATTATTAACCCCTAAACTTCCGATCGGAGCTCACCGCTATTCTAATAAATGGATTAACCTGTAAAGCTAAGTCTAACCCTAACACTAACACCCCCCTAAGTTAAATATAATTTTTATCTAACGAAATAAATTAACTCTTATTAAATAACTTATTCCTATTTAAAGCTAAATACTTACCTGTAAAATAAATCCTAATATAGCTACAATATAAATTATAATTATATTATAGCTATTTTAGGATTAATATTTATTTTACAGGCAACTTTGTAATTATTTTAACCAGGTACAATAGCTATTAAATAGTTAAGAACTATTTAATAGTTACCTAGTTAAAATAATAACAAATTTACCTGTAAAATAAATCCTAACCTAAGTTATAATTAAACCTAACACTACACTATCAATAAAATAATTAAATAAACTACCTACAATTACCTACAATTAACCTAACACTACACTATCAATAAATTAATTAAACACAATTCCTACAAATAAATACAATTAAATAAACTAGCTAAAGTACAAAAAATAAAAAAGAACTAAGTTACAGAAAATAAAAAAATATTTACAAACATAAGAAAAATATTACAACAATTTTAAACTAATTACACCTACTCTAAGCCCCCTAATAAAATAACAAAGCCCCCCAAAATAAAAAATTCCCTACCCTATTCTAAATTAAAAAAGTTACAAGCTCTTTTACCTTACCAGCCCTGAACAGGGCCCTTTGCGGGGCATGCCCCAAGAATTTCAGCTCTTTTGCCTGTAAAAAAAACCATACAATACCCCCCCCCAACATTACAACCCACCACCCACATACCCCTAATCTAACCCAAACCCCCCTTAAATAAACCTAACACTAATCCCCTGAAGATCTTCCTACCTTGTCTTCACCATCCAGGTATCACCGATCCGTCCTGGCTCCAAGATCTTCATCCAACCCAAGCGGGGGTTGGCGATCCATAATCCGGTGCTCCAAAGTCTTCCTCCTATCCGGCAAGAAGAGGACATCCGGACCGGCAAACATCTTCTCCACGCGGCATCTTCGATCTTCTTCCATCCGGTGCGGAGCGGGTCCATCTTGAAGCAGGCGACGCGGCTCCATCCTCTTCTTCCGATGTCTCCCGACTAATGACGGTTCCTTTAAGGGACGTCATCCAAGATGGCGTCCCTCGAATTCCGATTGGCTGATAGGATTCTATCAGCCAATCGGAATTAAGGTAGGAATTTTCTGATTGGCTGATGGAATCAGCCAATCAGAATCAAGTTCAATCCGATTGGCTGATCCAATCAGCCAATCAGATTGAGCTCGCATTCTATTGGCTGTTCCGATCAGCCAATAGAATGCGAGCTCAATCTGATTGGCTGATGGGATCGGCCAATCGGATTGAACTTGATTCTGATTGGCTGATTCCATCAGCCAATCAGAAAATTCCTACCTTAATTCCGATTGGCTGATAGAATCCTATCAGCCAATCGGAATTCGAGGGACGCCATCTTGGATGACGTCCCTTAAAGGAACCGTCATTAGTCGGGAGACATCGGAAGAAGAGGATGGATCCGCGTCGCCTGCTTCAAGATGGACCCGCTCCGCACCGGATGGAAGAAGATCGAAGATGCCGCTTGGAGAAGATGTTTGCCGGTCCGGATGTCCTCTTCTTGCCGGATAGGAGGAAGACTTTGGAGCACCGGATTATGGATCGCCAACCCCCGCTTGGGTTGGATGAAGATCTTGGAGCCAGGACGGATCGGTGATACCTGGATGGTGAAGACAAGGTAGGAAGATCTTCAGGGGATTAGTGTTAGGTTTATTTAAGGGGGGTTTGGGTTAGATTAGGGGTATGTGGGTGGTGGGTTGTAATGTTGGGGGGGGGTATTGTATGTTTTTTTTTACAGGCAAAAGAGCTGAAATTCTTGGGGCATGCCCCGCAAAGGGCCCTGTTCAGGGCTGGTAAGGTAAAAGAGCTTGTAACTTTTTTAATTTAGAATAGGGTAGGGAATTTTTTATTTTGGGGGGCTTTGTTATTTTATTAGGGGGCTTAGAGTAGGTGTAATTAGTTTAAAATTGTTGTAATATTTTTCTTATGTTTGTAAATATTTTTTTATTTTCTGTAACTTAGTTCTTTTTTATTTTTTGTACTTTAGCTAGTTTATTTAATTGTATTTATTTGTAGGAATTGTGTTTAATTAATTTATTGATAGTGTAGTGTTAGGTTAATTGTAGGTAATTGTAGGTAGTTTATTTAATTATTTTATTGATAGTGTAGTGTTAGGTTTAATTATATCTTAGGTTAGGATTTATTTTACAGGTAAATTTGTTATTATTTTAACTAGGTAACTATTAAATAGTTCTTAACTATTTAATAGCTATTGTACCTGGTTAAAATAATTACCAAGTTGCCTGTAAAATAAATATTAATCCTAAAATAGCTATAATATAATTATAATTTATATTGTAGCTATATTAGGATTTATTTTACAGGTAAGTATTTAGCTTTAAATCGGAATAAGTTATTTAATAAGAGTTAATTTATTTCGTTAGATAAAAATTATATTTAACTTAGGGGGGTGTTAGTGTTAGGGTTAGACTTAGCTTTAGGGGTTAATCCATTTATTAGAATAGCGGTGAGCTCCGGTCGTCAGATTAGGGGTTAATAATTGAAGGTAGGTGTCGGCGATGTTAGGGAGGGCAGATTAGGGGTTAATACTATTTATGATAGGGTTAGTGAGGCGGATTAGGGGTTAATAACTTTATTATAGTAGCGCTCAGGTCCGCTCGGCAGATTAGGGGTTAATAAGTGTAGGTAGGTGTCGGCGACGTTGAGGGGGGCAGATTAGGGGTTAATAAATATAATATAGGGGTCGGCGGTGTTAGGGCAGCAGATTAGGGGTACATAAGGATAACGTAGGTGGCGGCGCTTTGCGGTCGGAAGATTAGGGGTTAATTATTGTAAGTAGCTGGCGGCGACGTTGTGGGGGGCAGGTTAGGGGTGAATAAATATAATACAGGGGTCGGCGGGGTTAGGGGCAGCAGATTAGGGGTACATAAATATAACGTAGGTGGCGGTCGGCAGATTAGGGGTTAAAAATTTTAATCGAGTGGCGGCGATGTGGGGGGACCTCGGTTTAGGGGTACATAGGTAGTTTATGGGTGTTAGTGTACTTTAGGGTACAGTAGTTAAGAGCTTTATAAACCGGCGTTAGCCAGAAAGCTCTTAACTCCTGCTATTTTCAGGCGGCTGGAATCTTGTCGTTAGAGCTCTAACGCTCACTTCAGAAACGACTCTAAATACCAGCGTTAGAAAGATCCCATTGAAAATATAGGCTACGCAAATGGCGTAGGGGGATCTGCGGTATGGAAAAGTCGCGGCTGTAAAGTGAGCGTTAGACCCTTTAATCACTGACTCCAAATACCAGCGGGCGGCCAAAACCAGCATTAGGAGCCTCTAACGCTGGTTTTGACGGCTACCGCCGAACTCCAAATCTAGGCCATAATGTGCATACATAATGTCATTGCTGCCATCTTATATACTGTGTGACTCAGCCATCTTTATAACATGTTAGGCAGTTCCTCCCAATGTGGTTACAGAGTTAGTATTAGAGTAAATAGTGTACAACTATTATGCTGGTTTATTGTTGAAGAGAAAATAAATTAATAATACATAAGTCAGTGTCCGTATGTGTGCTATGTATGTAACATTGGTTATACATTGCACTTACAATCTCATGTTGTTCCCTCCCACGCTAATGCTCTGTAAGGGAGCAGGGTTTTTTGATCATGTCTGTCTCCCATAATCCAGGAACAAAGTAGACAGACAATGACTTTGATCAGAAGAAATAAAGATTCATCACAGAGTGCAGCTTTGGTGTGCTGAAGTCACAGATTCAGATTCTGGATCATTCAGGCAGAACCTATGTTCTCCCTAGAAGATCATTATTATAACAATCACCTGTTGTTTGTACAATCTTTTGCACCGTCCATGATAGCCTCCTGATGATATCTTTTACACCGTCATGATAGCCTCCTGATGATATCTCCCTTGGACCTGACTTATGACTTCAAGGCAGCATCATTCATGAATATTTGTAATGAAATACCTAACCTTTGTTGGAGTTTAACTTCTCATTTATTACATAGTATTGCTTGTATGTATAATTTAAAAATCACATTATTGGGTTATAAGTATTTTGAGTGTTTTGAGAAAAGCTTGCCACATTTTAGTTTGCGAGAAAAAACTGTGAAATCTGTAGTATGACACTTATTTTACAGAATGACGCTGGGATTAAAAAGACAATTTCATATGCACCCATGGAACGCCCATGCTCAGCCCATTTTACAAAATAAACAAAACAATTATGCTTTGTATTTTGTACTTATAAGTACGAATTTCTAAGTGATTTTTGCACATCCATTATACTTAAATTACGATTTACACTGTACATATATATATATTTTTTAAATTCTTTTTATTGAGGTTTTAAAGCATACATAATGCCAAAAACAAGAGGTAAGGTTACAAGGCAGATAGAATTTAACAAGGTAATGTGACATTCTTTGGAAAACATGACAAGATTCTAGACTTATTTGTCCTATACGGTATAGAAGGCATAGCAATTCTAGCCAATTTTCAATTCTGGACTGTCATTGGGCAGGATCAGACTGATATGCTACAGGATATTTTTTCTCTGTGAAGGGGCATAGTGTGCTAAAAGAACTTGCACCCTGAGTTGCAAATATAAATGAACAGGCATGGAAGTTATTCTAGCTTTTGTTCTATCTCAGGAGTGCTGTTCTCTTTTTTCACATTTATGTAAATTACTCTTGGGTCTCCCTAAGAGTAATGGGTAAGCCAGACGTGGACTCCTTGCACACATGCCCTTAGAGAGATACAACTGCACCTCACTGACGAGGCCCACAGAAGGACGAAACGATCGTCTGGGGTTGTTGCTTCCCTTGTTCAGAGAAGAATTGCCTGGTATTTTGGCGCTGGACTGTCATTGGGCAGGATAAGACTGATATGCTACAGGATATTTTTTCTCTGTGAAGGGGCATAGTGTGCAAAAAGAACGAGCACCCTGAGTTGCAATATAAATGAACAGGCATGGAAGTTATTCTAGCTTTTGTTCTATCTCAGGAGTGCTGTTCTCTTTCAGAAAGAGAAGCAGTCTGCCAGGAAAGAACAGCAGCATCAATAGCTTGTTCTATGGCCCGGTTACCACCTGGAAGTAGCTTCTTTCTGCCCAATTGTGCTTTTCACAGAGGAAATCTTTCCTGAAGTATATCAGTCTGATCCCGCCGACAAGGTCAGTCCAGCCCGAAATACCAGGCAATTCTCCTCTGAACAAGGAAAAGGCAACCACAGACGATCGTTTCGGCCTTCTGTGGGCCTCGTCAGTGAGGTGCAGCCATATCCCTCTAAGCACATTGGGCAAGGAGTCCACATCTGGTTTCCCCCATCACACATAGGGAGACTATCCCCAGGGTCATATTTACATATGCAAAACAGAAAGAGAAGCAGTCTGCCAGGAACGAACAGCAGCATCAATAGCTTGTTCTATGGCCCGGTTACCACCTGGAAGTAGCTTCTTTCTGCCCAATTGTGCTTTTCACAGAGGAAAACTTTCCTGTAGTATATCAGTCTGATCCCGCCGACAAGGTCAGTCCAGCCCCAAAATAGGTTGCGGACAGAAAATTATCACACACCTAGACGTGATCCTGAGGCAGGTCACCATTATTATCAAAGAAATTTCACTCCGAGACAATCTAATATCTTTCATAGGAACAATCAGCATCACGTACCTAATAGGAACAACTATGGCCCAAGACAAGATGATAGAACCTTAAAAAACCAGGCACAATATAGAGGTCCACAACACCATATAAAAACACCAACATCATATGAACCAAACTTAGGATCTAGACATGATATTTACAACAGGCCAGCTCCGTCTACTACTGGTGGTGACCAACATTTCACAAGTAATACCTCACATAACCCTAATTTGGGACCTTCTATACTAATGTAATCCCTGCACAACCTTTTTTAGAGTGAGGCCCATGCCCACGATTTTACTAGCAACCATTACCTTCCATGGAAGCGAAATGTCCCTTATGGTCAATTTAAGCGTGTGCGCCGAAACTGCAGCACACTAGCAGACTATGAGACACAAAGCTCAATTCTGAAGGAAAGGTTCATTGAAAAAAATACACCATGCACATTGTTGACAGTGGCTATATGAGAGCTAAACTAAATGATAGGGATGGTTACATTATGAATCCCTTTGACCAAGGAAAGACAGTACAAGTCTTCATAGACAAGTGCCCACTTTTCATTACTGAATTTAATAGTAATCACTATAAAATAAAAAATATTATTACAAAGCATTGGGGCATCCTTACTAAAGATCCCATTTTGGGTAATCTGATAGGGCCAAAACCCAAGGTTGTTTACAAAAAAGCTCCCAATCTCAAAACCATTTTGGCACCTAGTAAGGTGGTTAAACACAATAAGAAAAATGCCCTTAAGGGACCTATGTTTAGATCAAAATCATATGGGACGTTCAAATGTAGAGTCAGTAGATGCAAATTATGCAATCACATTACAGATAATAATAAGACTTTTCCAATATTCTATAATAGGTCAGGTTTCTTGTGCCTCACAATATGTAGTTTATCTTTTATCCTGCATTTGTGGGGTCCAATATGTTGGTCGTACCTGTAGAAGACTCAGCATTAGATGGTCTGAGCACCAACGGAACATGAAAAACAATTGTAAGAACCATAGTGTTCCTAGGCATTGCAATCTATGACACAATGGTAATACAAATTGTTTCTCTATTACTCCCATTGAGTTTATTCCCACATCTCATCTCTATAATTGGTTCTATAGGCTGAAACAGAGGGAGACCTATTGGATCCATGTGTTCAAAAGTATGCACCCAGCCGGTTTGAATCTTAACATCGATTTGGCTGCGTTCCATTAAATTTTTTTTCTTTTAGCTCAGTGATCCCCTATTCCCTCTCTGTCTCACACCAGCTAAATGTGCAACATTTAGTGTGAACACTTGTCTTTGTGTCTTTCTGTAGACCAATTTTGTAACAAACTGATTTCTTTTTTGACTTTAGGCTCACCAGATTATGTTATTTTAGTACTGAGTTCATATTCATATTTTAACTTTACACTAGACATCTACACAATTTATAGCGACACCTTGTACTCCCTATCCTACTAATCTAATGGTCCATTCATCTGGGATACCCTAATGCCTTTGGCAAATCTCCCCTAGCATCTAATGTTAGGATTTAGGGGTGTTGTCCTGTTCCATGGGAGGCTGCTCTAGTTCCCCTGTTGTGAATCTTTTGTGTGCCGGTCTGACAGTCAGCTGGTCCTCTGCTGAGTCATATAAGGGCCCTTATTTTGATGGGAGAGTCTAAACAGGGGATCTATCTATACCTCGTCACAATGACGTATGATTTTTAACAGTCAGGTGTATCTAATAATCTGATGGGCACGTATTTTGACATACTAGTCACAATGATTATTCATACTGATATGATCAAATTTGTACTGTATCTATAGCAATGATTATCTGAAATAAGTTTGCCCTCCTATTAATGTTTAGTGCTAGAATGTAACTCTTTCCCTTTTTTTCACAAATTCAATAAGTTAGATGCCCAGTCTGTTATGTTTGACATATTTATGTTTGACATCTGATGTGTTTTATCCTGATTTTAATGTTATGTGGTGATTAGGTTTTTACTTTATTTTTACTATTTTTTATTTTTTACTACTGTGTTTTTAGCGCATATTTCACTGTGGCCTAGATTTGGAGTTTGGCGGTAGCCGTGAAAACCAGCGTTAGAGGCTCCTAACGCTGGTTTTAGGCTACAGCCGGTATTTGGAGTCAGTCAAAAAAGGGTCTAACGCTCACTTTTCAGCCGCGACTTTTCCATACCGCAGATCCCCTTACGTCATTTGCGTATCCTATCTTTTCAATGGGATCTTTCTAACTCCGGTATTTAGAGTCGTGGCTGAAGTGAGCGTTAGAATTCTAACGACAAAACTCCAGCCGCAGAAAAAAAGTCAGTAGTTAAGAGCTTTCTGGGCTAACGCTTTATAAAGCTCTTAACTACTGTGCTCTAAAGTACACTAACACCCATAAACTACCTATTTACCCCTAAACCGAGGTCCCCCCACATCGCCGCCACTCGATTAAATTTTTTTAACCCCTAATCTGCCGACCGCCACCTACGTTATCCTTATGTACCCCTAATCTGCTGCCCCTAACACCGCCGACCCCTATATTATATTTATTAACCCCTAACCTGCCCCCCTCAACGTCGCCGCCAGCTACCTACACTTATTAACCCCTAATCTGCCGTCCGCACGCCGCCGCCAGCCACATTATAGCTATGTACCCCTAATCTGCTGCCCCTAACACTGCCGACCCCTATATTATATTTATTAACCCCTAACCTGCCCCCCTCAACGTCTTCGCCAACTACCTACACTTATTAACCCCTAATCTGCCGAGCGGATCTCACTGCTACTATAATAAAGTTATTAACCCCTAATCCGCCTCACTCCCGCCTCACTAACCCTATAATAAATAGTATTAACCCCTAATCTGCCCTCCCTAACATCGCCGACACCTAACTTCAATTATTAACCCCTAATCTGCCGACCGAATCTCGCTGCTATTCTAATAAATGGATTAACCCCTAAAGCTAAGTCTAACCCTAACACTAACACCCCCCTAACTTAAATATAATTTAAATCTAACAAAATAAATGAACTCTTATTAAATAAATTATTCCTATTTAAAGCTAAATACTTACCTGTAAAATAAATCCTAATATAGCTACAATATAAATTATAATTATATTATAGCTATTTTAGGATTAATATTTATTTTACAGGTAACTTTGTATTTATTTTAACCAGGTACAATAGCTATTAAATAGTTAATAACTATTTAATAGCTAAAATAGTTAAAATAATTACAAAATTACCTGTAAAATAAATCCTAACCTAAGTTACAATTAAACCTAACACTACACTATCAATAAATTAATTAAATACAATACCTACAATTACCTACAATTAAACCTAACACTACACTATCAATAAATTAATTAAATACAATACCTACAAATAACTACAATTAAATAAACTAACTAAAGTACAAAAAATAAAAAAGAACTAAGTTACAAAAAATAAAAAAATATTTACAAACATAAGAAAAATATTACAACAATTTTAAACTAATTACACCTACTCTAAGCCCCCTAATAAAATAACAAAGCCCCCCAAAATAAAAAATGCTCTACCCTATTCTAAATTACTAAAGTTCAAAGCTCTTTTACCTTACCAGTCCTGAACAGGGCCCTTTGCGGGGCATGCCCCAAAGAATTCAGCTCTTTTGCCTGTAAAAAAAAACATACAATACCCCCCCCCAACATTACAACCCACCACCCACATACCCCTAATCTAACCCAAACCCCCCTTAAATAAACCTAACACTAAGCCCCTGAAGATCTTCCTACCTTGTCTTCACCATGCCAGGTATGACCGTCCGTTCTAGGCTCCGATATCTTCATCTAAGCCCAAGCGGGGGCTAGACATCCATCATCCGACGGCTGAAGAAGTCCAGAAGAGGCTCCAAAGTCTTCATCCTATCCGGGAAGAAGAGTAGATCCGGACCGGCAACCATCTTCTTCCAAGCGGCATCTTCTATCTTCATCCGATGAGGACCGGCTCCATCTTGAAGACCTCCACCGCGGACCCATCTTCTTCCGACGATGACTTCCCGACGAATGACGGTTCCTTTAAGGGACGTCATCCAAGATGGCGTCCCTCGAATTCCGATTGGCTGATAGGATTCTATCAGCCAATCGGAATTAAGGTAGGAAAATTCTGATTGGCTAATGGAATCAGCCAATCAGAATCAAGTTCAATCCGATTGGCTGATCCGATCAGCCAATCAGATTGAGCTCACATTCTATTGGCTGATCGAAACAGCCAATAGAATGCGAGCTCAATCTGATTGGCTGATTGAATCAGCCAATCGGATTGAACTTGATTCTGATTGGCTGATTCCATTAGCCAATCAGAATTTTCCTACCTTAATTCCGATTGGCTGATAGAATCCTATCAACCAATCGGAATTCGAGGGACGCCATCTTGGATGAGGTCCCTTAAAGGAACCGTCATTCGTCGGGAAGTCGTCGTCGGAAGAAGATGGGTCCGCGGTGGAGGTCTTCAAGATGGAGCCGGTCCTCATCGGATGAAGATAGAAGATGCCGCTTGGAAGAAGATGGTTGCCGGTCCGGATCTACTCTTCTTCCCGGATAGGATGAAGACTTCTTCAGCCGTCAGATGATGGATGTCTAGCCCCCGCTTGGGCTTAGATGAAGATATCGGAGCCTGGAACGGACGGTCATACCTGGCATGGTGAAGACAAGGTAGGAAGATCTTCAGGGGCTTAGTGTTAGGTTTATTTAAGGGGGGTTTGGGTTAGATTAGGGGTATGTGGGTGGTGGGTTGTAATGTGGGGGGGGGGTATTGTATGTTTTTTTTTTACAGGCAAAAGAGCTGAATTCTTTGGGGCATGCCCCGCAAAGGGCCCTGTTCAGGGCTGGTAAGGTAAAAGAGCTTTGAACTTTAGTAATTTAGAATAGGGTAGGGCATTTTTTATTTTGGGGGGCTTTGTTATTTTATTAGGGGGCTTAGAGTAGGTGTAATTAGTTTAAAATTGTTGTAATATTTTTCTTATGTTTGTAAATATTTTTTTATTTTTTGTAACTTAGTTCTTTTTTATTTTTTGTACTTTAGTTAGTTTATTTAATTGTAGTTATTTGTAGGTATTGTATTTAATTAATTTATTGATAGTGTAGTGTTAGGTTTAATTGTAGGTAATTGTAGGTATTGTATTTAATTAATTTATTGATAGTGTAGTGTTAGGTTTAATTGTAGGTAATTGTAGGTATTGTATTTAATTAATTTATTGATAGTGTAGTGTTAGGTTTAATTGTAACTTAGGTTAGGATTTATTTTACAGGTAATTTTGTAATTATTTTAACTATTTTAGCTATTAAATAGTTATTAACTATTTAATAGCTATTGTACCTGGTTAAAATAAATACAAAGTTACCTGTAAAATAAATATTAATCCTAAAATAGCTATAATATAATTATAATTTATATTGTAGCTATATTAGGATTTATTTTACAGGTAAGTATTTAGCTTTAAATAGGAATAATTTATTTAATAAGAGTTAATTAATTTCGTTAGATTTAAATTATATTTAAGTTAGGGGGATGTTAGTGTTAGGGTTAGACTTAGCTTTAGGGGTTAATACATTTATTAGAATAGCGGTGAGCTCCAGTCGGCAGATTAGGGGTTAATGTTTGAATTTAGGTGTCGCCGATGTTAGGGAGGGCAGATTAGGGGTTAATACTATTTATTATAGGGTTAGTGAGGCGGATTAGGGGTTAATAAGTGTAGGCAGGTGGAGGCGATGTTGTGGGCGGCAGATTAGGGGTTAATAAATATAATATAGGGGTCGGGGGTGTTAGGGGCAGCAGATTAGGGGTACATAGGGATAATGTAAGTAGCGGCAGTTTACGGAGCGGCAGATTAGGGGTTAATAATAATATGCAGGGGTCAGCGATAGCGGGGGCGGCAGAATAGGGGTTAATAAGTGTAAGGTTAGGGGTGTTTAGACTCGGGGTACATGTTAGAGTGTTAGGTGCAGATGTAGGAAGTGTTTCCCCATAGGAAATAATGGGGCTGCGTTAGGAGCTGAACGCGGCTTTTTTGCAGGTGTTTTTTCAGCTCAAACAGCCCCATTGTTTTCTATGGGGGAATCGTGCACGAGCACGTTTTTGAGGCTGGCCGCGTCCGTAAGCAACTCTGGTATCGAGAGTTGAAGTTGCGTTAAATATGCTCTACGCTCCTTTTTTGGAGCCTAACGCAGCCATTCTGTGGACTCTCAATACCAGAGTTATTTTAAAGGTGCGGCCAGAAAAAAGCCAGCGTTAGCTACGCGGGTCGTTACCGACAAAACTCTAAATCTAGCCGTGTATTTTTAATATCAGTAGGGCATTTATTCAATGTACTTATCCTGTCATTGCCATTGTCGGACCCTATACCCGCCACTACTACTCCACCCTTTAGAGATTTACCAATAGTCACTGCTGTTGATGACATTTGAGGGGTGTGTTGAGGCACTGGTCTCTGATTGGTGTTTGTATCATACATATAGAGCAAGTCATTTTTATTTCTTCTCACAGCCTGATGAAACGGCATTGTATTTGCTGAGAAACGCGTTGCTGGATATGCAGTGTGTTTAATAAACCCACTTTTTAATATGACTTGCTCTGTTCTAATTTGTTGACTACATTTGCTGACTACAATTGTTTGGTCACTGTTTTATGACCCTGCATCATCTGCCCGAAATACTCGCAAACACCTGTGGTCCGATCACCTGCTGAGGAATTCCCGTGGTGGTGATTGTCGTTCTGCTTCACGTGATCCGAGGCTGGCGTGTGAGAGATCCCGCTGAGAGTCTTTCGGGCGACTGTTTTGGTCCAGTGCTGTATAGTGAGGCACTCCGGTTGTGCTGCCCTGCTTGTGAGTAACTTTCTTCTGGGGGTCGTTCTGCCTTGTCTGGTTTCACCATATATTACCCTATGTGGCGCCTCTTTTTCTTCCTGCCTTTCTAGGATCAACTCAATTCTGAACAAAGTAGCATTGTTAACCAGTGACCATAAAACAGAGTCCATATCTAACCTCACTTATATTTGTCTAGACTATTTCCCTTTGTATTCAATAGCCACTCAAGGGCTGTTAATGATGAGAATATATGTTGTGTAATACATAGCCTATTAAAATACAAAGAATAAATATGTAATGGTAGTCTTATATGAGAACAAATAGGGGAAAAGGAAATATTGTTGGGAAATTTTCATAAGATATCGAAAATAATAATTTGTGGGGATATGGCTATATATATTTTCCTTTGTTTACTTCAGTAAACTTTCGTGGGAGCGGGGGGTCCAATGCTAAATGTTGTCATTGAGAAGAGGCTGGTATATAAAGAACATGAAAAAAAAACTGTAGAGGACCTCATGTATGAGACATATCAGTATACATAAATAAATATTTTTCTATCTATTATTGCATTTAGACAATAAGAGCCACTCTTTTCACAGTACTTAGTCCCGCTGTCTTGGCCGCTGACAGCAAAACATATAATATTGTGTTATAGGGCAATTATTGTACGTGTAGGTAAAATATAGAGCTATGACTTTAAGATCTGCAGCAACTCAATCTGTGTAGCTTAGCGTTAAGGTCATCAAGAAAGCATTACATTGTAATTCAGCATCAGACATGAAGATTGTTTTTGGCTTTACATGGCTCTAAGTGAAGCATATTATGGGGGATATTTATCAAAGTGTCAATCTCAGTGCATTCGCCTGCGTCAATACGATCGCCAAACATCGCAAGACATCGCTGATGCGGATCCACATACAATACCCTTATTTATTAAAAAAAACGTTAAAAACACGCGCGTCAAGTACGGCACAATGAGCATCGGACTGTTGTTAACTAACAGTCATCAATGTTGCAGTTATTTGGGTTTTTCCCAACTTTATTTATACCATTTCATTACTGTCCATGAACAAGCACATTTCTCTAAAGCTAATCTTTTATTTTTCATCTGTCAATGTTCAAGAAATAGCTACATTTATACCTCAACAAAAAATATCTCATAGAAAGTTATTTTTATATTTATTTGTTATACCAAAAAAATCTGTTATATTATACTTTCACGTAAATTAATGTGTATTTGTATTTCTAGAAGTCATCATATGCTTTTATCTCATGTTTTTTTTTATAAATGATTATTAATGCTAGAATGTGTACATATATCTTTGCACATACTTGTGTGTGTGTGTGTGTGTGTATATATATATATATATATATATATATATGTGTGTGTGTTATGTCAGACATATTTTGCAAACATATTTACATGTCCCTAAGTTCCTTTTTTTGTTCTAAACAATGTTGTCTGTCATATCTCTGTGTTTATTTATACCACTATATGTATATAGTGTAAATGTATTATTATTCTGAGCAGGAATAATTGTGAATATAGCATGTAATCAGGGTATCATATGTATTTATTTGCAATTAATGGATATATTAAGATGGGCAGTTTTCTCTCTGTACCTGTGCAATCCCTCCTGATTGCAATCTAGTTTTAAAAACCACCCCTACACAGGTGTTGTAAAATGGGCTGGCATATAAGATGACATTTCTTACTGAAAAAGAAATTCAAGAGAAGGAAGAAAAACACTGAAAATATCATGACAGTAAAGAGGTTATTTTAATTTCTGCTGTATCTGAATCATGACACTTTAATGTTAGATGGGCTATCCCTTTGAGCTATTAGTTTAAGATTATATTGTACTCTGTGTGTCCTAATGTCAGCATCAATGTTTATCTTTAATACTAATTTCACATATACATACTTTCAAAGTATAATACACAATGTAACAAATGGCACTTACAAGTTCTGATGAGTGATCAATGACACAAGTATCGAGCAATTCGATTAGTTAGTGATAAATTAAAATGTATATTTAAATCAGATTGGCTGATGTCATAAATCATGTGATTATGCATATTCCATTCAAAAGTGGTTGAAAAATTCACTAGTGTGTGGGTTGTTTAGGAGTTTGTGTCATAATTGGTGCGAAAAGTGTTGCATCAAATTTGGTGCGAAGTGGAAAGTGGGACTTGTATTACATGGCTTAAACATGGTGCAAATAGATTTTTTTCCAAAAAAAATAAAAGGAAGTTAGCTATATTATGTTGTGTATTTATTTCATTTTGATCTCTATATTTATTAGTGCGACAAGAGAAATAATATTGTCCCCTTGCTTTGTAATGAGAGAAAAAGTTGTAACATGATCCATAAGTAGTAATGTATTTTTCATTTGTATCCCTATATCTACTGGTGCACCAAATGTGGAGCAATAATATTGTTTGATTTAGAAAGGGTATACAATTTTAATAAAGTTTCTAATTTACTTTTAGTATATAATATTCTTTATTCTCTTGCAGCATCGAACATAAACTTTCTGTGTTTTCAGACTCCCATTGATTTCTATGGCATCCGCAGCCTGAAGGGTGGCGGATTGAAAACTAGGTACTCTGCGTCGGAATAAACGCGAGCGTACCTGTTAAATGTTTGATAAATTGGGGAAATGGTCAAATAGAGTCGAATGTGAATTTGAAACATCTTTAATGACGCAAGCATCGATCTGCGTCGGATTAAGAATGCGGGAGCGTATATAATTTGTCACACATACCTGATATATGTGTATATGTATATATATATATATATATATATATATATATACAGGGAGTGCAGAATTATTAGGCAAATGAGTATTTTGACCACATCATCCTCTTTATGCATGTTGTCTTACTCCAAGCTGTATAGGCTCGAAAGCCTACTACCAATTAAGCATATTAGGTGATGTGCATCTCTGTAATGAGAAGGGGTGTGGTCTAATGACATCAACACCCTATATCAGGTGTGCATAATTATTAGGCAACTTCCTTTCCTTTGGCAAAATGGGTCAAAAGAAGGACTTGACAGGCTCAGAAAAGTAAAAAATAGTGAGATATCTTGCAGAGGGATACAGCACTCTTAAAATTGCAAAGCTTCTGAAGCGTGATCATCGAACAATCAAGCGTTTCATTCAAAATAGTCAACAGGGTCGCAAGAAGCGTGTGGAAAAACCAAGGCGCAAAATAACTGCCCATAAACTGAGAAAAGTCAAGCGTGCAGCTGCCAAGATGCCACTTGCCACCAGTTTGGCCATATTTCAGAGCTGCAACATCACTGGAGTGCCCAAAAGCACAAGGTGTGCAATACTCAGAGACATGGCCAAGGTAAGAAAGGCTGAAAGACGACCACCACTGAACAAGACACACAAGCTGAAACGTCAAGACTGGGCCAAGAAATATCTCAAGACTGATTTTTCTAAGGTTTTATGGACTGATGAAATGAGAGTGAGTCTTGATGGGCCAGATGGATGGGCCCATGGCTGGATTGGTAAAGGGCAGAGAGCTCCAGTCCGACTCAGACGCCAGCAAGGTGGAGGTGGAGTACTGGTTTGGGCTGGTATCATCAAAGATGAGCTTGTGGGGCCTTTTCGGGTTGAGGATGGAGTCAAGCTCAACTCCCAGTCCTACTGCCAGTTTCTGGAAGACACCTTCTTCAAGCAGTGGTACAAGAAGAAGTCTGCATCCTTCAAGAAAAACATGATTTTCATGCAGGACAATGCTCCATCACACGCGTCCAAGTACTCCACAGCGTGGCTGGCAAGAAAGGGTATAAAAGAAGAAAATCTAATGACATGGCCTCCTTGTTCACCTGATCTGAACCCCATTGAGAACCTGTGGTTCATCATCAAATGTGAGATTTACAAGGAGGGAAAACAGTACACCTCTCTGAACAGTGTCTGGGAGGCTGTGGTTGCTGCTGCACGCAATGTTGATGGTGAACAGATCAAAACACTGACAGAATCCATGGATGGCAGGCTTTTGAGTGTCCTTGCAAAGAAATGTGGCTATATTGGTCACTGATTTGTTTTTGTTTTGTTTTTGAATGTCAGAAATGTATATTTGTGAATGTTGAGATGTTATATTGGTTTCACTGGTAAAAATAAATAATTGAAATGGGTATATATTTGTTTTTTGTTAAGTTGCCTAATAATTATGCACAGTAATAGTCACCTGCACACACAGATATCCCCCTAAAATAGCTATAACTAAAAACAAACTAAAAACTACTTCCAAAACTATTCAGCTTTGATATTAATGAGTTTTTTGGGTTCATTGAGAACATGGTTGTTGTTCAATAATAAAATTAATCCTCAAAAATACAACTTGCCTAATAATTCTGCACTCCCTGTATATATATATATATATATATATATATATATATATATATATATATATATATATATATTGGATACATGGCTGAATGAGCTGTGGAAAATTGTATGAGGAAATTCAATAACACAGCTATACTGTCTTCAAAAATCAAATCTGCACCTATATATAATATAAATCTGGACAATGAAACCAGCAGAGGTTTATGTATCTAGAGAAGAGATATAACTATTAACAGGACAGACTCTAATAGGCCTCCCCAACATATACCTATTGATCATCTAAGTATATACTAAACATAAAACTCAGATTTAGGACCTTCATAAAATCTGGTATTAATATTAATATGCATATATGCAATATAAAACTACTTACTTTAGACAAACTGAAGAAACAAGTCCTTGAACATAAAGATAAATCAGCTTATCTAACTCAGAGAGTAAAGCATAATTAGAACTAAAGTTCTCCCAATGTAGGCTCCATGAACTTACAACTCAGTCCTGCAGGACACATAAGCATTCAGCTCAGGTGTGGCAAAAGAATCACACCGGTATATAACTTGCTGTCTTGTGAGGGCTTGGGAGATAGCGGTGTAGCAGTCCCTTTAACTGATGCCTCAAGTAATCTTTGACTCAGTTCCTGTTAGTGTCAGCTGCTTTGAGCTAGAAGATCTCTGAAATAGGAATTTCCAGAGAGGCCAGGAACGCTCGGTAGTCAGGTCTAAAGTGAGTAGTGACTCGATCTCCTCGGAGTCTATGGCTTGGCTGTGGGTTATTTCACTACTGCAAGCATTTCTGGTTGCACAAGGGTCTCCATCTAGTGTGTCTCAAGATTTTAGATGCTGGCCTCCTCGCATTTTGTGGGCTAATGTCATCATGCCATTTCCCCTGCCATCAAGAGACTGGGGTTTGCCAGAGTTAGGTATTAGGTTAGGATACTGAAGTACGGCTCCCAGCGGTATTTGCATAGCCATCAGCGGGTATTTCTCTGTAATGTAGGGTGATTCTTCTGTGCCACTCATCTTGATGTCTGTGGTCATGCCAGTTGTAGTCTCTGGTATGCTCCTGTGTATCCTGTGTATCTGACGTTCAGCAATGTACCATTTCTGAGAGGGCTCTTTTACCAATTTAGCTTCCAGTAATTGATTGTTTTCCCATCCAGCTATAGTAGCCATATTTCCTTTTGAATCGTACACAATCATGTTCAGTAGCGGGACTAGACTATCTCAACCAGCTTAACTCAGCAATCTGCATGGATACAACAGTTTATACACTGGGAGTTCTTTCTGGCTATATTTTGTTGTCCACTGGCCGCCAAGAGTTTCTAAGCCATGCAGTGTCAGGTATTGTGGAGAAGGCCGCGACTTGGTGGTTCCGGTAGATAGACGGCTCTCTCTGTCTCCAAAGGCTTCTCCGATCCTCTGGTTCAGGTCTATGAGCTCAGGGCATGTGTGCACTTTGTGATTGGGGAGATTTCCCTACTCATATTAGCCATTTAGGATGATCTGTTTATGGAGCACTAAACTATTACTATTATGTTTGTCTCTGGCCAGCTCCACCCTCCTACACTGTACATATTTAATATGATTTATTCCTGCGTAATTTACATACAAATTTTACGTTTTTGATAAAATATGATATTTGGTGAACAATTTTGTTACGATTTTTGATGCACCTTAACAATACAATTTTTTCCTGCATATTTTTGTGTGAATTGCTCAATTATTTATTTTTTAGGATTTTTAAAACACGCATTTTATTGTGACCCATGCAGATCACAATATTAGTAAAATGCCTATCGATCACATAACTGTAATAAGTTATCATTGCGCAGTATCAGATAACTGAAGTCATCATCGCACAGTGGGGTAGATTTAACAAGCAGCGGATGCTGTTTTCTACATCCGAAGTTTCCGGCTCCCGGAAACGTAAGTTAAGAAGCAGCAGTTTAGGTGGCGGACTACAATTATCCAGATACAATTCAATCAGGATGATTGACACCCCCTGCTAGCAGCCGATTGGCCACGAATGCGCAAGGGGCGGCATTTCACAAGCATTACACATTAAATGCTTGTAAAATGTTAAAGGCAAATATGGGTGTTTTTACTAATATCGAGATCGCACATGCACGGTTTAGGGCAAATCTATGGCAGATAGCAAATTTCCATGATGTAGCAAATGCATGTGCACTTATGGGGCTTTTCCACTTTAACAACAATAGCAAAGACTAATTTGATACCTCATCAACATTTTCTATCTAACCATGTGCTCATACTTGTAATTATGTAATACATTTCACACATTATTTTAAAACATATGTGAAGTGCGATTACGTAATTGTGCATAATCAATGTGAAGCAAAGAAGAGCCAGGCTGAAGTTTGTAAAAGACCATAAGGATTGGACCTTAGATGAGTCCAATTATCAGCTTTGCTCAACACCTAGTAGTCTAATAGTTAGATGGCGGCCTGGAGAGGAGTAATACAAGCCACAATGGCTCAAACCCACTATGAAATTTGGTGGAGGATCTATGATGATCTGGGGGTGCTTCAGCAAGGCTGGAATCAGACAGATCTATCTTTGTGTAGGATGTATGAATCAAGTCACTTACAAGGTTATCCTGGAAGAAAACTTGCTTCCTTCTGCTCTGACGATGTTCCCCAACTCTATGGATTGGCTTTTCCAGCAGGAAAATGCTCCATGCCACACAGCCAGGTCAATCAAGATGTATAATTTTATATATATATATATATATATATATATATATATATATATATATATATACTTTTCCAGTATTTCACATTGCGCAATCATTCTCCATTATAGTGATCTCGACTAGTATTTTAGCAATATTGTATGACATTTTATTTAAAAGCCATAACGAAACTAAGTGAATATTTAACTGTGGGTTTATATCAGTTCATTTTACAACACGATACTCCCTTCAACTAAGTGAACACAGGTTAAAATCGTATTGAATATCGATGGGCTATACCTTCACTCAAATAAGGTACTTTTTCTTATGTTATTATAACACAGGGTCAAGTGGCGTTGATTGTTCTCCAGAGAGAGGTTTCCAGCAATTTTTAATAAGATGTTATTTATTGTTTATGTGGATAAAGCTCACCCTTGTACAAAATGAGGGCTTGTTATATTGTATCCATTTGCTATCTGTTTTATTTACTTGTTGCCAATAGTGAATTGCCAATTAGCACAATTGTATGAACATGGGGAAAAAGGGAGGGGTGGGGTTACCATGTTTTATGTTTTATAAAAAGCCAGAGCTTCCATTGTTAAGACAGATGCCTGATGAAATAGCCAGTCTGGCTGAGAAACGCGTTACAACTGTTTTTAAAATATTTGTTATTACTTTGGTTGGGTGTATTGCTACATCCCTACTTTTAAATAAATTACCTTTTATCCATGGTTTGGAAGCCTGAGCTTTTGTTATTCACTGGATTACCTGGATCCACCATCCTGTTGCAGGATCAGTGTAGCTGGGTCACTGCAATTCCCCAGCTTGCACCAATTAGCACATGGGTGCTGCTCATTTTGTGAGTATTATACCATCTACCTGATCTGCTTCTATCATTATTTCAACAGAGTTGCACTAGGAGGCGCCCTCTCTCTTTGTGATTTTTTTCACAGATTCCAGTTTATATATATATATATATAAGCTATGATTACGGCCTGAGGCCGAAACATGTTAGCGGACCTACTGCTGTTGTGATGTACCTGTGTGACCTCTGGAGTATTTCTACATTTTAACTATGTTCCAATAAAGACTTCGAATTTTACCTATAACCGCTGTCTGCAACATTTTCTTCTTTGTTATATATATATATATATATATATATATATATATATATATATATATATATATATATACATACATATATACAGGTGGCCCTCAGTTTACGCCGGTTCAATTTGCGCAGTTTCAGAATAACAACCTTTTTTTCCAGTCATGTGAATGCTATTGAAAAGCTTTTGGAAAGCAATGCACTAATTAAAATAGCCAGTAGGTGGAGCTGTTCGCTTGTTTTGCAGCAAAGTTATGCAACTTAAAAGCATTAAATTGATCTGTGTACACAGATCAGACCAGATCTATTGAGCAAAATTTAGCAGGTACTTCCCTATTATCTTCCTGTCCAGCAGCTTGAGGTGAGGGTGACTAACTGCTTATTAATCAATGCAGATTGAAATGCATAGAAAAGGTGCAGAACCAATATTATCTAACATGCTAACAATGCAGAGAACTGATTGTAGAAAAATGCAAGTAAAAAAACGTTTTTGTTCATTAAACTTAGTTTGATGATGATGCAGTCTGTTGTGTGATTATTTTATTAGGTGATGTTTAGCAAATGTTTTTGTTCATTAAACTTAGTTTGATGATGATACAATCTATATTTTTAGGTTTATAATGCTGTTAAGCATTTAAAGTCTTCATTTCAAAGCTTTAAAAATAATGTATTAGGTGTTAATTATGACAATTTTGAGAGGGGCCTGGAACCTAACTCCCTCACTTCCCATTGACTTAAATTATAAACTGGGTTTCAATTTACAACGGTTTCGATTTACAACCATTCCTCCTGGAACCTAACCCTGGCGTAAACTGAGGGCTACCTGTATATAAATACTTCTTTGTTTTTTCTGTACTTTCTTAGATAGATACATTATTTGTGTGATTTATTTTATATTTGTTTTTATTTTTTGCATAGCAAAAATTAAGTGCTGTAGGAGCTGGGCTATCATATAATTTCCACTTTTTACCCAACCTGTTTATATATCAGTTTCACATCTGCCACCAAAAACATTCAGCTCCACTCAAGCCCTTAGATCAGACAGATTGCACTCCATGTCACCCACCCTCTCACAAGAAAACCCTTGCTCTGCCCATATGCCCTACCTAACTCTGCCCACAAGCCCTACCTAACTCTGCCCCAGGCCTCAGCCACATATTAGAAAACCATGACTACCCAATTCCAACCCAGTCTCTGCCCCAACTGCTGTCAATATTTGGGGGAGATGTGGTCAACTACTTATATTCACTAGATCCATTTACTATGTTACTTTTTATTCTAAAAACACTGGGGCACAATTTGTATTGTCGTTTTTATAAAAAGGGACGGTTGCTACTATGGTTGCCACCTGGCTGATATTTTACTGGTATTTTTTTATAGTTTACCTCTAGTGCTCCAGTTTGTTCCACTTTTAATCTAGGCCATAGTGTGATAAAGTGAATTTATGTGTGTGCCTGTAGGAGTGTTGTGTACCTATGTTACTGTATTAGACAAAAGCCAGAGTGAATAAATAACTTTGTGAGAAGAGTATGTGACTCAGTCAGATGTAAATATGCAGTACCTCTAAATGGGGAGCTATGATCAGCTGTCTTAGTGTGATCATACCATCCCTTTGTATAAGGTGTGTTACTACTTTAAGTTGGAGTGAGTGCCCATGTATATCAGTTGTGGGCCTATGCGAGTTTAAATAGATCTCCATGTCATTCGTACTTCCAAGCAACACTAAACTTCCCTAGCTTGTTTTCCTTTTTTGTACCAGCACGGCAACGTCGCTATTGTAAAATATAGGTATTACAGGATAAATATAGAAAATGTGTTGTCATGAATTAATTTATAAGTACACATAGTTTTCAAATTGCAATGTAAGATAATTATAAATCAGACCTAGTGGCTTCAGTTTCTGAATGAGGTTACCTACTTATTTATGTAAATGTATACTAATTAGTATGGTTAAATTTTTTCCAGAAAGGTGGCAGGAGCTAGTAAGATAAATAGAAGTGGGATAAAAAAAAATCCCTTTTTGGGACTTAGACAAGGCAAAATAAAATCTGGGTGATTCTGCCACTAATATAACTATGACTGAGGGACCATTTACTATATACAGTACATAATCCATTCTTGGCAGGGTTTTGCCAAGAGTTATATATATATATGCCATTGCTTTGCCTGATAATTTTGTCAGGATGTTATAACCTTTTCATCTATTTTCTTTTCACTTGATATTCTTGCCTATTAAAATTGTTATTCAGACACACTTTTAGGTGGTCCAATTATGTTTACAGTTACTGTAAATACTCTTATTATCCACTGGACAAAGTTGGACGACTCTCTATATACAGCTGTAATACACCTCAGTGTCTATCTTAAGACCACATATATTTTTTTCACCTAACAATGTCTTATTGTTATGTTTTTTTACTAGGTATTACCTTATGTATCTCTGTGAATGTTATGTGATAAAAATGTGATAAAAATAATAGAATAAAAAAGAAAAAAAATGTATTTTTCATTAAACTGTCCCCCCTAAAATATGCTGATTAACCTCTCAAGGAAATGTCAATACTTTCAATTTGATTTTGCCATTAACTTAAATGAAAATCAACATATTAACTTGACGACTCATTAAGAAAAGGTGTCTATGAATGTATTAGAGGTTTGCTGTGAGTCTTAATAGGCAGCATCCAGACATTCCATATGACATTTAATGAACGTCATGTTGTTTCTACATTTCCATGTAGCCAGTAGGGCTCTAATTCTGTTCCATCTTCTCCCTGGGACACTGAGAAGCAAGAAACTGAATGCAATTTAAGTTACGAAGTTTGTTATGTGCCTCTAATTCACTGACCTGAATTTCATCCCCTGCTGCTGTCAGCCAGTGCAGTTTTCGGCATCACTGCATATCATTGGCAGGAATATTGGTGGAATAATTACCCAGTTTTCAGAGCAGCCTGAGTAATTAAAGTGTATATTCTGTATTGCATTCATAAAGTCACATGTCATAGATGAAAAATGATGAAGACAAAGCTCGGTTATTTAGGACAGATCTCTATGGTTGGAATGGTTTAAATAAATCACTGGAGAAAGAAAATCAGTATTTATGTCAAGCCGACAATTTACTTTAAATGCAAATCCTCTAGATGTGTTTTATATTTTATTCCACTCTTAATAGGCATGGAATAACAAGGCTTTTTTTTTTACCCAGATTCTTTATTTGCTTCACATGTGCTATGTAAATTGATATTTATTTATTTTCAGATTACATTTTTGGGGGTTTTCAGCAGTTTAGATTATTAAAATATCAATTTCATAATAAACTAGGAAAATATAAATAAATGAAGTTCAGCTTCAAAATAAATGGCACTATTGTATGAAAAGAAATATACAAATCTAGGAATTGATCCAAATGCTGTAGTGCTTTCTATTTTACAAGGTTATATTCTGCCTGTTAACTGAGAACAGTAGATCAAGATTGCATCTAGCAGATACGCAGCAATGATTACAAACTGGCTTTACAGTATCTATCAGAAAATCAACTGACTCAAGTATATTGTGAGGCAAGAAAGGAAATGTCAAAAGTGGTGACGCTGGATGCAAATATCACAAAAAAATAAAACAACATTTAGCAACTTTGCCTCATTTAAAAGAAGTTTAGATATTGTGATAGCTGTGTTATAAGCAACAAGCTAGCAACATTTCAAAGCATGAATAAGAAAATACATAGGCCTAGATTTTTAGTACAGTAAACACCGCTCAAACAGTCAATGGAGCTTCTATTTTTGTGCTCATATTTCAAATCCAAAGTTCTTTTAATCGTTTAAGCGATATTCTAGGACTCATTAATATGTACATTTTGAATAGCGCAAGCGCACTAAATCCCTCACGTGATGCTCCAAGTGGGTGCCAGATGCCCCAAACATTTGCCCCAAATGCTCAGCTCCTACCCCGGAATTGGTTCATCTAGACTGGGACTGCCCTAAACTGCAAAGATTTTGGAGTAAACTAATATTCTGGCTCTCAAAAATACTCAAAATGCAAATAACCCTGACGGCAACATACTGTACATATTCTTTTTCCAGGACTGTAATGATAAGCCCCAACACCATAGATTTCTTAATATGGTAGTGCTCTTAGCAAGGAAATTAGTGCTGCAATACTGGATTAAACAAAGGGAGCCTCCCTTCAAAAAACATATTAATGCTTTGCACCACCAAATACTTGTAGAAAAAACAGATGTTGAAGGAAATCAACCTTTATACTTAAGTGGGAACCATTCCTCCTATACTTACCCGAGGGCCTGAGGATGCTGATTAATCCATGTAGTCATGCTGGTGCTGTGCTGCCTGCTCAAAGCATAGGAGGAAGCAGAGAAAGAGAACAGGACAAGAGTGATCTGGCCAGGTATGACAGTGGCAGACTCACTGAAGTGCTGCCCCTTGTCAAGTGCCGTCTGGATCCGCTGGAACCACTTAGTCCCATGGTTAAGCCGACTCTGTGTGGTAATATGCAACAGGAGTGGCAAGTGGGTTTATAAATGAAACCCAGGGTGTTTAATCACCTTTAAAAAAGTGTTTGGGCCATTGAAAAAAGTGTTTTGCATATCTCAATTTTTCTTTAATACCTTTACTGTATTTGTTCCTTCTGCTGGTGAACTTTACCATTTATCAACTACCCTTTGTATAAAGGACTGAATGAAATGACTCCTGAAACTAATGGCGACAAATTCCAAATCATAGCTTCCTGCACAATTTTATTGGTTAAATACAAAGTATCCCAGCTATGTTGCCAAGAGAGACATTACATCAGATGCATGGTTCCTGCAGCCCACCCACATACTAGTTACATGCCATGCCTTACTCTCCTCATTGACCCAATGATCTAGACACAGATACCTAGGAGCACTAAGCTGAGGTTTAAATGTGAGATAATTCTTAATTTTTTTGCAAGGATAGCTTGTGAAATTCACATACAAATACACACGTTTCTGAGAAATAGGGCACTGAATTATGTAATTTTGCAGTAAGCTAAATATCTCCATTACAGAGGGGTACCTACAGGGTTCTCAGCTGAGACCAAGCCTACACCTCTAGGGGGACCACCTGGCCTTGAAATCATTATCGGTTTTGCTACATAGGAGCCTGGAGAGGCTCAGGCACCACTCTTGCCCCCCCCCCCCCATCCCTGCAAAACAGCGGTCAAAGTGTAAAGAAAATGTATGGATTTGCCTTTACAAATATGGTGACAGTATTTTTTAGATGGTGACCACAGTATGGCTGTACAGAGCAACCTGCCACCATTTTTGTACAGGAAATCCTCTGGTGCAGACTAATCACAATCATATACAAACATATCCTCTTTTTCCTTCTGTTGATTTCAAAGAGGGCACTGTTGGAATGGGGTGTTCAGATGCAGGGTTTGCCCTTGGGCCAAGTGAGGTATAGTTATGTCCCTGCTCTATTACCTGCATTAGTTTAGCAGATTTACTAAATTGAAAAGCTACACAAATTTAGTAAATCATATCCAGCCACGAGATAAAATAAATGTTTTTGTTTTTTGGTATTTTTTTCCACTTAAAGGGAAATTCTAGACCCAATACATCATTTTGATTAGTTATTGTTACATACAGGAGAAGCATCCTGCAAGTGGTCCCACATCTATAAGCTTGTAAGAAGTACACAAAACATATAAATATTAATTTGGCAAGCAAGCTCTACTCACCTATTGGCCCCAAGTTATCAAAGTCTGGCGGACCTGATCCGACAATGCGGATCAGGTCCACCAGACTTCGCTGAATATGGCGAGCAATGCGCTCTCCGTATTCAGCATTGCACCAGCAGCTCACAAGAGCTGCTGGTGCAACGTCGCCCCCTGCAGACTCGCGGCCAATGGGCCACCAGCAGGGGGGTGTCAATCAACCCGATCATACTTGATCGGGTTGAATTGTTGCGATTCCTGTCCGCCTGCTCAGAGCAGACGGACAGGTTATGGAGCAGTGGTCTTTGTGACCGCTGCTTCATAACTTGTGTTTCTGGCGAGTCTGCAGGCTCGCCAGAAACACGGAGCATCAAGCTCCATTCGAAGCTTGATAAATATGACCCATTGTGTGTATATTTTGGTATGTTAAATTTTTCCAATCATGTTCAACTCATGAATATGCTTTCTTACTAACACACACTGTAAAATATTAAATGTGCACTGCTAAACTGCCATACAAGAAAACAGCTAACTGAACAAGAAGAAAGCTAATGGTGGAGCTTAGCGGCCATTTTCGGCTGCTAACAAACGATGATTATTTAAACGTTTCATGTACTTCTTACAAGCTTATAGATGAGGAACCCATTGCAAGATGCTTGTCTGGAATGTAACAACAAGGCCGGCTCTAGGGTTTTTGAGGCCAAGTCCTAGGTAAAATGCAAAGCAATTCAATTTTTTATAAGCAAACAATATATTTCAACCTTATTGTATGGAACATTTACTATCTTTTTAAATATGCAATGAATGCTATTGTATCTCACTCAGACTAGGGTTCATAAGTTGGCAGGATTTTATCATGAATGAATAAAAAATATTCAAAGCATAGGGGGTCGCTGCTGGCAAAGCTCCATAATGAGGACAGCAAAAGAAAAAGACTGGGCTGCCTGAAATAGGTATTTATTACCCACCCTAGCTAACCGCATTATGCGGCAGAACTAACAGTGCCCCTAGGGATAACACTCCAGTCTCATCCGATCGTGTGTAGCCCCTGCTATAGCGCTAATCCGCTACAAGAGACGCCGGCAGCCATGCTGGAGAGATGTCACGGCTCCCACCGTTCCATGCAGACAGCCAGGCGTGGTCGCCCCTTTGGGGCCAAGCGAAGGACTTGAACCTGGGACCTCTCTTATCCTAGGCTTGCTTTCATTCCTCTAAGCCATGGCTGCTTCTATTTGTCTATGTATGTAAGCCTCTTCTTATCCTGCCTGCAGCACTGGGACTGGACTCTGGATATTGCTTTGCCTGGATCACCTGTGCTCATTTACAACCTGTCAGTCAGGCTTACCTGGGACTTCCTACCAATTAGCAGCTCATTAGCTGGCTATATAACCCTGCCTTTTCCTGTGCTCAGTGACAGTTCTTTGTTTCATGTTTCCTGTTTAGGTGTCTTTGTTCCTGAATCCCCAAGACTGACTCTGGCTTGTGACTCCGGCTTTGTTTATCGTTTACCTGCACCTCTGGCTTCCTTTGATCTCTGCAATCACTTGACTACTCTCTTGGATTTACCCTTGTTATTACAGCATACTCGGATCCGTGGTTTTTGCACACAGCCCCCATGCATTTATTCACAGCCCCCATGCATTTATACACAGCCCAGGTGGTTTTCTTACCTGATCACTTTGGGTTGTGATACCTGTAAGGGTGAGCACATATCTCTGCTACAGACTCCAATCCAGGTAAGACCTTTACATAAGAACTGACCATTATGGAGCCCACAGAGATGAACAGGATGCTCACTGCCCTTACCCAGCAAGTATACAAATTGTCTCAGACTGTTCTGGATTTGCAGCGGGACTTTGGTGCTCTTAAAGGTATGGTACACCCAGAACCAGCATATTGTGAACCTTTTGTACTATTACCTGAGAGATTAGATGGTAGCCGTTCCTCCTTCTTGTTCTTTAAGGTAGATTGTGAGCTGTTGTTTGCCTTAAAGCCTCTTACGTATGCCACTGACTTCATCATGGTCCGCTCAGCCATCAACCGTCTTTCTGGGCAGATAAAAAAATGGGCACACCAGATGTTTCTGACTAAGAGTCCTGTCCTAGACAACTGGGGGATTTCATAACAGCCATGGCCACTCGGTGTACTACCACAAGGCAAAATAAGGATCCTAGGACTGTTCCACATTCCCACAGATCACGGCTTCCTCGTGACTGGGATGCTTTTTACCAGTACTTACCCGCAAACCTTGATGCTCCTGATGAATCGTATACTCCTTCCCAGGACATTGTGGAGCCCATGGAGATAGGGGTAATCTGGAATAGGCAGGCTCCCTCTTGCTCCTGAAGCATCTTCTCAACTTTCTGATGATTTACATAATCCTGAAACCATCATCACTTCTGTACTGGCAAGCACCAGCATTACGTTCTGTCCTGACAAAGTACTGCCACCTGACTACACTTATGCCTCGAATGGTACTCTTGTTTGCAAGCAGGATCTTGTGATGTTCGAGAAAGTATTGCAAGCTGCCAGTACTTCAACAGCAGCCAAAACCAAAAGGAATAGGAAGAAAGCTGCCAAGGCCACTATTGGTACGGTGTTTCCCAGTAATGTAGATGATGACCAAATTTTAGGTCTGGATGCCTATGCGAGAGTTGCCATCCTGCCAGATGACATCCCCAATGATTAGGCTGACTTTACCCCCAAACTCAAAGTGGTCTCTACCCAGCCTGTTCACGGTCGGGGGGGGGGGCGATTTGAAGGGGTGGGAACTGTCACGGTTCCCATCGTTCCATGCAGACAGCCAAACGTGGTCGCCCCTTTGGGGGCAAGCAAGGGACTTGAACCTGGGACCTCTCTTATCCTAGGCTTATTCTCTTTCCTCTAAGCCACGGCTGCTTCTCTCTATTTGTCTATGTATGTAAGCCTCTCCTTATCCTGCCTGCAGCACTGGGACTGGACTCTGGATATTGCTTTGCCTGGATCACCTGTGCTCATTTACAACCTGTCAGTCAGGCTTTCCTGGGACTTCCTACCAATTAGCAGCTCATTAGCTGGCTATATAACCCTGCCTTTTCCTGTGCTCAGTGTCAGTTCTTTGTTTCATGTTTCCTGTTTAGGTGTCTTTGTTCCTGAATCCCCAAGACTGACTCTGGCTTGTGACCCCGGCTCTGTTCATCATTTACCTGCACCTCTGGCTTCATTTGATCTCTGCAATACCTTGACTACTCTCTTGGATTTACCCTTGTTTATACAGCATACTCTGATCCTTGGTTTTTGCACACAGCCCCCGTGCATTTATTCACAGCCCAGGTGGTTTTCTTACCTGATCACTTTGGGTTGTGATACCTGTAAGGGTGAGCACATATCTCTGCTACAGACTCTAATCCAGGTAAGAGCTTTACAAGAGATTGTGACAAAGCTGCATTGACACAGCAGGGCTCTGCACTTTTAGAAGAAGGGAAATACAGTCACCACAATAACCGCATTATCTCCTCTTACAGGTTAAGCCCCATAGCTCATATCACTGCCTACACTAGATTTTTTCCATTACCTCGAAATAACTTGGGACATGGACAGTACTTGGCCACATAGTCAATAAGCTATCACCATGCCTGTACTTACATGCAGACTACGGGAACAGCTAATGTTTGCACTGATGGATAACAATTAACATTGGCTTCTGTGTTTTGGTTGCCTAATTCTATCTCCTCACAAACGATAAAGATCTTACTACTTGAACTGATGTACTGCTTATACAGCCTTAGTTGGAGTTTGGCATATCAAGATTTTACACATCCTCTAACCTGTGAAAATACTTTATTAGAGTACTAATGTGCAACATATTGTTAGTTTTCTACTAACCATGGCTACTAAGAAGAGTGTAAAACCTGCGAAAACTGCCCTTACTATATCAACTAAGGGTCAGTCAGTGAGCTCTTATTTTAACCCCTCAGAGCAGAAACTGCAAGAACGCACTAACCCTAACTGTACCTCTCCAAAACAAATCATTCCTTCTCAGGACCCTTGTATACTAACTATAGGAGACCAGACTCAAATACCTATGCATATTTGTCTTCATTAGCTTCTACACAAGATATCGCCAATATAGTTAGAACATCTATAAAAGAAGAGCTTATGGATCTGAAGCAGGATATGCATACATTGGGACTCCAGGTTGAGGCCCTTGTAGATGGTGGTGATATTATACATGAGGAGCTCACATCTATGCAGGGGGTAATTTATCAACAAACAGAGCTAATTACGTCTTTACAAGACAAGATGGAAGATCTGGAAAATAGGAGTAGGTGGAAAAATGTTGGGATTCGGGGTGTACCAGTGACTGTACTACCGAAGGAATTCTCAGTCTACCTCCCCTCTCTTTTCACACATCTACTGGATGATCCTAATGCAGCAACAATTCAATGGGTCAGAGCACATAAGGTCCTTAGACCGAGGCCCCCTAACAAGGCCCCTCCCAGAGATATTATAATTTATTTCAACATTTTCAAGAGAAAGAAAACCTCATGGCTGCATTCAGAAACAACCAGTGAGATTTTGAGGTGTAGTGTTGCAATTTTACACAGACCTCTCCACCTGAACACCACAGAGAAAGAAAGAATTGTCACCCCTAACTGTGTTGTTAAGAAGATACATTATAGATTGGGATTTCCACTACAGCTTCTATTTATCCACAATAACAATATAATAACCTGCTCTGGACATGCATAAAATCAACCAATTTTGGAAATTGTTGGATTTTGACCCACCAGATATTCTCACCTCACAAACCACAACAGTAATGGAAAGAGCTGAGAACTCTAGAGGGGAAAAAAGGAACTTGGGATGCAAATCTCTCTACGACAAAAGGGAAATCATCGCCGACCCACGGTCCTAAAGGTGGCGAGTTTCAGAAAGTTGGTACACCAAACTCACTATTCTCAAAAGAGGATTCAGCTTCAAATCCAGAGACTCCTTGAACAATTGTATCCTTTGACTCAAGTGTTACCACTTATTTACAAAAGACTTAAAATTTATTTTATAACTGTTTTATTATTGCTGTGTTTTCAGATATGTTGTGATGAAGTGGAAGCTCTCAATGAGATAGTTTCCAATTAAGTCCTTAAGATTTCCCCACTTTTTTCATATTTTTTTAAAACTTTTTCAAATGTTTTCATATTTTTAATATTTTTTACATCTTTTATATTTCTCATAACTTTCATAATTTTCATAATCTTCATAATTTTCATATTTTTCATACTTTTTACTTATTCAAAACGTTGATTGAAAGTTATTATGTGTTACTTCACTTTGAAATTGTTCCAACCATCTGGTTCAGATTTATTCATTTCTCATTTGCTACCCATTATTATTTTTAAGGCACAAGAATCTTTTACAGACTAAAAATTATGCAGTCAATACACACTGATGATATTCGACCAAAACAATCCCACCTAGCAAGTTTCCTTTAAATATCTTACAATATGACCCATATTAAACACTATCGGGTAAATTACGAGTCTTGCGTTAGCCTTAAAAAGCAGCGTTGAGAGGTCCCAATGCTGCTTTTTTCCTAAAGCTGCTATTATGAGTCTTGAAGGTACAGGTGTACCACTCACTTTTTTGGCCAGACTCGAAAATACTGCAAATCCACTTACGTAAATTGCGTATCCTATTTTTTCAATGGGACTTGCATAGCGCCGGTATTACGAGTCTTCCAAAAAGTTAGTGGTGCAGCCTCTCCTGTCAAGACTGGTACCGCATTTGAAAGTCAGTAGTTAAGAGTTTTATGGGCTAACGCCGTAGCATAAAACTCTTAACTAAAGTGCTAAAAAGTACACGAACACCCATAAACTACCTATTAACCCCTAAACCGAGGCCCCCCACACCGCAAACATTAAAAAAAAAATGTAACCCCTAATCTGCCGAACCGGACATCGTCCGAGGGGAAGCTAGAGGATAATTTAGGCGCCAATCTATGCCTATAACCGCAATAGGGAGCAGCCTGTAACTACAGTTACTTTTAACACAGGCAGACAAGGGGAATATGAGAATATAAACAATAAAGTCACAGGGAAGACTTATTATCTTAATGTAAAGGGGTAGAAACACAGCAGTGAGATCTGATAAGTAGAGACATTCTTAACCCCTTACAACAAGTTATTATATGTGGAAGCTACAGTGCAGGATACAATTAAGGACACTACTATAATGTCTACTAGAAGACTGATTAAGGGAGATAAAACACCCAAAACAGTCACAGTAAACGCTTTTTTTAAAGCAACGCAGAACACAAAACCGAATCTTATAACAGAGCCAGATCTAGAAGTTCAGGAGGAATCAAATATGGAACCTACAGGTGAAGACCTGACCCCAGTTACAAAAGCGGATCTGAGAGACTTGGTCTCTAAACAAGATATCACATCAAACTTTGAAAGATTATGGAATAAAATTGACAATATGCATACGGCGATGACTAACAGCCTAACAGATATTAAAACAGAGATAACGGAGCTGGGAGGTCGCATAGACTCCTTAGAGGAGCACACTGACACTCTAGTGGAAGATATTACTAATGTCACTCAATCGGTTGCTGCCCATCACCAAGAGCTAAATGAGATCCATGAGAAAATAGAAGATCTGGAAAATAGGAGTAGGAGAAATAATATTAGATTGAAAGGAGTGCCAGAGGCTATTCAAAACAAAGATCTCCTCTCCTATATAGCCCAACTTTTCCATCAGGTGACGGCGGAGAAAGAAGAATTCAACATGGGTATTGAAAGAGCGCACAGAGCCCTCAAACCTAGACCTAAAGAGGGTATGCCCCCCAGAGACATTATAATAAAGATGGCACTGTTTCAGGATAAAGATAAGGTCCTGCAAGCAGCCCGGAAAATTCCCACGTTCAAGTTCCAGGGAAACATAATACAATTTTATCAAGATCTTAGCATCAGGACTCTACAGCGAAGGGGCTCCCTGAGACCACTTACACAGCTCTTGCGGAAATATCAAATCCCCTATAAATGGGGCTTTCCCTTTGCCCTTTATATCACCAAAGACTCCAAAATGATTACTATCAAAGAACCAATGGACATACCAGAAGTCTGCAACATTCTGGGATTAGAAGCTCCTCTGCTTCCGTCCTCTACACAGTCAACTCATCCACAGAAAGTAATGGAACAGACGTCAAAAGTACAATGGTCCAAGTCGAACAGGAAAAAACAGAAGACATGAGACTCCTGCCACAAGCCAGCGAAGAAATTAAGGGATCCTTCTCTTACAGAGAAAACAGGCTTCAGTGAAGACCTAGACGAACCCTCAACAGCAGAAGTCCCTCAAGGACTTGGAAAACAAAGATGGTCTGATGTGATTTAAACTAGGACATGGTCACTGGGGGCGTCTCCCTCCTTTCCCTTTTTTCTATAGTGTGAAGAAGTTACCAGGCTACAGTGAATGGGAACGAATTAGTTTAAACATCACGATTCAGCACTTGAGAACTATCCAAGCCAGTGTTGCTGGAGCAACACCTCCAGAAACGTTTTTCTTAACTTCATTAATTTCTTCTTCTTCATTCTAGACATGTGCACCGCTAAAAAATTCGGTTCGTTTTCGGTTCGGATCGATTCGGACTTTTCGAATTTCGTTTCGGATCGAATCGGATTCGGCAAAATTTGAATAAATTCGTTTCGGATTTATTCGGATCCGAATAAATTCGTTTCGGATTTATTCGGATTCGGCTGAATTCGGTTCTATTCCGTTCCGAAATTCGGTATGTTTTTAGTACACTAACACCCATTTAGTACACTAAGTCACTAACACCCATAAACTACCTATGAACCACTAAACCGAGGCCCCCCCACATCGCAAACCCTATAATAACATTATTTAACCCCTAATCTGCCGATCGGATATCGCCGCAACCTACATTATAGCTATTAACCCCTAATCTGCTGTCCCTAACACCGCCGACCCCTACATTATAGTTATTAACCCCTAATCTGCCCCCCCCAATGTCGCCGCAATCTAACTACAAGTATTAACCCCTAATCTGCCGACCCGATATCGCCGCCGCCTACATTATAGCTATTAACCCCTAATCTGCTGTCCCTAACACCGCCGACCCCTACATTATAGTTATTAACCCCTAATCTGCCCCCCCCAACGTCGCCGCAATCTAACTACAAGTATTAACCCCTAATCTGCCGACCCGATATCGCCGCCGCCTACATTATAGCTATTAACCCCTAATCTGCTGTCCCTAACACCGCCGACCCCTACATTATAGTTATTAACCCCTAATCTGCCTCCCCCAACGTCGCCGCAATCTAACTACAAGTATTAACCCCTAATCTGCCGACCCGATATCGCCGCCTACATTATAACTATTAACCCCTAATCTGCTGTCCCTAACACCGCCGACCCCTACATTATAGTTATTAACCCCTAATCTGCCCCCCCCCAACGTCGCCGCAATCTAACTACAAGTATTAACCCCTAATCTGCCGACCCGATATCGCCGCCGCCTACATTATAGCTATTAACCCCTAATCTGCTGTCCCTAACACCGCCGACCCCTACATTATAGTTATTAACCCCTAATCTGCCTCCCCCCAACGTCGCCACAATCTAACTACAAGTATTAACCCCTAATCTGCCGACCGCAAATCGCCGCCACTATAATAAATGTATTAACCCCTAAACCGCCGCACTCCCGCCTCGCAAACACTATAATACATTTTATTAACCCCTAATCTGCCCTCCCTAACATCGCCGCCACCTACCTACAATTATTAACCCCTAATCTCCCGCCCCCAACGTCGCCGCTACTATAATAAGGTTATTAACCCCTAAACCTAAGTCTAACCCTAACACTAACACCCCCTAACTTAAATATAATTTAAATAAAACGAAATAAGTTTACTATAGTTAAATAAATGAATCCTATTTAAAACTAAAGACTTACCTGTAAAATAAACCCTAAGATAGCTGCAATATAACTAATAGTTACATTGTAGCTATTTTAGGATTTATTTTTATTTTACAGGCAACTTTGTATTTATTTTAACTAGGTACAATAGTTATTAAATAGTTAATAACTATTTAATAACTACCTAGCTAAAATAAATACAAATTTACCTGTAAAATAAATCCTAACCTAAGTTACAATTACACCTAACACTACACTATCATTAAATTAACTAAATAAATGAATCATATTTAAAACAAAATACTTACCTGTAAAATAAACCCTAATATAGCTGCAATATAACTAATAGTTACATTGTAGCTATTTTAGCATTTATATTTATTTTACAGGCAACTTTGTATTTATTTTAACTAGGTACAAAAGCTATTAAATAGTTATTGACTAATTAATAGCTACCTAGTTAAAATAATTACAAAATTACCTGTAAAATAAATCCTAACCTAAGTTACAATTAAACCTAACACTACACTGTCATTAAATAAATTAACTACAAGTACCTACAATTATCTACAATTAAATAAACTAAAGTACAAAACCCCCCCACTAAATTACAAAAAAAACAAACACTAAATTACAAAAAATAAAAAAATATTACAAGAATTTTAAACTAATTACACCTAATCTAAGCCCCCTAATAAAATAACAAAGCCCCCCAAAATAAAAAAAATGCCCTACCCTATACTAAATTACAAAAGTTAACAGCTCTATTACCTTACCAGCCCTGAACAGGGCCCTTTGCGGGGCATGCCCCAAAGAAAACAGCTCTTTTGCCTGTAAAAAAAAAACACAATCCCCCCCCCACATTACAACCCACCACCCACATACCCCTACTCTAACCCAAACCCCCCTTAAATAAACCTAACACTACCCCCCTGAAGATCTCCCTACCTTGAGTCGTGTTCACCCAGCCAGGCCGAAGTCTTCATCCGATGGGGCAGAAGAGGACATCCAGACCGGCAGAAGTCTTCATCCAAGCGGGGCAAGAAGAGGTCTTCCATCCAATCAGCCAATCAGATTGAGCTCGCATTCTATTGGCTGATCGGAACAGCCAATAGAATGCGAGGTCAATCTGATTGGCTGATTCCATCAGCCAATCGGATTGAACTTGAATCTGATTGGCTGATTAAATCAGCCAATCAGATTTTTCCTACCTTAATTCCGATTGGCTGATAGAATCCTATCAGCCAATCGGAATTCAAGGGACACCATCTTGGATGACGTCACTTAAAGGTACAGTCACCTAGTCGTCGGATCAAGAAAGAAGAGGATGCTCTGCGTGGGATGTCTTCAGGATGCTGCCGCTCCGCTCCGGATGGATGAACAGAGAAGATGCCGCCTGGATCAAGACTTCTGATGGATGGAAGACCTCTTCTTGCCCCGCTTGGATGAAGACTTCTGCCGGTCTGGATGTCCTCTTCTGCCCGATCGGATGAAGACTTCGGCCCGCTGGGTGAAGATACGCTAGAGAGATCTTCAGGGGGGTAGTGTTAGGTTTATTTAAGGGGGGTTTGGGTTAGAGTAGGGGTATGTGGGTGGTGGGTTGTAATGTGGGGGGGGGTATTGTGTTTTTTTTTACAGGCAAAAGAGCTGTTTTCTTTGGGGCATGCCCCCGCAAAAGGCCCTTTTAAGAGCTGGTAAGGTAATAGAGCTGATTACTTTTGTAATTTAGTATAGGGTAGGGCATTTTTTTATTTTGGGGGGCTTTGTTATTTTATTAGGGGGCTTAGATTAGGTGTAATTAGTTTAAAATTCTTGTAATTTTTTTTATTTTTTGTAATTTAGTGTTTGTTTTTTTTGTACTTTAGTTTAGTTTATTTCATTGTATTTAATTGTAGGTACTTGTAGTTAATTTATTTAATGATAGTGTAGTGTTAGGTTTAATAGTAACTTAGGTTAGGATTTATTTTACAGGTAATTTTGTAATTATTTTAACTAGGTAGCTATTAATTAGTCAATAACTATTTAATAGCTATTGTACCTAGTTAAAATAAATACAAAGTTGCCTGTAAAATAAATATAAATGCTAAAATAGCTACAATGTAACTATTAGTTATATTGTAGCTATATTAGGGTTTATTTTACAGGTAAGTATTTAGTTTTATATAGGATTAATTTATTTAGTTAATTTAATGACAGTGTAGTGTTAGGTGTAATTGTAACTTAGGTTAGGGTTTATTTTACAGGTAAATTTGTATTTATTTTAGCTAGGTAGTTATTAACTATTTAATAGCTATTGTACCTAGTTAAAATAAATACAAAGTTGCCTGTAAAATAAATATAAATCCTAAAATAGCTACAATGTAACTATTAGTTATATTGTAGCTATATTAATAGCTAGTAGGGGGCTTAGATTAGGTGTAATTAGTTTAAAATTATTGTAATATTTTATTATTTTTGCTAATTTAGTGTTTGTTTGTTTTTTTGTACTTTTCTGATGGATGGAAGACCTCTTCTTGCCCCGCTTGGATGAAGACTTCTGCCGGTCTGGATGTCCTCTTCTGCCCCATCGGATGAAGACTTCGGCCCGGCTGCGTGAACACGACTCAAGGTAGGGAGATCTTCAGGGGGGTAGTGTTAGGTTTATTTAAGGGGGGTTTGGGTTAGAGTAGGGGTATGTGGGTGGTGGGTTGTAATGTGGGGGGGGATTGTGTTTTTTTTTACAGGCAAAAGAGCTGTTTTCTTTGGGGCATGCCCCGCAAAGGGCCCTGTTCAGGGCTGGTAAGGTAATAGAGCTGTTAACTTTTGTAATTTAGTATAGGTTAGGGCATTTTTTTTATTTTGGGGGGCTTTGTTATTTTATTAGGGGGCTTAGATTAGGTGTAATTAGTTTAAAATTCTTGTAATATTTTTTTATTTTTTGTAATTTAGTGGGGGGGGGGTTTGTACTTTAGTTTAGTTTTTTTAATTGTATTTAATTGTAGGTACTTGTAGTTAATTTATTTAATGATAGTATAGTGTTAGGTGTAATTGTAACTTAGGTTATGATTTATTTTACAGGTAAATTTGTATTTATTTTAGCTAGGTAGTTATTAAATAGTTATTAACTATTTAATAACTATTGTACCTAGTTAAAATAAATACAAAGTTGCCTGTAAAATACATATAAATCCTAAAATAGCTACAAAGTAACTATTAGTTATATTGAAGATATATTAATAGCTAGTAGGGGGCTTAGATTAGGTGTAATTAGTTTAAAATTATTGTAATATTTTATTATTCTTGCTAATTTAGTGTTTGTTTGTATTTTGGTACTTGTATGATGGATGGAAGACCTCTTCTTGCCCCGCTTGGATGAAGACTTCTGCCGGTCTGGATGTCCTCTTCTGCCCCATCGGATGAAGACTTCGGCCCGGCTGGGTGAACACGACTCAAGGTAGGGAGATCTTCAGGGGGGTAGTGTTAGGTTTATTTAAGGGGGGTTTGGGTTAGAGTAGGGGTATGTGGGTGGTGGGTTGTAATGTGGGGGGGGGGGATTGTGTTTTTTTTTTACAGGCAAAAGAGCTGTTTTCTTTGGGGCATGCCCCGCAAAGGGCCCTGTTCAGGGCTGGTAAGGTAATAGAGCTGCTAACTTTTGTAATTTAGTATAGGGTAGGGCATTTTTTTTTATTTTGGGGGGCTTTGTTATTTTATTAGGGGGCTTAGATTAGGTGTAATTAGTTTAAAATTCTTGTAATATTTTTTTATTTTTTGTAATTTAGTGGTTTTTTATTTTTTGTAATTTAGTGGGGGGGTTTTGTACTTTAGTTTATTTAATTGTAGATAATTGTAGGTACTTGTAGTTAATTTATTTAATGATAGTGTAGTGTTAGGTTTTATTGTAACTTAGGTTAGGATTTATTTTACAGGTAATTTTGTAATTATTTTAACTAGGTAGCTATTAATTAGTCAATAACTATTTAATAGCTATTGTACCTAGTTAAAATAAATACAAAGTTGCCTGTAAAATAAATATAAATGCTAAAATAGCTACAATGTAACTATTAGTTATATTGCAGCTATATTAGGGTTTATTTTACAGGTAAATATTTAGTTTTATATAGGATTAATTTATTTAGTTAATTTAATGACAGTGTAGTGTTAGGTGTAATTGTAACTTAGGTTAGGATTTATTTTACAGGTAAATTTGTATTTATTTTAGCTAGGTAGTTATTAAATAGTTATTAACTATTTAATAACTATTGTACCTAGTTAAAATAAATACAAAGTTGCCTGTAAAATAAAAATAAATCCTAAAATAGCTACAATGTAACTATTAGTTATATTGCAGCTATCTTAGGGTTTATTTTACAGGTAAGTCTTTAGTTTTAAATAGGATTCATTTATTTAACTATAGTAAACTTATTTAGTTTTATTTAAATTATATTTAAGTTAGGGGGTGTTAGTGTTAGGGTTAGACTTAGGTTTAGGGGTTAATAACCTTATTATAGTAGCGGCGACGATGGGGGCGGGAGATTAGGGGTTAATAATTGTAGGTAGGTGGCGGCGATGTTAGGGAGGGCAGATTAGGGGTTAATAAAATGTATTATAGTGTTTGCGAGGCGGGAGTGCGGCGGTTTAGGGGTTAATACATTTATTATAGTGGCGGCGATTTGCGGTCGGCAGATTAGGGGTTAATACTTGTAGTTAGATTGTGGCGACGTTGGGGGGAGGCAGATTAGGGGTTAATAACTATAATGTAGGGGTCGGCGGTGTTAGGGACATCAGATTAGGGGTTAATAGCTATAATGTAGGCGGCGGCGATATCGGGTCGGCAGATTAGGGGTTAATACTTGTAGTTAGATTGCGGCGACGTTGGGGGGGGGGGCAGATTAGGGGTTAATAACTATAATGTAGGGGTCGGCGGTGTTAGGGACAGCAGATTAGGGGTTAATAGCTATAATGTAGGCGGCGGCGATATCGGGTCGGCAGATTAGGGGTTAATACTTGTAGTTAGATTGCGGCGACCTTGGGGGGGGCAGATTAGGGGTTAATAACTATAATGTAGGGGTCGGCGGTGTTAGGGACAGCAGATTAGGGGTTAATAGTTATAATGTAGGCGGCGGCGATATTCGGTCAGCAGATTAGGGGTTAATAAAATAATGCAGGTGTCAGCGATAGCGGAGGCAGCAGATTAGGGGTTAATAAGTGTCAGATTAGGGGTGTTTAGAGACTCGGGGTACATGTTAGGGTGTTAGGTGCAGACTTAGTGTTTCCCCATAGGAAACAATGGGGCTGCGGTGTTAGTTTTTTTTCAGCCGAAACTCCCATTGTTTCCTATGGGGAAATGCCGAATTTTAACGAGCTAATTCGGATTTATTCGGAGATACGGCAGCTATTTCGGATTCATTCGGTAGATTCGGAAGTATTTTAATTCGGAAATCCGAATCGATCCGAATCTCCGAATTTACCGAATTTACAGAATTTCCGAATTAATCCGAAACGAACCGCACATGTCTACTTCATTCCTTTTGTCACTCTTTCACCTCTTCCCCCTTTTAACTACCCAGCCTTTTTCCCCCCTTTTCTTTCAACCTTTGTTATCTCTTCTCTGCCCTCAGTTTCTACCTTTTTGGGTAGGAAGAGATCTATGGGACCCACTCCTCGGGTTACAAGTTATGTTGTTATGTTTGAATGTTATTTATTTTATTATGCGTTTAAGGATGCCAGGAGTGGAAGGCTCCCACTGTTGGATTCCCACGAATATATAGAGAAAAAATGCAGCTTAGAAAGCAACAGAGCCAAGAAGGGTGATGTATGTATTGGGGCTTGTTCGATACGAGGTAAGTTAGACAAATTGAACCAATTTAGGTATGGCAGGTGAGCTGAGGATTATCTCTCATAATGTAAGGGGTTTAAATACAGATGTCAAAAGACGACTGGCCTTTAAGCAGTACACTACACTTAGAGCCAACATATTATTTCTACAAGAGACACACTTGGTTGAACCTCTTCTCCCTTATTATTGGACTAAAACATTTTCAACACATTACCATGCCACAATAGGAACAAAAAAAAGAGGGGTATCGATATTAATTCAATCCACGATAAATTTTGTGCACGAATCCACCATTACCGACGTGGAAGGCAGATATATAATTTTAAAAGGCCAACTAGACAATGTAGACACTGTCTTGTGTAATGTCTATGCACCCAATGAAAAACAGCACTTATTTTTGAAAGCCTCTCACAACTCCTGACACAATGGTCGCAGACCAGAATAATTCTAGCAGGAGATTTCAACATTCCTATGACAACTCAGGGCAATCCAAATAAAACACCTGCGTCAAACAAACTTCAGAGGCGCAGCAGTATTATTAAATCTATACGTAATTCGCTGAGCTCCCACTTCCTACTTGATACATGGATTACCTTAAATGGCGACACAAATGAAACCACATTTTATTCAGCGGCACACAATACCTATTCGCGATTAGATTATATATACACTAGCCAAATACTGCAGCCATTGTTAATTTCAACTTCTATCTTCCCATGTGTGTGGTCGGACCACTCTATAGTGGAGCTTAGCTTAAAAGGTTTGTGTGACCCTAATAGAATTAGGTCGTGGACCTATGACCCCATATTACATAAAAACCCAGAAATACATTCCAAAACCTTACAACACCTCACTGACTACTGGGAAATAAACTCAGGGACGACAGACAACCCAACCCAGGTATGGGCGGCTCACAAGGCAGTGATTAGGGGTACACTTATCCAGGGAAAAGCAATACATAATAAAAAAGTAAGAAAAGATCTAACACAAGCACTGGGAGAAATAACACGACTGGAGAGACAACATAAGCTGTCAGGTAGTCACTCTATACTAAAGACACTACAAAATAAAAGAGAATTAATAGCAAAACACATGACGTCCCAAGCTACTAGAGCCATAATGAGACTGAAATCTCAATACTTTATCTACGCCAACAAGCCGGATAGGTATTTGGCCCATAAGATCAGAGAGAGATTTAGAGCAGCCTATATAGCGTTAATCGAAAAAAAAGATGGCACTACCACCACCCATCCTCAAGAGATAGTAAACACATTTGGAGAATTTTATGCAGAACTATATAACGGCCAAAAAGTCAAACATTCTCCGGAAGTGGAGAGACTCACACAAGATTTTCTAGGATCTGCCCCTCTGGAAAAATTGACGGAGGAGGATAGAAATGATTTGAACAAACCCATAACAAAATTAGAAGTGGTTCTAGCAATCAGAGCCTTAAAACCGGGAAAGGCTGCTGGGCCAGATGGCTTTCCTGGTGAATACTACAAGCTATTCAGAGAATGCTTAGTCCCCCATCTAACTACATTTTGCAATTACATCATGGAGGGTAACCCAGTTCCCCCCGAATTACTACAAGCAAAGATAATAGTCATACCTAAACCAGGCAAAGATCCGAAAAAATGCACCAGCTATCGTCCCATATCTTTAATCAATCAAGATTTGAAGATTTTCACTAAAATTTTGGCTAATAGACTCACACACATACTGCCCAAACTAATACACAAAGACCAGGTAGGCTTCATAAAGGATAGGGAGGCCCCGGACAACATTAGACGCTTGATAAACACTATCCATTACTTAACTGAGACAAAAACGCCTTCTCTGCTCCTATCTCTGGATGCGGAGAAGGCGTTTGACAGGGTGAACTGGGGCTATATGAGGAAAACCTTAGCAAGATTGAACTTTGGAGGTCCCTTTGTTGAGGCGATAGAAGCAATATACACTGGCCCGACGGCACAGGTTTCCTCAAATGGATATAGATCTGGCGCCTTTCCTATTTTAAATGGTACAAGGCAGGGGTGCCCATTGTCACCCTTACTATTTGCGCTGTGCATCGAGCCATTGGCAGCGAAGATTAGGGCTACTCCAGGCATCTCGGGAGTCAAAATAGGGGACATTGAATACAAATTAAATCTTTTCGCAGACGACGTGCTAGTCACCTTGACCAAGCATCTCTTATCTCTGCCCAACCTCTATTCGATAATTACTGATTTTTCAACACTCTCAGGATACCGAATCAATTTAGATAAATGCAAAATACTACCAATAGAGATCCCCCAACACACAAAGAAGCTGCTGGACATCAACTTCGAACTAAGACAGACAAAACAGCCATTAACATATTTGGGGGTAAAACTAACTTCGCAGGTCCACCAACTATACAAAAGCCAATTATCTTCCACTGTATAAGTCCATAAGACAAGATATACAGAAGTGGAAAAAATGTAATTTCTCCTGGATGGGGAGGATGTCAGCGGTAAAGATGACGATACTACCCTGACTGCTTTATCTTTTTAGGGCCCTTCCCATAAAAATTATATATTCTGATATGGAGAGGCTGCAGTTAGACATTTTAACATTTATTAGGGGTAAAAAGAATGCCAGAATAGCTAGCAAAATTATGACGAAGCATAGGAGCCTGGGCGGGCTGGGGGTGCCGAACTTGATTGACTACTTCAAGGCCTCTAGATTGGCCCAAGACACATTAATACTCAGAACTAAACAGGAGGCTCTTTGGGTACAGCTAGAATCAGACATGGGAAAGTGGGGTAAAACTGATGCTATATTGTGGGAATGTAAAACTGCGACATGCAGATCAGACGCCTGCCTTTCGCTGGCCAGTGAGAGCACCCAATATATCTGGTCAGAGTTAGCGCACAAAAAAGGACTATGCCCAGTGGGGTCAACATTACAGCCTATTCGATACCTACTACATGGGGAGTCACAGAGGGAAGTAGCTAAGTGGGAAAATAAAGGACTATATAGGGTGGCAGATCTGCTGGTTCAGAACAGTGTAATGACTTTCACCCAAATTCAGGAGAGAATAGCCCCCACAAAAATTCATTGGTACTTGTATTTGCAATTGACATCGTCTCTACGGGCATACCTTAGAAAAACAAAGGACAAAAATAAATCAATACTAGAGGGTCTTTGCAGTTCACAGGGTAGACCGAAACACACCATTTCTATAATATACTTAGGCATTCAAAAGGCGAGATCCAAGACCAAAACCACACTAATGCTCAAATGGGAAACAGACATGGAAGAGACGTTAGACTTAGACACATGGTACGAGGTATATAATACAGCTACGAAGGGATTGCTAAGTGCAGACTTGAGGGAAAATAGTCTGAAGACAACATTTAGATGGTACCTAACACCAACTAGAACCTCATATATGTCACAAAACAACTCTAGACAATGCTATAGAGGGTGTGGGGAATTGGGAACTTACCGACACATGCTATGGGACTGCACAGAGGTCCAAACCGTGTGGAGAGTGCTCTCTTCCATGTTAAGCTACCTATTAGATGAACAGATCCACCTCAACATCGCACAAGCACTACTACATGAAAAGATTAAAAAATACAATAAGCCAATAAATACCTTCATTAGAATCCTATGCACGATAGTACGAACCTGTATAGCCAAACATTGGAAGGTGGGTGCACCCACCTGGTCAGAAATCAAAAATAAAATTCAACACACATATCATATGTATGAATATGCAGCTTGGTCGCTGAACACAAAAGACAAAAATGATGAGGTATGGTATTATTGGATACTTAGAGATGGCTTTAATTGGTCTGCTGGGACGGCTAGATAGGACTAAAAAGGGCAGCAACTAGGGATTTGAGAGGCAATATAGGAATCTAAGACAGATAAACCACTTTCCGGCATCCAGACACTTTTTGTAAATGTTTAAGTTTGTTTCAGTTATTAGTTTGTTAGTAGGGAAAAGAAAATTACAAAAAAGTTGATACAAGTTATCTTAATCTTTGTAATGTAACAATAGAGACCACCCACTCAACTATGGACTATCTGGGACTAGCCATCATGGCAATGTAAAGGGGTGAAGAGTACATAAGATGGAATATAGAGAGCTTATAGACGTATTAGTCACTGGCAACTGATAGAGACAATTGTACATGTTGTATTTGATGATGCCTGTAGTCATATAATACCTGCTCTGTTATTACACAAATGAAAGTTTTTCAATAAAAATGATTTAAACATAAAAAATATATTAACCCCTACACCGCCGCCCTCCCGCATCGCAAACACTAGTTAAAATTTATTAACCCCTAATCTGCCGCCCCCAACGTCGCTGCAACTATATTAAATGTATTAACCCCTAAACCTAAGTCTAACCCTAACCCTAACACCCCCTAACTTAAATATAATTTAAATAAATCTAAATAAAAATACTACAATTCACTAAATAATTCCTATTTAAAACTAAATACTTACCTATAAAATAAACCATAAGATAGCTACAATATAACTAATATTTACATTGTAGCTATCTTAGGGTTTATTTTTATTTTACAGGCAACTTTGTATTTATTTTAACTAGGTGCAATAGTTATTAAATAGTTATTAACTATTTAATAACTACCTAGTTAAAATAAAGACAAATTTACATGTAAAATAAATCCTAACCTAAGTTACAATTACACCTAACACTACACTATAATTAGTATAAGAGAGATAGGACCAGCACACACTTGACCAAATGTTCTGTATAATTATATCCAATAAAGTGTGGTGCACACCTGGAGTACCTACCTTTCCAGGGTCCTAATTAATATTGTACAAAGAACACTCAGGTGGCACTCAAAATGGCAACAGTGCTTTTATTAAGTTGAGCAACATTTCGGGGCTCCTGCCCCTTTATCAAGCTAACACACACTAGAGAAAATTAAACATTTATATATGTTGGTGACCAATCACAGAACAATGGGGAAGGGTCAAACACAGAACAAGGCCACACCTGACCCAATAAACATTTTAACCATTTATAACATCAATCATTAACCCCTTACACTCCTGCTGAGAAATAGTCACCAGATTAAAAACAGATGCAGCAAGTTGCTATATATACTATATGATTAAATCTAAACCACTTGTCATTTACATCAAGTCTATTTTACACTATAATTAAATAAATTACCTAAACTAAATACAATTAAATACAATTTAAAAAAATTATCTAAAGTACGAAAAAAAACCCACTAAATTACAGAAAATAATAAAATAATTACAAGTTTTTTAAACTAATTACACCTAATCTAATCCCCCTAATAAAATAAAAAAGCCTATCAGCCAATCGGAATTAAGGTAGAAAAAACATCAGCCAACAGGATTGAGCTCGCATTCTATTGGCTGATCCAATCAGCCAATAGAATGCCAGCTCAATCCTATTGGCTGATTGGATCAGCCAATAGGATTGATCTTCAATCCTATTGGCTGATTGCATCTGCCAATAGGATTGAGCTGGCATTCTATTGGCTGATAGAATTCTATCAGCCAATCGGAATTCAAGGGACGGCATCTTGGATGACGTCATTTAAAGGAACCTTCATTCTTCAGTTGGACTTCATTGGAAGAGGATGCTCCGCGTTGGATGTCTTGAAGATGGACCCACTCCGCGCCGGATGGATGAAGATAGAAGATGCCACTTGGATGAAGACTTCTGCCCGTCTGGAGGACCACTTTGCCCGGCTTCGTTGAGGACTTCGGCCTGGCTGGGTGAAGACTTCTCAACGTAGGGTGATCTTCAAGGGGTTAGTGTTAGGTTTTATTAAGGGGGATTGGGTGGGTTTTAGAGTAGGGTTGGGTGTGTGGGTGTTGGGTTTTAATGTTGGGGGGGTATTGTACTTTTTTTTTACAGGTAATAGAGCTGATTACTTTGGGGCAATGCCCCGCAAAAGGCCCTTTTAAGGGCTATTTGTAATTTAGTGTAGGGCAGGGCTTTTTATTATTTTGGGGGGCTTTTTTTATTTTATTAGGGGGATTAGATTAGGTGTAATTAGTTTAAAAAACTTGTAATTATTTTATTATTTTCTGTAATTTAGTGTTTGTTTTTTTCACACTTTAGATAATTTTATTTAATTGTAATTAATTGTATTTAGTTTAGGTAATTTATTTAATTATAGTGTAGTGTTAGTGGTAATTGTATCATAGGTTAGGTTTTATTTTACAGGTAAATTTGTCTTTATTTTAACTAGGTAGTTATTAAATAGTTAATAACTATTTAATAATTCTACCTAGTTAAAATAAATACACTGTGTGCAGAATTATTAGGCAAATGAGTATTTTGACCACATCATCCTCTTTATGCATGTTGTCTTACTCCAAGCTGTATAGGCTCGAAAGCCTACTACCAATTAAGCATATTAGGTGATGTGCATCTCTGTAATGAGAAGGGGTGTGGTCTAATGACATCAACACCCTATATCAGGTGTGCATAATTATTAGGCAACTTCCTTTCCTTTGGCAAAATGGGTCAAAAGAAGGACTTGACAGGCTCAGAAAAGTCAAAAATAGTGAGATATCTTGCAGAGGGATGCAGCACTCTTAAAATTGCAAAGCTTCTGAAGCGTGATCATCGAACAATCAAGCGTTTCATTCAAAATAGTCAACAGGGTCGCAAGAAGCGTGTGGAAAAACCAAGGCGCAAAATAACTGCCCATGAACTGAGAAAAGTCAAGCGTGCAGCTGCCAAGATGCCACTTGCCACCAGTTTGGCCATATTTCAGAGCTGCAACATCACTGGAGTGCCCAAAAGCACAAGGTGTGCAATATAATAGAGACATGGCCAAGGTAAGAAAGGCTGAAAGACGACCACCACTGAACAAGACACACAAGCTGAAACGTCAAGACTGGGCCAAGAAATATCTCAAGACTGATTTTTCTAAGGTTTTATGGACTGATGAAATGAGAGTGAGTCTTGATGGGCCAGATGGATGGGCCCGTGGCTGGATTGGTAAAGGGCAGAGAGCTCCAGTCCGACTCAGACGCCAGCAAGGTGGAGGTGGAGTACTGGTTTGGGCTGGTATCATCAAAGATGAGCTTGTGGGGCCTTTTCGGGTTGAGGATGGAGTCAAGCTCAACTCCCAGTCCTACTGCCAGTTTCTGGAAGACACCTTCTTCAAGCAGTGGTACAGGAAGAAGTCTGCATCCTTCAAGAAAAACATGATTTTCATGCAGGACAATGCTCCATCACACGCGTCCAAGTACTCCACAGCGTGGCTGGCAAGAAAGGGTATAAAAGAAGAAAATCTAATGACATGGCCTCCTTATTCACCTGATCTGAACCCCATTGAGAACCTGTGGTCCATCATCAAATGTGAGATTTACAAGGAGGGAAAACAGTACACCTCTCTGAACAGTGTCTGGGAGGCTGTGGTTGCTGCTGCACGCAATGTTGATGGTGAACAGATCAAAACACTGTCAGAATCCATGGATGGCAGGCTTTTGAGTGTCCTTGCAAAGAAAGGTGGCTATATTGGTCACTGATTTGTTTTTGTTTTGTTTTTGAATGTCAGAAATGTATATTTGTGAATGTTGAGATGTTATATTGGTTTCACTGGTAAAAATAAATAATTGAAATGGGTATATATTTGTTTTTTGTTAAGTTGCCTAATAATTATGCACAGTAATAGTCACCTGCACACACAGATATCCCCCTAAAATAGCTATAACTAAAAACAAACTAAAAACTACTTCCAAAACTATTCAGCTTTGATATTAATGAGTTTTTTGGGTTCATTGAGAACATGGTTGTTGTTCAATAATAAAATTAATCCTCAAAAATACAACTTGCCTAATAATTCTGCACTCCCTGTACAAACTTGCCTGTAAAATTAAAATAAACACTAAGCTAGATACAATGTAACTATTAGTTATATTGTAGCTAGTTTAGGGTTTATTTTATAGGTAAGTATTTAGTTTTAAATAGGAATAATTTAGTTAATTGTAGTAATTTTATTTAGATTTATTTAAATTATATTTAAGTTAGGGGGTGTTAGGGTTAGGGTTAGACTTAGGTTTAGGGGTTAGTATGTTTTTTATAGTGGCGGCGACATTGGGGGTGGCAGATTAGGGGTTAATAAATATAACGTAGGGTTTGGCGATGTTGGGGGTGGCAGATTAGGGGTTCATAAGTATAATGTAGGTGTCGGCGATGTCGGGGGCGGCAGATTAGGGGTTAATAAGTGTAAGATTAGGGGTGTTTAGACTCGGGGTTCATGTTAGGGTGTTAGGTGTAGACATTAAAAGTATTTCCCCATAGGAATCAATGGGGCTGCGTTAGGAGCTTTACGCTGCTTTTTTTCAGGTGTTAGGTTTTTTTCAGCCGGCTCTCCCCCATTGATTCCTATGGGGAAATCGTGCACAAGCACGTTTTACCTGCTCACCGCTAACGTAAGCAGCGCTGGTATTGAGGTGAGATGTGGAGCTAAATTTTCCTCTACGTTCACTTTTTTGTGGCTAACACCAGGTTTGTAAAAACCCGTAATACCAGCGCTGCCTGTAGGTGAGCGGTGAGCATAAAATGCTCGTTAACACTGCACAGCCTTACCGACAAAACTCGTAATCTAGGCGATTGTTTCCCAAAACGTTAATGGACTTAATTTTCCTCAAAAACACTCAATGGTGATGCTTGGTATGCATAAATGTCAAATAGACACTCTATTCTTACAAGAGACACATTTTCAGAAAAACCGAGAACCTAAATATTTTGGGCCCCACTTTGTACATCATTTCCACAGTTCATACACATAAAAAAAGAGGAGTTTGAATTAACAAAAATATAGCATTTCAGTATATTTAAAGAGGGGAGCTATTTAGGCATATTTGGACTATTGTATGGCAAAACAGTTACATTCATCAATATGTATGCGCCATCCCCTTTTTACATATGATGTTTAAAAAAATCTTGGATTTTTCTAAAGGTATGATAATATTAGGGGGAGACTTTAATTTTCTACTGCAACCTCTGAAAGATAACTCTAATCCTAAAGCCAGAGTATCCCAGAAAACAGCCAATGTCCTCTGGAAAATGTTAAAGAACACAATCTCTATGACACCTCTATTTTTTCCCGCCACCTACCAAAACATATAGTGGATTAGATAATTAGAGCTCACTTCCATTGAGCTGTTAAAAATGGAGCCGTAAGCTACCAAAGCGGCCAACAGCTAAAAGTAATTTACCGCTCCATTTTAGTACCAGGTTTCCATTTAAATCATTTTTGCTTTGCGTGCAGTCACTCTTTTCATGTAGGTGTAAGTTAGCATTGTGTTAACACTTCCACCTGATGCCAGATTTCTAAAACATTAATATGTTACTATGGTAACCCGACCTTACACTATACTCAATCACATATACAGCGCCGCATACAAGTGCAGCTTATATTTTACCCGTCGCTCGCTGTTAAAATAAAATCAAACACCTAAAGTATGCACAATATCTACCTCTCAACCGCAACCCCCCACCGCAATAACTATTGTATTAACCCCTAATCCGCCAACCCCCATATCGCAAAGTATCAAAGTTATTAACCCCTAAACCTCCATTCCCCCACAACGCAATCAAGCTATTTAAACTATTAACCCATAATCCGCCATTAACCCACATAGCATTTAAACTTAATATATCTATTAACCCCTAAACCGCCAATCCCCCCACAATGCAATTAACCTAATTAAGCTATTAATTGCTAATCCACCAACCCCCACAATGCAAATAACAAATTAAATTACTTAGCTCCCTAACCTAGCACCCCCTAAATTAACCCTAATTACCTAAATTAAAAAATACTAAGTTACAATTAAAATAAAAAACCTAACATTACTTTAAAAGGAAATAAAAATAAATTTAAATTAATCCAAAATTGCAAAAAATAAAAAAGTCTAACATAAAATAATAAACCAAATAAAAATAATTATCCAAAATAAAAAATTAAACCTAATCCCTATGAAAATAAAAAAGCCCGCCAAAATGAATACACCCCCTAATCTAATACTAAACTACCAATAGCCCTTAAAAGGGCCTTTTGTAGGGCATTGCCCTAAGTTAAACAGCCCTTTTACCTTAAAAAATACTAAGTGCCCCCTCTAACAGTAAAACCCCCCACCCACCAAACCCCCCAAAATAAAAAAACCTAACAGAGCTGATTGCCCTTTTAAGGGCAGTAAATGAGCTGAATGCCCTTTTAAGGGCAATGACCATACAAAGGGGCAATGGGTAGTTTAGGATTTTTTAGTGTTAGTTTTTTTTATTTTGGGGGGTTTGGTGGGTGGGGGGGGGTTTACTGTTAGAGGGGGGACTTAGTATTTTATAAGGTAAAATAGCTGCTTAAAGGGACAGTACACTGTAAAATTGTTTTTCTATTAATGTATTTTAAATAACTTGTTATACCAACTGCAGAGTATAAAATATTTGAGAAATTGCATTTTCATGCTTATTTGTGTATATGAAGTAGCTAAAAGAAATACAAAATTACCTGTGAAATAAATCCTAACCTAAGTTACAATTAAACCTAATACTACACTATCATTAAATTAATTAAATAAACTACCTACAAATAACTACAATTAAATACAATTACATAAACTAACTAAAGTACAAAAAATAAAAAAAGCTAAGTTACAAAAAATAAAAAAATAAGTTACAAACATTTTAAAAAAATTACAACAATTTTAAGCTAATTACACCTAATCTAAGCCCCCTAATAAAATAACAAACCCCCCCAAAATAAAAAAATGCCCTACCCTATTCTAAATTAAATAAAGTTCAAAGCTCTTTTACCTTACCAGCCCTTAAAAGGGCCATTTGTGGGGGCATGCCCCAAAAAGTTCAGCTCTTTTGCCTGTAAAAGAAAAATACAACCCCCCCCAACATTAAAACCCACCACCCACATACTCCTAATCTAACCCAAACCCCCCTTACAAAAACCTAACACTAATCCCCAGAAGATCATCCTACCTTTAGTCGTCTTCACTCAGCCGAGCAGCGATGGAACCGAAGTGGACATCCGGAGCAGAAGAAGTTAATCCTCCAAGCGGCGCTGAAGAAATCTTCCATCCGATGAAGTCATCATCCAGGCGGTGATGAAGAAGTCTTCGATCCGGGCGATGTCATCTTCAAAGAGGCGCTGAAGAGGTCTTCTATCCGGGCTTGAACTTTATTTAATTTAGAATAGGGTAGGGCATTTTTTTATTTTGGGGGGGTTTGTTATTTTATTAGGGGGCTTAGATTAGGTGTAATTAGCTTAAAATTGTTGTAATTTTTTTAAAATGTTTGTAACTTATTTTTTTATTTTTTGTAACTTAGCTTTTTTTATTTTTTGTACTTTAGTTAGTTTATGTAATTGTATTTAATTGTAGTTATTTGTAGGTAGTTTATTTAATTAATTTAATGATAGTGTAGTATTAGGTTTAATTGTAACTTAGGTTAGGATTTATTTTAGCAAAAGTAGTGAGAATGTGCCGCACTTGTGTGCGGAACATCTGGAGTGACGCAAGAATCGATCTGTGTCAGACTGAGTCCGGTGGATCGAAGCTTACGTCACTAAATTCTACTTTAGCCGGTCTCGAGCCTTTGATAACTAAGGCGAATCAGCCTCGCCACAAATACGCTGCGGAATTCCAGCGTATTTGAGGTTGACGGCTTGATAACTACCCCCCATAGAGAGAACAATGGACAATTATCATTTTATCCTGCAGCCCACTGAGAGTGTAACTTCTTCTGCTGGTTGTGTTTACTTAGGCTTGTCAATAGCATATACTCCAGTATCAAAACTTTCAGTATAGGTGGCTATACCACAGGCTAAATCAGCTATTTAAAATGCTGAAATAGGAGTAAAGGAGCTACTTGTAACCAATTTAATACACTCCAGCAGGTAAAAAGGATCATTGGGAATAATTTAAAGGGGAGAACATTTTAGGTGAACTGTCCCTATAACTTAGGGCTATACCCTACAAAAGACCCTTTTAAGGGCTATTGATAGTTTAGTTTAGATTAGGGGGTGTTTTTATCTTGGGGGGCTTTTTTATTTTGATAGGGATTAGGTTTAATTTTTTAATTTTTGATAATTTGGTTTATTTTTTCTGTAATTTTAGCCTTTTTTATTTTTTTGTCATTTTAGATTTAATTATTTTAATTTAATCTTAGGTTTAATTTTTAAATTAATGTTAGGATTTTTATTTTAATTGTAATTTAGGATTTTTTTAATTAATGTAATGGGGGTTAATTTAGGGGATGTTAGGTTAGGGGGCTTAGTAAATAGTTATTTGTGTTTTGGGGCATGGCGGATTAGGAGTTAATAGTTTTAATAGCTAGTTTGCGTTGTTGGGGCATGGTGGATTGGGGTTAATAGTGTTAGTAGCTAGTTTTCATTGTGGGGGAATGGCAGAATAGGGGTTAATAGTTTTAATAGCTAGTTTGCGTTGTGGGGCATGGCGGTTTAGAGGTTAATACATTTATTATAAGTTGCGATGTGGGGGGGATGGCGGATAGAGAGGTTTTGATTTGTTGGGTTAGATTTAAATGGGAAAAAGGTCTCATAAAGCAAATTTTTCTTGTTTTACACCTAGTTGAGCTGGGTGTAATTTTTGTTACTGTAACGTCAGCCTCCAACAGTGTATTAACGGTTTGTGCAGGCACTGGAAACCAGGTATAATTTAAAGATTAGCAGCTTCTGATAATTTGAATGGGACACTATAATGTTTTCCACAGCCGGAGTCCGGTTGCTGAAATTGAGTTATAACGGCCGTTGGAAGCAGTCGGTGAGCGATATTGCTTCCGATAGCTTATTTAACGGTTTGGGAGTGCACACAAACCTAATTATGGCTCAATGGAAACAAGCTGTTAGTCACCATTAACAAGGTCCTACCAATTTTAATTCATACCAATTAGGCTGGATTCACACTGCTCCGGGAAGCTAGTGATAAAACCATAGAAATAATCAACCTTTTAGATTATGTTATTCAGAAAGAAATTCCAGCTGTATTTTTATTAATAGATGCAGAAAAAGCCTTCAATGGGCTAAAATTTGAGGTTTTTGAAAGCTGCCTATGTAAATTTGGCTCACCCCAATCGAAAAAATATTTGTATTATACCAATTTCCTACGGCTAGGGTACACTTAAATGACTCCCTTTCATCTCCTATAACTCTTACAAATGGTACAAGACAGGGTTGTCCCCTCTCACCACTGTTGTTTGCATTGGCAATGGAAATACTTGCTACAAACATACGTCACAACTTGGACATTAACGGTATCACCATCAATAGCACACAATATTAAATGATGTATGCTGACATTATGCTTACATTTATCTCTCCTATGGCCTCACTCACTGCTCTTTCAACAGAGTTTTCAAGATATAGTAAATTGTCATTCTTTAAAATCAACTAAACCAAATCGGAATTCCTTAGCCTAAATAATTCTACCTCTCTTACCCAACAAATACAGGAGAATTTTCAATATCGATATAATTCTAAATCTATAAAATACTTAGACATACATATTACAGAAAATAAATCTTTGTTATATTCATTAAACTATCTATCATTATTACAAAATATAAGAAAAGACTTATAAACTCCATTAGGATAATGGTATTACCAAAAATATTATACATCTTTCAAGGGTTGCCTATTCAACTACCTGATCATTATATACATACTCTACAAAAAGTTCTAAACACTTATATATGGTCCAAGTATGACAAGAGTATGTAAATGCCAAAAGATAGGAGAGGCCTGAGAGTTCCCAACCTTTAATACTACAGACTTGCTTCCCCTCTAATTAGAATTATAAATTGGTGCAAACATGAGAAAGATAAATAATGGATATTACTGGAGCACTGTCTAACTGATTCCCTCAACTTGGGTAATTTGTGCTGATCTCCTTTATCACAACAGAAAACTACAAACACTACATCTGCATTAATCACTGAAACCTTTAGAGTATGGGAACAGCTAATTAAAAGAATTCCAACTATTTCTACAGTCCCATCCCTAATATCCCCTATAATAACCATTCCGATTTTTAATATAAGACAAAACATCAACCTAGACAAGTCCTAAAAGACATTTTAAAGGACTTTCTAAAGGACTACAGCAGCGTTAGAGATAACTTAGCAAATGCAAGGTAAATAAAAAGGTAAATAATAGAGACCATGCCACATACATGTTGTAAATTCTTTATTGTATTGTTAAACTTTGACATAAATAAAAGATTGAACAACATAGACAAGCCCTGTTCTATCCATTCCTTACTGTTATACTTTTCTAACCAATGGTAAATTACGCTCTCAAACAGACTTGGCAGGAATAGGTATACAATATTTTGGCCATTGGTACACATATCTCCAGCTAAACCTCTCACTCTGAGAAAGATCAAATTAACAGAAATCTAACACCTTTTGAGAATATGTATTATCAATCGTCCAATATTAAGGGATTTCTATAACTTATAAACAAATCCTACAATATCATTCACGTAACCTGCCATCATATACACAAAAACGGGAAGAAGAACTTGGTTTTAAAATTGTAGAAAATTATTGGCTCACTATCATTTTACAAATTAATTCCTCATCTTTCTCTATGAGATTTAAGGAAACTGACATGAAGAAACGTAGTCATTGGTATTATACGCCCCAGAAAATCAGCACAAATATACCCAAACTCAAGGGCTTTATGCTGTAGAGAATGTGGGCAAACTTGCACAGCAATACATGTTTGGATGGCAATGCCCTAAGATCAGCGACTTGTTAAATTCATTAATTATGGAAATGTCTAGAGTACTTCAATATGTTATATACCCAGGGATAGTCTAATTTGTCTTTTTAATAAACCAACTAAATAGAAATGCAGACTTAGATCTAAACTTCTGTGCTTGATGTTAAACTGTTCCAAACAATTAATCACTAGACTTTGGAAGAGTATAGTCATTCCTTCTATAGAAGATTGGAACACCTTTGATACATTGACATTATCACTTGAAAAGTACCACTATTTTGTAATACGTAAACTGGATGACTACTTTTCTATTACATTTATTTGGGAAGAATACATAAATTCTAGATAATTGATTGTACATTTGCTATAACCTTGTTTATCGCCAAACTTTTGTAATTTCATACCATCACCTTGTATTTACTGTGGATTGACTGTTTTACTACAGTATTGAATTGCACTGTTAAAATTTTCAATAAAAACGGGGAATTTTTTTTTCAAAACAACATACCAAAAAGCACTAAACCTGAGGCAGACAGATTAAAACTAGTGTTCATGCTATTTCTTACATGATATAAATAAGTACAACTTCAACATCATGATCTGCCTGATTCAATTTTTTCTTTAAGGCATTTACAATTAGCTGATTTAATGAAGATTACTATAATAACATTTTACATTATTTGCACAGCAATTTTTTTTTATCAAAATGGGAAATCTAAAGCCAGGGTTTGACTCATTAAAGGGATAGGAAAGTCAAAATTAAACTTGCATGATTCAGATAGAGCATGTCATTTTAAGACACTAACGCCTAGATCACGAGTTTGGCGTTAGCCTTAAAAAGCAGCGTTGAGAGGTCCAACACTGCTTTTTAACGCCCGCTGGTATTACGAGTCTGACAGGTACAGGTGTACTGCTCACTTTTCTTCCGCGACTCGAGGCTACCGCAAATCCCCTTACGTCAATTGCGTATCCTATCTTTTTAATGGGATTTGCCTAACGCTGGTATTACGAGTCTTGGAAGAAGTGAGCGGTAGACCCTCTCCTGTCAAGACTCCTACCGCATTTAAAAGTCAGTAGTTAAGAGATTATGGGCTAACGCCGGAACATAAAGCTCTTAACTAAAGTGCTAAAAAGTACACTAACACCCATAAACTACCTATTAATCCCTAAACCGAAGTCGCCCCACATCGCAAACACTAAAATAAAAATTTTTAACCCCTAATCTGCCTACCGGACATCGCCGCCACCTACATTGTACCTATGAACCCCTAATCTGCTGCACCTAACATTACCGACACCTACATTATATTTATTAACCCCTAATCTGCCGCCCCCAATGTCGCAGCCACCTACCTACATTTATTAACCCCTAATCTTCCGACCCCAACGTCGCCGCTACTATAATAAATTTATTAACCCCTAAACCTAAGTCTAACCCTAACCCTAACTCCCCCTAACTTAAATATAATTTAAATTAAACTAAATTAATTTAAGATAATTAAATAAATTCATCCTATTTAAAACTAAATACTTACCGATAAAATAAACCCTAAGTTAGCTACAATATAACTAATAGTTACATTTGTAGCTATCTTAGGATTTATATTTCTTTTACAGGCAACTTTGTATTTATTTTAACTAGGTACAATAGTTATTAAATAGTTATTAACTATTTAATAACTGCCTAGCTAAAATAAGTACAAAATTACCTGTAAAATAAATCCTAACCTAAGTTACAATTACACCTAACACTACACTATCATTAAACTAATTTCCTAAACTACCTACAATTAATTACAATTAAATTCAATAAACTAAATTACGGGAAAACCCCCCACTAAATTACAGAAAATAAAAAAAGAATTACAAGAATTTTAAACTAATTACACCTAATCTAATCCCCCTAATAAAATAAAAAAGCCCCCCAAAATAATAAAATTTCCCTACCCTATACTAAATTACAAATAGCCCTTAAAAGGGCCTTTTGCGGGGCATTGCCCCAAAGTAATCAGCTCTTTTACCTGTAAAAGAAAAATACAATACCCCCCAATACCCCCCAACATTAAAACCCACCACCCACACACCCCTACTCTAAAACCCACCCAATCCCCCCTTAAAAAAACCTAACACTAACCTCCTGAAGATCACCCTACCTTGAGCCGTCTACACCCAGCCGGGCACAAGTGGTCCTCCATACTGCAGAAGTCTTCATCCGATAGGGGCAGAAGAGGTCCTCCAGACGGCAGAAGGCTTCATCCAAGTGGCATCTTCTATCTTCATCCTTCCGGAGCGGAGCGGGTCCATCTTCAATCCAGCCGACGCGGAGCCATCCTCTTCAAACGACGTCCTAACGAAGAATGAAGGTTCCTTTAAATGACGTCATCCAAGATGGCGTCCCTTGAATTCTGATTGGCTGATAGGATTCTATCAGCCAAGCGGAATTAAGGTAGGAAAAATCCTATTGGCTGATTGGATCAGCCAATAGGATTGAGCTCGCATTCTATTGGCTGATTGGCTGAAGATCCAACTTGAGGTTCGCCCTTATACGTTATCTCACATAAGATATGTATGCGAGATTTGTTAATCTCACTAAGGACTATTTCCTTTTTAGCATAAATGATAAGTAAATGTTAAATATCTTTGCTGTTCTGCAATTTGCAAACAAGACAAGTTTAACAAAAAAAAAAGGTAGTTATATTTAAAGTCCATATATTGTTTATTGATAGTTTGTATACATGTTACTTTACAGTATATATTTTAAGAAATGTTTATCCAATTATGTTTATCGTTCTTGAAGTTGTAATTATTAAGCTACCTTTTAATTACCACAGGTACCTATCTGTTCAGCCTGTTATTTAGCTCCCCACGGTAAGACATCTATATGTCACCATATATCGGAGCAGTACCTACTCTGTTGTATAGACCATATTTACCCTCTTACCACACCCTACCTATTCCTTTTTACTGTAATATTCCACACCCATTACTCAAACCCTCTTTATAAACAACAACCAACACATCCTAAGACAACTAGTTCTATACGTGATTACCTACCCAATCCCATCGGCATAAATGCCAAATGTCCCCATATACACAAGACGGCCCAATTGATATAGCTGCTCAAAGTGTCAAAGGCTTCTTCTCAGCTGAAAAAAGATCCATAGCCTTCCATGACTTTCACAAAAGGGGTAATGACATCATAATTATGCAGGAAACACACTTTAGAAAAAATAACGAGCCAAGCTTAGCAACTAAGCATTTTGACCAACATTTCCTTAGCTGCGGGCCACATAAAATGAATGGTGTCTGTATCTCGATACGACGAGGCACCCCATTTGAATTATTGCAAAAACACTCAGATAGTGAAGGTAGAATCCTCATACTAGTGGGGCTCTACTACGGTATCCCTATTACACTAGCCAATATATACGCCCCAATCTGACCGACCTCCACTTTCTTCTGCTCAGTTACAAATACTCTTTTGGACATAGCCAAAGGCCCAATGATACTGGGGGGGAGATTTCAACTTCCCAATGTACCCAACCCTGGACACCTATACAGGTAAATCCTACATTCGTAACAATCAACTAAAACAAAATAATATAACCCTATTATCACTAACACTATTTGACACTTAGAGACTAGTAAACAAAGACTGCAAGGACTATACCTTTTTCTCCCACCCCTAAAAAAATCTATTCCAAAAATTACACATAACACATGGTCTGATCAAAGCATGGTTTTAACCACATTCAAATGGTCCACCAAAACTTAAGACCAGGACAAATTGGAAGTTTATTACTACATACTCACAGATCCAAAACTAATAGACATGCTTCTAAATGCAACCACAGAATATTTACAGATTAACGATCCTGTTGACACCTTCCTCATAAAAAACTAATAGACATGCTTCTAAATGCAACCACAGAATATTTCTAGATTAACGATCCTGTTGACACCTCCCTCATAAATGAACTGGGAAGTTTATAAATGTTATATTCGAGGCATACTAATACAACATTCCGCCAAGATTCATAAGCAAAAATTCTCACAATTCACACAATTCACAGCCTCGGACTGCACACATAAACCAAATCCGAATTCAGCACAGGCATTAACAGACTTAACAACAGCCAGAAGCAATTTAAATAACTTCCTAGTACAACATGCCCACATGCGTGCTTTGACAACTAAGGCAAATTTTTTTGTTGAAAACAGCAAAGCAGGTCGCCTACTAGCTAGAGCCCTTAAAAAACGTAAACTCTCATCCTTTATCCATTCAATCACAAACTCATCAGACACACCTCTTTTTAAAAATGAAAATATAGCAAATAGTTTCTCCTCCTTCTACACATCCCTTTACAATTTACCCTCTACATCCACCACCGAGAAAGCCCAAATAATTGAAACATACTTGACATCACTATAAGTTCTCACCCTATCAAAAGAGGACATTAACATAATGGACTCTCCAATAACCTTGCAAGAAATATTAGATACTATACAATCCTTACCCTCTGGTTAAACGCCAGGACCAGATGGACTCATGGTTAAATTTTAACAAACACTAAAAACACAGGACCACAATTACTCAACATATTCCAATCCATTGACCAAGGGCAGATGTTCTCTCAACCTCTATTGGAAGCCTTGATTACAGTCATTCCAAAACCTGGTAAACCCACAGACCAAGTAGGCAACTACAGACTGATCTCCCTTATAAACACTGACATAAAAGTATATGCTAAAATACTTGCAAACAGATTAAATAGAATTCTCCCGACCAGGTGGGCTTCATTAGAGAACGCAAGGCTAAGGATAACTCTACAAGACTCTTACACACCCTTCAAACAGAATCAGATCAGCACAGCCCCCTAATACTGCTTTCCACAGATGCAGAGAAAGCATTTGACAGGGTGGATTGGCATTTTATGTGGTCTACCCTGTCGAAGTTTGGCTTCTCCCCTAAATTTCTATCCAGAATCCAAGCCTTATATACAAATCCCTCTACTAAAATTATAACCAACAACACAGTCTCACAATCCTTTCATATCACTAATGGAACTCGCCAAGGATGCCCTCTTTACTTTTCGCTCTTACAGTAGAAGTTTTGGCCATTCAGGTCAGGAAGCACCCGTCTATAAAAGGCATTGACTTTGCAATATTAATCAAAGTCTTTTTTTTGCAGATTACATAACCTTTACACTCAAGTCCCATAATTCGTCATTACCCGCATTACTATGAATATTAGATGATTATAAACAAAGTCTAAGTAATTTTTCTATCAACATGGAGAAATCTGGGTTATTACCTATTAATATAGCACAAAATGACATAGACTTTATCACTAACAACACAAAATTTACTGTCACTAACAAACTGAGGCCTAGATTTGGAGTTCGGCGGTAAAAGGGCTGTTAACGCTCCGCTGGCTTTTTTCTGGCCGCACCATAAAATTAACTCTGGTATCGAGAGTTCAAACAAATGCTGCGTTAGGCTCCAAAAAAGGAGCGTAGAGAATTTTTACCGCAAATGCAACTCTCGATACCAGAGTTGCTTACGGACGCGGCCGGCCTCAAAAACGTGCTCGTGCACGATTCTCCCATAGGAAACAATGGGGCTGTTTGAGCTGAAAAAAAACCTAACACCTGCAAAAAAGCAGCGTTCAGCTCCTAACGCAGCCCCATTGTTTCCTATGGGGAAACACTTCCTACGTCTGCACCTAACACCCTAACATGTACCCCGAGTCTAAACACCCCTACCCTTACACTTATTAACCCCTAATCTGCCGCCCCCGCTATCGCTGACCCCTGCATATTTTTTTTAACCCCTAATCTGCCGCTCCGTAAACCGCCGCAACCTACGTTCTCCCTATGTACCCCTAATCTGCTACCCCTAACACCGCCGACCCCTATATTATATTTATTAACCCCTAACCTGCCCCCCACAACGTCGCCGACACCTGCCTACACTTATTAACCCCTAATCTGCCGAGCGGACCTGAGCGCTACTATAATAAAGTTATTAACCCCTAATCCGCCTCACTAACCCTATCATAAATAGTATTAACCCCTAATCTGCCCTCCCTAACATCGCCGACACCTACCTTCAATTATTAACCCCTAATCTTCCGATCGGAGCTCACCGCTATTCTAATAAATGGATTAACCCCTAAAGCTAAGTCTAACCCTAACACTAACACCCCCCTAAGTTAAATATAATATTTATCTAACGAAATAAATTAACTCTTATTAAATAACTTATTCCTATTTAAAGCTAAATACTTACCTGTAAAATAAATCCTAATATAGCTACAATATAAATTATAATTATATTATAGCTATTTTAGGATTAATATTTATTTTACAGGCAACTTTGTAATTATTTTAACCAGGTACAATAGCTATTAAATAGTTAAGAACTATTTAATAGTTACCTAGTTAAAATAATAACAAATTTACCTGTAAAATAAATCCTAACCTAAGTTATAATTAAACCTAACACTACCCTATCAATAAAATAATTAAATAAACTACCTACAATTACCTACAATTAACCTAACACTACACTATCAATAAATTAATTAAACACAATTCCTACAAATAAATACAATTAAATAAACTAGCTAAAGTACAAAAAATAAAAAAGAACTAAGTTACAAAAAATAAAAAAATATTTACAAACATAAGAAAAATATTACAACAATTTTAAACTAATTACACCTACTCTAAGCCCCCTAATAAAATAACAAAGCCCCCCAAAATAAAAAATTCCCTACCCTATTCTAAATTAAAAAAGTTACAAGCTCTTTTACCTTACCAGCCCTGAACAGGGCCCTTTGCGGGGCATGCCCCAAGAATTTCAGCTCTTTTGCCTGTAAAAAAAAACATACAATACCCCCCCCCAACATTACAACCCACCACCCACATACCCCTAATCTAACCCAAACCCCCCTTAAATAAACCTAACACTAAGCCCCTGAAGATCTTCCTACCTTGTCTTCACCATCCAGGTATCACCGATCCGTCCTGGCTCCAAGATCTTCATCCAACCCAAGCGGGGGTTGGCGATCCATAATCCGGTCCAGAAGAGGCTCCAAAGTCTTCCTCCTATCCGGCAAGAAGAGGACATCCGGACCGGCAAACATCTTCTCCAAGCGGCATCTTCGATCTTCTTCCATCCGGAGCGAAGCGGCAGGATCCTGAAGACATCCAGCGCGGAACATCCATCCGGACCGACGACTGAACGACGAATGACTGTTCCTTTAAGGGACGTCATCCAAGATGGCGTCCCTCGAATTCCGATTGGCTGATAGGATTCTATCAGCCAATCGGAATTAAGGTAGGAATTTTCTGATTGGCTGATGGAATCAGCCAATCAGAATCAAGTTCAATCCGATTGGCTGATCCAATCAGCCAATAAGATTGAGCTCGCATTCTATTGGCTGTTCCGATCAGCCAATAGAATGCGAGCTCAATCTGATTGGCTGATTGGATCGGCCAATCGGATTGAACTAGATTCTGATTGGCTGATTCCATCAGCCAATCAGAAAATTCCTACCTTAATTCCGATTGGCTGATAGAATCCTATCAGCCAATCGGAATTCGAGGGACGCCATCTTGGATGACGTCCCTTAAAGGAACAGTCATTCGTCGTTCAGTCGTCGGTCCGGATGGATGTTCCGCGCTGGATGTCTTCAGGATCCTGCCGCTTCGCTCCGGATGGAAGAAGATCGAAGATGCCGCTTGGAGAAGATGTTTGCCGGTCCGGATGTCCTCTTCTTGCCGGATAGGAGGAAGACTTTGGAGCCTCTTCTGGACCGGATTATGGATCGCCAACCCCCGCTTGGGTTGGATGAAGATCTTGGAGCCAGGACGGATCGGTGATACCTGGATGGTGAAGACAAGGTAGGAAGATCTTCAGGGGCTTAGTGTTAGGTTTATTTAAGGGGGGTTTGGGTTAGATTAGGGGTATGTGGGTGGTGGGTTGTAATGTTGGGGGGGGGGGTATTGTATGTTTTTTTTTACAGGCAAAAGAGCTGAAATTCTTGGGGCATGCCCCGCAAAGGGCCCTGTTCAGGGCTGGTAAGGTAAAAGAGCTTGTAACTTTTTTAATTTAGAATAGGGTAGGGAATTTTTTATTTTGGGGGGCTTTGTTATTTTATTAGGGGGCTTAGAGTAGGTGTAATTAGTTTAAAATTGTTGTAATATTTTTCTTATGTTTGTAAATATTTTTTTATTTTCTGTAACTTAGTTCTTTTTTATTTTTTGTACTTTAGCTAGTTTATTTAATTGTATTTATTTGTAGGAATTGTGTTTAATTAATTTATTGATAGTGTAGTGTTAGGTTAATTGTAGGTAATTGTAGGTAGTTTATTTAATTATTTTATTGATAGGGTAGTGTTAGGTTTAATTATAACTTAGGTTAGGATTTATTTTACAGGTAAATTTGTTATTATTTTAACTAGGTAACTATTAAATAGTTCTTAACTATTTAATAGCTATTGTACCTGGTTAAAATAATTACAAAGTTGCCTGTAAAATAAATATTAATCCTAAAATAGCTATAATATAATTATAATTTATATTGTAGCTATATTAGGATGTATTTTACAGGTAAGTATTTAGCTTTAAATAGGAATAATTTATTTAATAAGAGTTAATTTATTTCGTTAGAATAAAATTATATTTAACTTAGGGGGGTGTTAGTGTTAGGGTTAGACTTAGCTTTAGGGGTTAATACATTTATTAGAATAGCGGTGAGGTCCGCTCGGCAGATTAGGGGTTAATAATTGAAGGTAGCTGTCGGCGATGTTAGGGAGGGCAGATTAGGGGTTAATACTATTTATGATAGGGTTAGTGATGCGGATTAGGGGTTAATAACTTTATTATAGTAGCGCTCAGGTCCGCTCGGCAGATTAGGAGTTAATAAGTGTAGGCAGGTGTCGGCGACGTTGAGGGGGACAGATTAGGGGTTAATAAATATAATATAGGGGTCGGCGGTGTTAGGGGTAGCAGATTAGGGGTACATAAGTATAACGTAGGTGGCGGTCGGCAGATTAGGGGTTAAAAATTTTAATCGAGTGGCGGCGATGTGGGGGGAGCTCGGTTTAGGGGTACATAGGTAGTTTATGGGTGTTAGTGTACTTTAGGGTACAGTAGTTAAGAGCTTTATGAACCGGCGTTAGCCAGAAAGCTCTTAACTCCTGCTATTTTCAGGCGGCTGGAATCTTGTCGTTAGAGCTCTAACGCTCACTTCAGAAACGACTCTAAATACCAGCGTTAGAAAGATCCCATTGAAAAGATAGGCTACGCAAATGGCGTAGGGGGATCTGCGGTATGGAAAAGTCGCAGCTGAAAAGTGAGCGTTAGACCCTTTAATCACTGACTCCAAATACCAGCGGGCGGCCAAAACCAGCGTTAGGAGCCTCTAACGCTGGTTTTGACGGCTACCGCCGAACTCCAAATCTAGGCCTGAGATACCTGGGATTAAATATTACAGCCAACCCACTAGATCTCTTTCATTCTAATTATGAACAGCTCCAAACTGACATTTACAAACTTCTGAACACCTCTCATGGATTGGTTGAATCAATACTATTAAAATGATGATAGTTTCCAAGTATTTATACATATTCAAAACACTACAATTACTCCCCAACCACTATATTAAAACTCAACAGAAAATGATAGAATCCTTCACCTGGTCATACAAAAAACCAAGAGTAGCTAGTCAGACTTTATATCTAAGCAAAGAAGATGGAGGATTAAATGTGCCAAATCTGCAGAAATATTACTAGGCAACACACTTTTCCCGCATAGTGGCATGGAATCACGCCTCCCCATCTAAAATTTGGGTCCAAATCGAATCTCACTTGAGCAACACACATAACATGAGGGACATATGTTGGCTCCCTAAAACAGCCAGACCGGAAGGTACTTCCAACAACAGATATGTTAAGACTACTCTAGAAATCTGGGATAAAATTATATCCAACTCCAAAGAAATATCCACCCCTGTCTCACCACTAACTCCATTAGTAGGCAATAAACTCTTTCTTACACAGAGCCTTCTCAAACACAATAGCCTGACTAAGGAGCACACAAATCTACCTATATACTTAAAGGGACAGTCAAGTAAAAAAAATCTTTCATGATTTAAATAGGGCATGTAATTTGAAACAACTTTCCAATTTACTTTTATTACCAATTTTGCTTTGTTCTCTTGGTATTCTTAGTTGAAAGCTAAATCTAGGAGGTATATATGCTAATTTCTTAGACCTTGAAATGATAATCTGAAAGCATTTTGACAGTTTTTCACCACTAGAGGGCGTTAGTTCATTTGTTTCATATAGATAACATTGAGCTCAGGCACGTGTTATCAAAAATGTTATCCCGTTGGTACCTTACACCACAGATGTTAAGAAATATCTTCCCAGGAGCCTCATCAAGCTGTTGGAGAAGATGTGGAGTGCTAGGCACAATTTCCCACATCTGGTGTACATGCCCGAAAATTAAACCCTTCTGGAACCAAATAGAGATAGGTATCATTAATATACTAGACACCACAATCACACTAGGGGGTCTATTTATGAAGCAGCTGATGCTGCTTCCAACCCTCTCTGCTTTAGTTCCGACTGAAGCGGAAGTTAAGAAGCAGCAGTCCTAAGACCGCTGCTCCTTAACTTGTCCGCCACCTCTGAGGTGGGGGACAGCAATCAGCCCGATCGAATACAATCGGGTTGATTTACACCCCCTGTTAGCGGACGATTGGCTGCGAATCTGCAGGGGGGCGGTATTGCACCAGAAGTTCACCAGAACTGCTGGTGCAATGATAAATGCTGAGAGCGTATGCTGTCAGAATTTATCGATGTGCGGCAGACATGATTCGCTATAGCAGATCATGTCTGTCCGCACCTACTTAAATAGACCCCAATATCCTAACACCCCTTCTTCTCCATCAAATCCCAAAACTGGAATGAATATATCCCAGGAAGCTGCTCCAAACTATGATTACTTGTGCTAAAAGATTGGTGCCCAGACTATGGAAAACTCAACAAATACCAACCTACTCCCAATGGTTCTTGGAAATAAACCATGTCCTTACCCTTGAAAAAAACATAATTTATGCTTACCTGATAAATTTATTTCTCTTGTAGTGTATCCAGTCCACGGATCATCCATTACTTGTGGGATATTCTCCTTCCCAACAGGAAGTTGCAAGAGGATCACCCACAGCAGAGCTGCTATATAGCTCCTCCCCTCACTGCCATATCCAGTCATTCGACCGAAAAAAGCTGAGAAAAGGAGAAACCATAGGGTGCAGTGGTGACTGTAGTTTAATTAAAATTTAGACCTGCCTGAAAAGGACAGGGCGGGCCGTGGACTGGATACACTACAAGAGAAATAAATTTATCAGGTAAGCATAAATTATGTTTTCTCTTGTTAAGTGTATCCAGTCCACGGATCATCCATTACTTGTGGGATACCAATACCAAAGCTAAAGTACACGGATGATGGAAGGGACAAGGCAGGAACTTTAACGGAAGGAACCACTGCCTGTAGAACCTTTCTCCCAAAAACAGCCTCCAAAGAAGCAAAAGTATCAAATTTGTAAAATTTGGAAAAAGTTGCAGCCTTGCAAATCTGTTCAACAGAGGCCTCACTTTTAAAGGCCCAGGTGGAAGCCACAGCTCTAGTAGAATGAGCTGTAATCCTTTCAGGAGGCTGCTGTCCAGCAGTCTCATAGGCTAAACGGATTATACTCCGAAGCCAAAAAGAAAGAGAGGTTGCCGAGGCCTTCTGACCTCTCCTCTGTCCAGAGTAAACAACAAACAGGTTAGATGTTTGGCGAAAATCTTTAGTAGCCTGTAAGTAAAACTTCAAGGCACGGACTACATCTAGATTATGCAAAAGACGTTCCTTCTTTGAAGAAGGATTAGGACATAATGATGGAACAACAATCTCTTGATTGATATTCTTGTTAGAAACCACCTTAGGTAAAAACCCAGGTTTTGTACGCAGAACAACTTTATCTGAATGAAAGATCAGATAAGGAGAATCACAATGTAAGGCAGATAACTCCGAGATTCTTCGAGCCGAGGAAATAGCCATCAGAAAAAGAACTTTCCATGAAAGAAGTTTGATATCAATAGAATGAAGGGGTTCAAACGGAACCCCTTGAAGAACTTTAAGAACCAAGTTTAAGCTCCATGGAGGAGCAACAGGTTTAAACACAGGCTTAATTCTAACTAAAGCCTGACAAAATGCCTGAACGTCTGGAACTTCTGCCAGACGCTTGTGTAAAAGAATAGACAGAGCAGAAATCTGTCCCTTTAAAGAACTAGCTGATAATCCTTTGTCCAAACCCTCTTGGAGGAAGGACAATATCCTAGGAATCCTAACCCTACTCCATGAGTAATTCTTGGATTCACACCAATGAAGATATTTACGCCATATCTTGTGATAAATTTTCCTGGTGACAGGCTTTCTTGCCTGTATTAAGGTATCAATTACTGACTCGGAGAAGCCACGCTTTGATAGGATCAAGTGTTCAATCTCCATGCAGTCAGTCTCAGAGAAAGTAGATTCGGATGATTGAAAGGACCTTGTATTAGAAGGTCTTGTCTCAGAGGCAGAGTCCATGGTGGAAAGGATGACATGTCCACTAGGTCTGCATACCAGGTCCTGCGTGGCCACGCAGGCGCTATCAATATCACCGATGCTCTTTCCTGTTTGATTTTGGCAATCAGACGAGGGAGCAGAGGAAAAGGTGGAAACACATAAGCCAGGTTGAAGAACCAAGGCGCTGCTAGAGCATCTATCAGTGCCGCTTCTGGGTCCCTGGACCTGGATCTATAACAAGGAAGCTTGGCGTTCTGGTGAGACGCCATGAGATCCAATTCTGGTTTGCCCCAACGGAGAACCAATTGAGCAAACACCTCCGGATGGAGTTCCCATTTCCCCGGATGAAAAGTCTGACGACTTAGAAAATCCGCCTCCCAGTTCTCTACACCTGGGATATGGATCGCTGACAGGTGGCAAGAGTGAGTCTCTGCCCAGCAAATTATCTTGGAGACTTCTGACATCGCTAGGGAACTCCTGGTTCCCCCTTGATGGTTGATGTAAGCCACAGTCGTGATGTTGTCCGACTGAAATCTGATGAACCTCAGTGTTGCTAGCTGAGGCCAAGCCAGAAGAGCATTGAATATTGCTCTTAACTCCAGAATATTTATTGGGAGGAGTTTCTCCTCCTGAGTCCATGAACCCTGAGCCTTCAGGGAGTTCCAGACTGCACCCCAACCTAGAAGGCTGGCATCTGTTGTTACAATTGTCCAATCTGGTCTGCGAAAGGTCACACCCTTGGACAGATGGACCCGAGATAACCACCAGAGAAGAGAATCTCTGGTTTCCTGATCCAGATTTAGTAGAGGGGACAAATCTGTGTAATCCCCATTCCACTGACTGAGCATGCATAATTGCAGCGGTCTGAGATGCAGGCGCGCGAATGGCACTATGTCCATCGCTGCTACCATTAAGCCGATTACTTCCATGCACTGAGCCACCGTGGGGCGCGGAATGGAGTGAAGAACACAGCAAGCATTTAGAAGCTTTGATAACCTGGACTCCGTCAGGTAAATTTTCATTTCTACAGAATCTATTAGAGTCCCTAGGAAGGAAACCCTCGTGAGAGGAGATAGAGAACTCTTTTCTTCGTTCACTTTCCACCCATGCGACCTCAGGAATGCCAGAACTATCTCTGTATGAGATTTGGCAATTTGAAAGCTTGACGCCTGTATCAGGATATCGTCCAGGTAAGGAGCCACCGCTATGGCTCGCGGTCTTAGGACCGCCAGAAGTGAGCCCAGAACCTTTGTAAAAATTCTTGGGGCTGTAGACAACCCGAATGGAAGAGCTACAAATTGGTAATGCCTGTCTAGAAAGGCAAACCTCAGGAACTGATGATGATTCTTGTGAATCGGAATGTGAAGGTAGGCATCCTTTAAGTCCACTGTGGTCATGTACTGACCCTCTTAGATCATGGGTAAAATGGTTCTAATAGTTTCCATCTTGAATGACGGAACTCTGAGGAATTTGTTTAGGATCTTTAAATCCAAAATTGGTCTGAAGGTTCCCTCTTTTTTGGGAACCACAAACAGATTTGAATAAAACCCCTGTCCTTGTTCCGTCCGCGGAACTGGATGGATCACTCCCATTACAAGGAGATCTTGTACGCAGCTTAGGAATGCCTCTTTCTTTATCTGGTTTGCAGATAATCTTGAAAGGTGAAATCTCCCTTGTGGAGGAGAAGCTTTGAAGTCCAGAAGATATCCCTGAGATATGATCTCCAACGCCCAGGGATCCTGAACATCTCTTGCCCACGCCTGGGCGAAGAGAGAGAGAGTCTGTCCCCTACTAGATCCATTGTCAGATAGGGGGCCGCTCCTTCATGCTTTCTGGCCTGCTTGCCCTTGTTCCAGGACTGGTTAGGTTTCCAGGCCTGCTTGGATTGAGCAAAAGTTCCCTCTTGTTTTGAAGCAGAGGAAGTTGATGCTGCACCTGCCTTGAAATTTCGAAAGGCACGAAAATTAGACTGTTTGGCCTTTGATTTGGCCCTGTCCTGAGGAAGGGTATGACCCTTACCTCCAGTAATGTCAGCAATAATTTCTTTCAAACCAGGCCCGAATAAGGTCTGCCCCTTGAAAGGAATGTTGAGTAATTTAGACTTTGAAGTCACATCAGCTGACCAGGATTTGAGCCATAGCGCCCTACGCGCCTGGATGGCGAATCCGGAATTCTTAGCCGTTAGTTTAGTCAAATGAACAATGGCATCAGAAACAAATGAGTTAGCTAGCTTAAGAGTTCTAAGCTTGTCAACAATTTCAGTCAATGGAGCTGTATGGATGGCCTCTTCCAGGGCCTCAAACCAGAATGCCGCCGCAGCAGTGACAGGCGCAATGCATGCAAGGGGCTGTAAAATAAAACCTTTTTGAATAAACATTTTCTTAAGGTAACCCTCTAATTTTTATCCATTGGATCTGAAAAAGCACAACTGTCCTCAACCGGGATAGTGGTACGCTTTGCTAAAGTAGAAACTGCTCCCTCCACCTTAGGGACAGTCTGCCATAAGTCCCGTGTAGTGGCATCTATTGGAAACATTTTTCTAAATATAGGAGGTAGGGAAAAGGGCACACCGGGCCTATCCCACTCCTTACTAATAATTTCTGTAAGCCTTTTAGGTATTGGAAAAAGCATCAGTACTCACCGGCACTGCATAGTATTTATCCAGCCTACACAATTTCTCTGGCACTGCAATTGTGTCACAGTCATTCAGAGCATCTAATACCTCCCCAAGCACTACACGGAGGTTCTCAAGCTTAAATTTAAAATTAGAAATTTCTGAATCAGGTCTCCCCGATTCAGAGACGTCACCCACAGACTGAAGCTCTCCGTCCTCAGGTTCTGCATATTGTGACACAGTATCAGACATGGCTCTTACAGCATCTACGCACTCTGTATCTCGTCTAACCCCAGAGCTATCACGCTTGCCTCTCAATTTAGGCAATCTGGATAATACCTCTGACAGGGTATTATTCATGATTGCAGCCATGTCCTGCAAAGTAATCGCTATGGGCGTCCCTGATGTACTTGGCGCCATATTGGCGTGCGTCCCTTGAGCAGGAGGGGAAGGGTCCTACACGTGGGGAGAGTTAGTCGGCATAACTTCCCCCTCAACAGACCCCTCTGGTGACAATTCTTTTATAGATAAAGACTGATCTTTACTGTTTAGTGAAATCAATACATTTAGTACACATTCTCCTATGGGGCTCCACCATGGCTTTTAAACATAATGAACAAGTATCCTCTGTTTCAGACATGTTTGTACAGACTAGCAATGAGACTAGCAAGCTTGGAAAACACTTTAAAGCAAGTTAACAAGCAATATAAAAAACCTTAATAACAAAAACAGAATAATAAATGACAAAAACGTTTTTTAAACACAGTCACAACAACTGCCACAGTCTACTGTGATTGTTACCCTCCTCAAACACGACTTTGAAGCCTTTTGAGCCCTTCAGAGATGTCCTGTATCATGCAGAGGGAAGCTGAATGTCTCTGTCAGTATTTTTAGCTGCACAGAAAAGCACTAAAATAGGCCCTTCCCACTCATATTGCAACAGTGGAAAGCTTCAGGAAACGGTTTCTAGGCAAAAATCAAGCCAGCCATGTTGAAAAAAACTAGGCCCCAATAAGTTTTGTCACCAAACATATATAAAAACGATTAACATGCCAGCAAACGTTTTATATTACACTTTTATAAGAGTATGTATCTCTGTTAATAAGCCTGATACCAGTCGCTATCACTGCATTTAAGGCTTAATTTACATTAATCCGGTATCAGCAGCATTTTTCTAGCAAATTCCATCCCTAGAAATATATTAACTGCACATACCTTATTGCAGGAAAACCTGCACGCTATTCCCCCTCTGAAGTTACCACACTCCTCAGAATATGTGAGAACGGCAGTGGATCTTAGTTACTTCTGCTAAGATCATAGAAATCACAGGCAGATTCTTCTTCTAATGCTGCCTGAGATGAAACAGTACACTCCGGTACCATTTAAAAATAACAAACTTTTGATTGAAGTTAAAAAACTAACTATAATACACCACTCTCCTCTTACTATGTCCATCTTTGTTGAGAGTTGCAAGAGAATGACTGGATATGGCAGTGAGGGGAGGAGCTATATAGCAGCTCTGCTGTGGGTGATCCTCTTGCAACTTCCTGTTGGGAAGGAGAATATCCCACAAGTAATGGATGATCCGTGGACTGGATACACTTAACAAGAGAAATGCACTACTGCTTCATAGGAAAACGCGATTTCATACTTGACATAGGGGCGTATTTACTATGGTGCGAGTGGACATGATCCGACATAGTGGATCATGTCCGCTGCACATCGATAAATGCTGACAGCATACGCTGTCGGCATTTATAATTGCACCAGCAGTTCTTGTGAACTGCTGGTGCAATGCCGCCCCCTGCAGATTTGCAGCCAATCGGCAGCTAGCAGGGAGTGTCGATCAACCCGATCGTATTCGATTGGGTTGATTTCTGTCCGCCGTCTCAGAGCAGGTAGACAGGTTATAGAGCAGCGGTCTTTAGACCACTGCTTCATAACTTCTGTTTCCAGCGAGCATGAAGGCTCGCTTGAAACAGGGGACATCAAGCGCCATACAGAGCTTGATAAATATGTGCCATAATCTTCATCTGGGAATAAGGAACGCTAAACCCAATAATAAACATGAAACATACATTAATATATCAATATGGCCAAAAATACGCTTATGACACAGGCTAACCATGATACATAAGAGGTAATCACCATATTCTCCAGTATAGGATGTCCCCCAGTTTCCTTCTGTTTCCAATATATATTGCATTGTTGATAAATATTAGTTGTATCTATTATTTCAGAAATAGACATATGTTAATCAAGCATAAAATTATGTATATTCTTGGTGTCATATCTGTTGTAACTTCTGATCAACCTTAATAAAAACAGATAATTATAAAAAAAGAATAAGTATTGGATCTAAGCTGTCCCTTTAATAAACCTGAAGTAACAGTAAACAGCGCCCTATTGAACTTTTTCTAAAATCATTCTGTTATGAAGTCAATACATTTTTAGTACTCTTTTGCACATGAAATAAAGAGACTAACCTATTAGCTGCTAAAGAGGGCTGCATAGAATGTAATACTTAACTTCTGAATATCAAAGTGTTACATATGTGTGGAGGGTTAATATGGAGAGGAGCTAATATCTCTTTGCTGCAGCAACTAGAGGTTTTTAATATAGTAAATAATACAGCCCCTGCAAGTGCACTTCTCATTTTATTCTTTTATAATGTTATTACTTTCACAAAGCATCTAAGTCATCACATAATTACACTGCAGTTTGCCATTAAGGGGTATTTGCCTACTTTGCACTAGATTACAAGTGGAGCGGTATTTTGCACTCCTGCTTGTGCATTAACTACGCTAGAAGTAAGCTTTTTGCGCGCATCGGCTAGCGAGTGTATTTAAAGTTGAAAGTAAAAAGTTTTCACACAAGCACTAACCAGACAAGCACAAACAGCTGAAATTAGAATATCGCAATCGTGTTAATGTATTCCCCCATGGAAGTCAATGGAGCACAAAAAAGAAAAAAACTAACACCGTACTTGCACACACCCAATCACATTTTCTCAAGTGCGCTAACAAGACATGAAATTATAAATATTTCACAATGTTCTTCACATAGGAGAATATGTTCTATTTATTCATAAATACATATTTATTAATATAATTGATGTTTTCTTGGTACAATATATATATAAATTCACAATATATATAGGTATAGATATATACAGATATATAAAGGAAAATCAATTTAAAAATACATAGAACATATTCTGCCATGTAAAGAACATTGGGATGTGAAATATTTACAATAAATACACAGTATTACACTTTATTAAAAATTAATATTGCATAAATATGCTTTAACATGTTTTCATCTAATTGACTGGGCTCAAACGCACTTAAATATATAAATATATGAGTAGCAGCACTCCTAGTATTATTAATGTTGAGAGTCTAATACATAGAATATAATAGTGTTCCCAAATAGGGATACACTTACTATGTAGTGCACGGTAAGGGCTAATATATGAATATGTTATACAAAAAGAATTTTAGAACCCTTATTATTTCCAGCAGCAGACTATATCACACACCAATATATAATTAAACCTAAGTTTTGAAACAAATAAACAATATCACAGCTTGCTTTATAAGTTGAAATTTATATTAACTTGTTATTTCAGTAACATAATTACATATCACTGCATTAAAACATAATCAAGACCAACGAATCAACCCGGGTTGACATATAAGACTAATTCAAGTCCAAAGTATGGTCCATTAGTCCCGGTCAAATATTTCCAAGCATCACACAGATGTATAGTAGTAATCCACTCATGCGATAGGTGAAAGCGTTAATGCAGGCCCAACACTATACCAAGTTGACTCACACAGGTAGTAACGCAAAATGGTCAGTCACTTCACATACACACACCAAGATGAATGCAGCCTCTGCTCTAGTTCACCAGTATTTAAATGTAGCAGTCTCTGCTTGTTATCTTGATGTATCTTTTAGGCATAGTGAATCCCCACAGTATCAAATGAATCTTGCTTCAATCTTACCTGTTATAGTGAGCGGTCATAGTGTGGCTGAATATTACTTGCTTGCTTCCAATCAATCCACGCTTAGTGATTAGCTGATCCGGAACAATACTTGAAACTTTTTATCTCCCTCCTCCATTCTTAGAAGGCTCTTTAAGTGCTCAGCACGCCTTCAGTGTTTCGGTATCAGATAGGAATGTTTGAAAATAATGCAGAGTACTAACAGCGGTGTTCAGCTGAACACACCGCTGTAAAACAAACAAGCAGCTACACGTGTTTCACCCGTGCTCATTACCGGCTTCTTCCGGCTGTATATGATTGGAGTTCCCACTCCTTAGATTTTAAACAGAATGCTCCGCCTTCTTATTTTATTTTATTCATTGTATACAAGCCCCTGGTGAAATGTTATGCCCATTCATACGAATACAATGTTTCTGAATAAAAAGATTGCTAGAAATTTTGAAACTAATGTCAAATAATTTTAACAATGTTAAATATGTCCATATTTTGAACTGACAGTAAAAGCGTGAACTTGTGTGCCACAGAGTGCCAAAGTTTTGAGGGAATCATTTTGTTTATAATATTAAAAGAGTTTAATACATCACTCTTATTACTTTTATTACCAGCAATGCTGTTGAAGCTCAGTGCGCCGGCAATTGCTAAGCCTGTCGCAACCCTAATTAACGAATCCTTGGTGTCTGGATACATACCCAAACTCTGGAAAACTGCAAGAGTAGTGCCTATTCATAAAAGTGGGGAGTTAACCTTGGTTTCTAACTATCGTCCTATATCATTGCTCCCTGTATTGTCAAAAATCTTAGAAAAATGCGTCCATACGCAATTATGCGAATATTATCAACTTTCAAACTATCTGACCCCTGATCAATCAGGTTTCAGACCGAATCACTCCACTACAACTGCCCTCCTAAAAGTTTGCAACGACATCCAAACTGGCATGGAACAAGGAGACCTAACTGGAGCTATTTTCCTTGATTTTGCAAAGGCTTTTGACACAGTGGACCATGACCTACTACTTCTCAAACTAAAAAACTCTGGTATTGCTGATCGCCCGTTAACCTGGTTTAAATCGTATGTATCGGATCGATCACAATATATCTCTGTCTCTAACAGTGACTCCCTCTCCCAGTCACGTGTGGTGTTCCCCAAGGTTCCATTCTCGGCCCCCTACTAGTCACATTATTTATAAATGATTTGCCTAATGTCTGCAAATCCTCAACTGTACAGATGTACGCAGACGACACGGTAATCTATGCAAACAAATCTGATCTGCCGCAGCTTGAAGCAGTGCTCCAAGACCAGTTCACAGAGGTAGAAAAGTGGATCTCGAAAAACAAACTCTTCCTAAACACTGACAAAACGGTCACAATGATCTTTGGAACGGGACCTAAAATACAAAAATTACAAAATTCACATCTTCGCATCAAAACAAAATCCAATTGCACGCTGACCGCAGTCCACTCTTTTAAATACTTAGGTATGTTGTTAGACCCCAATCTATCTTTTGGACTCCACATAGAAAAACTTGCCTCTAAACTTTATCCAAAACTAGGTGCCCTGTACAGAAACAAATCTTGCCTCAGCCCTACAGTAAAGGAAAAGATTGTACAGCAAATGCTGATGCCTATCTTGGATTATGGGGACATAGTATATGCACCTGCTCCGCAAACTCACCTTAATAAACTAAATACATTATATAACTCATTCTGCCGCTTTGTGATACAATGTAACTACAGGACCCACCAATGTGACATGCTAAAAGAACTAAACTGGCTGTCGCTGGAATCCAGACGCACCCTCCATCTTTCCTGCCTTGTCTTTAAGAGCCTTTCTGGGAAGCTCCCACCCTACCTGAGCAGAATGCTCTCCCCTGCTATTCCCACCTCCTATAACCTCCGATCCAATAACAGCACATTATTTAGTTTGCCTCAATACAAAAAGAAAGCAGCTCGATCCTCCTTTTCCTACAGAGCACCACAATTATGGAATGACCTCCCTCATACTTTAAAAACTTCCCCAAGCCTAAAATCCCTTAAGAGATCCCTCTATACATATCTCAAAACAGAATGCTCCTGTCATGGTTAAATATTTCATACCTGCTCTATGTTAAATGTTTGCATATATTGTGTATTATTATTATTGTTTTTGTATTTTATTGTACCCTATTGTATCAATGCAATGTTTTGTGATCCCAGGACATATTTGAAAACGAGAGAAATCTCAATGTATCCTTCCTGGTAAAATATTTTATAAATAAATAAATAAATAAATAAATAAATAAATAAATACTTGTTATCATATATATCAGGCTCAATATGATTAATCACCTACAAATGCACCAAAATTAAGCTCTTCATTTAGACCTGAAGGTCTTAGACTCTTCAAGTTAAATATCAATTTACTTTCTTTACGGAGTAAAATTTGGTCAAGGTTGCCACCTCTTCCCTTTAGATCTACTAGTTCCAAGCCTCTGAATTTCAAAATATTTTTATTGCTATCATGATGTTCAAAGAAATGTCGGGCCACACTACTGGTTTTTATACATTTATTTTTAATATCTCTTTTGTGTTCCATTATTCTTTCTTTCAATTCCCTGTACCTTTTCCAAATGTAATATAGGGGACAATTACAGGATACCATGTACACTAAACCTTCGCTTTTACAAGTAATGTGGCCTTTTATATAATGGAGATTACCAAATTTGTCACTGAAATTTCTGCCTATTAGCATATTTTCACAACCTGAACATTTGGAGCATTTATAGTTACCATCCTTTTTCTTATTTAACCAAGTTCCTGTAACTTCAGTTTCAAGATGGCTGTGAACTAACAGATCTTTCAGATTTGGTGCTCTTTTTGGTGTCATTAGAAGAACCTGCCCAACAAATTTCGCTATAGATTTGTCTATAAGTAAAACATGCCAATGTTTACTGAGTACTGCACGGATATCTTGCCATCTGTTATTATATGTTCCTATTAATCTCACTAGAGAATTAACTTGTACTTTCCTAGTTTCATTATATAGTAAATCATCCCTATTTTTAATTTTGGTTTTGCAAATGCTTGTTTTAAACACTGTTGAGGATAACCTCTTTCTTTAAATCTATTTTTTAAGAGTTTTGTTCCAATTTAAATTGTTCATAGTCACTACAATTTCTTTTGTGCCTCAAAAGTTGACCATATGGGATGTTTTTAATTAATTTTTTGGGGTGATGACTATCAAATGATAATAAAGAATTCCCTGCAGTTTCCTTACGAAAGGTCGCTGTCTTAAAGACATTATTTACATTCATAATTCTCAGAACTAGGAATGTTATTTCTTCCATGCTGTAAGTATAGGTACATTTCAAGTTCCAGGTATTCCTATTTAGTTTCTGCATGAATTCAATTAATTTCATCTCAGTGTCCTCCCATAGGAGGAACACATCATCGATAAATCTTAGCCAAAGAGCTATGGATGCATTAGTGGTTTCATCACTGTTCCATATACAATCATACTCCCATTTACCAAGGTAGAGACAAGCAAATGTAGGGGCACAGCACGTCCCCATTGCTGTCCCAAGAATTTGCTGATAGCATTTACCCTTGAAGAGGAAATAATTATGATTCAGAATAAAAGAGAGTAGTTCCAAAACAAAATCTGTATGTTTTTTGCATTCATGACCCCACTGAGAGAGGAAATATTTGCTTGTCTCTAACCCTTTCTGGTGGGGTATGCTTGAATAAAGGGATTCAACGTCAATTGCAACCAAGATTGTTTTTGGAGTAATTGATATATCATTCAGTTTTTTTAGAACATCAAGGGTATCCTTTATATAGGATTGTAGATTTAATAAACTTGGCCTGAGGCAGTAATCAACATATTGTGAGATCTTTTCTGTAAGAGATCCCATGCCCAAAATAATAGGGCGCCCAGGTGATGGGAATTTCATCTTATGCAATTTTGGTAAACTATAGAAAGTTGCTGTAGTAGGATATTTTACATATAGAAAGTCAAATTCTTTCTGGTTGATCAGACCCTCATCTCTTGCTTGCAATAGAATCTTCAATAATTTATCACCATATATTCCAGTGGGATTAAAGCTCAAAACTTTATATTGGTTGACGTCTCTCAGTAATCTATGACATTCTTTTACATAATCATTTGTGTTAAGAACCACTACATTCCCGCCCTTATCTGAAGGCTTTATAGTGATTGTTGTATCTGTTCTCAACTCTTTCAATGCTAATCTTTGTGTCTTAGTTAAATTGTCCAATAAGAGATCTTCCTTGTTAAGAAGGTCATTATCTCTCTCAACTAGCTTAACAAAATTATGTATTAATGGTATGCTAGAAACACAAAAGAGATATTAAAAATAAATATATAAAAACCAGTAGTGTGGCCCGACATTTCTTTGAACATCATGATAGCAATAAAAATATTTTGATATTCAGAGGCTTGGAACTAGTAGATCTAAAGGGAAGAGGTGGCAACCTTGACCAAATTTTACTCCGTAAAGAAAGTAAATGGATATTTAACTTGAAGAGTCTAAGACCTTCAGGTCTAAATGAAGAGCTTCATTTTGGTGCATTTTTAGGTGATTAATCATATTGAGCCTGACATATATGATAAAAAGTAATAAGAGTGATGTATTAAACTCTTTTAATATTATAAACAAAATGATTCCCTCAAAACTTTGGCACTCTGTGGCACACAAGTTCACGCTTTTATTGTCAGTTCAAAATATGGACATATTTAACATTGTTAAAATTATTTGACATTAGTTTCAAAATTTCTAGCAATCTTTTCATTCAGAAACATTGTATTCGTATGAATGTGCATAACATTTCACCAGGGGCTTGTATACAATGAATAAAATAAAATAAGAAGGCGAAGCATTCTGTTTAAAATCTAAGGAGTGGGAACTCCAATCATATACAGCCGGAAGAAGCCCGTAATGAGCACGGGTGAAACGCACGTAGCTGCTTGTTTGTTTTACAGTGGTGTGTTCAGCTGAACACCGCTGTAAGTACTCTCTGCATTATTTTCAAACATTCCTATCCGATACCGAAACACTGAAGGCGTGCTGAGCACTTAAAGAGCCTTCTAAGAAAAGAGGAGGGAGAAAAAAAGTTTCAAGTATTGTTCCAGATCAGCTAATCACTAAGCGTGGATTGATTGGAAGCGAGCAGGCAATATTCAGGCACACTATGACCGCTCACTATAACAGGTAAGATTGAAGCAAGATTCATTTGATACTGTGGGGATTCACTATGCCTAAAAGATACATCAAGATAACAAGCAGAGACTGCTACATTTAAATACTGGTGAAGTTTGGCCAGTGGAAGATGGATTTAAACTAGAGCAGAGGCTGCATTCATCTTGGCGTGTGTATGTGAAGTGACTGACCATTTTGCGTTACTACCTGTGTAAGTCAACTTGGTATAGTGTTGGGCCTGCATTAACGCTTTCACCTATCGCATGAGTGGATTACAACTATACATCTGTGTGATGCTTGGAAATATTTGACCGGGACTAATGGACCATACTATGGACTTGAATTAGTCTTATATGTAAACCCGGGTTGATTTGTTGATCTTGATTATGTTTTAATGCAGAGATATGTAATTATGTTACTGAAATAACAAGTTAATATAAATTTCAACTTATAAAGCAAGCTGTGATATTGTTTATTTGTTGCAAAACTTAGGTTTAATTATATATTGGTGTGTGATATAGTCTGCTGCTGGAAATAATAAGGGTTCTAAAATTCTTTTTGTATAGCACTTAAATATATGTCTTTATATGTATACATATTATAACAAAGATGTACAGAAAAGAAACAGTAGGCAATACCTTACTCAAATATGAATCATGTCATCCCAGACATGTACTTAGTGGCATTCCCAATGGGGAATATATACGTATCAAAAGAAACTTTACCAACGAAAAGTAATATCAAAATCAGGCCAAAGAGGCAACTGATAGATTCAAACAGCGTGGCTACAGGGAAGATCTTTTACAAATGACTAAGGAGAGTGTAGATCTTATCCCTCGGGAACAATTGCTAAAGTACAAGTCAAAAGAACCAAAGAAAGCTAGCGACAAAACATCTAAACTCAAATTTATCACTACATCTAGTGCTGAATATAATAAAGTTTGCACAATAGTTAGAGTATCACTTCCAATTCTCTACTCGGATCCCATTATCAGAGAGATCCTGAAACCTGGGTGGGACTTTATTCCTAAGAGAGCAAAGACACTGGCTAATTACATGTCTCCCTCAGACATTAAGCCTACTAAAAGCACATGTTGGCTTACAAAAAAACAAGTGCCTAGATTACGAGTCTTGGGTTAGCCTTAAAAAGCAGTGTTGAAGGGTCCCAACGCTGCTTTTTAACGCCCACTGGTATTACGAGTCTGGCAGGTACAGGTGTACCGCTCACTTTTCTTCTGCGACTCGAGCTTACCGCAAATCCCCTTACGTAAATTGCGTATCCTATCTTTTTAATGGGACTTGCTTAACGCCGGTATTACGAGTCTTGGAAGAAGTGAGCGATAGACCCTCTCCTGTCAAGACTCCTACCGCATTTAAAAGTCAGTAGTTAAGAGTTTTATGGTCTAACGCCGTAACATAAAACTCTTAACTAAAGTGCTAAAAGTACACTAACACCCATAAACTACCTATTAACCCCTAAACCGAGGCCCCCCCACATCGCAAACACTTAATTAAAAATTTGAACCCCTAATCTGCCGACCGGACATCGCCGCCACTGTAATAAATATATTAACCCCTAAACCGCCGCACTCCCACCTTGCAAACACTAGTTACATTTTATTAACCCCTAATCTGCCGTCCCTAACATCGCCGACACCTATCTACATTTATTAACCCCTAATCTGCCGCCCCCAACGTCGCCGCTACTATATTAAATTTATTAACCCCTAAACCTAAGTCTAACCCCTCCCTAACTTAAATATAATTTAAATAAAACAAAATAAAATTACTACTATTAAATACATTAATCCTATTTAAAATTAAATACTTACCTGTAAAATAAACCCTAAGATAGCTACAATATAACTAATAGTTACATTGTAGCTATCAGGATTTATATTTATTTTACAGGCAACTTTGTATTTATTTTAACTAGGTAGAATAGGTATTAAATAGTTATTAACTATTTAATAGCTACCTAGTTAAAATAAGTACAAATTTACCTGTAAAATAAATCCTAACCTAAATTAAAATTACACCTAACACTACACTATAATTAAATTAATTACATAAACTACCTACAATTAACTACAATTAAATTAAATAAACTAAAGTACAAAAAAAAACAACACTAAATTACAGAAAATAAAAAAATAATTACATTTTTTTAAGCTAATTACACCTACTCTAATACCCCTAATAAAATAGGGGTATTAGAGTAGGTGCATTGCCCCAAAGTAATCAGCTCTTTTACCTGTAAAAAACAATACAATACCCCCCAACATTAAAACCCACCACCCACACACCCAACCCTACTCTAAAACCCAGGATTTTAATGTTGGGGGGTATTGTATTTTTTTTTTTTACAGGTAAAAGAGCTGAATATGTTGGGGCAATGCCCTGCAAAAGGCCCTTTTAAGGGCTATTTGTAATTTAGTATAGGGTAGGGAATTTTATTATTTTGGGGGGCTTTTTTATTTTATTAAGGGGATTAGAGTAGGTGTAATTACCTTTAAAAAAGTGTAATTATTTTATTATTTTCTGTAATTTAGTGGGTTTTTTGTACTTTAGTTTATTTTATTTAATTGTAGTTAATTGTAGGTAGTGTATGTAATTAATTTAATGATAGTGTAGTGTTAGGTATAATTGTAATTTAGGTTAGGATTTATTTTACAGGTAAATTTGTACTTATTTTAACTAGGTAGCTATTAAATAGTTAATAGCTATTTAGTAACTATTGTACCTAGTTAAAATAAATACAAAGTTGCCTGTAAAATAAATATAAATCCTAAGCTAGCTACAATGTAACTATTAGTTATATTGTAGCTATCTTAGGGTTTATTTTACAGGTAAGTATTTATTTTTAAATAGGAATAATTTAGTTAATTATAGTAAATTTATTTAGATGTATTTAAATTAGATTTAAGTTAGGGGGTGTTAGGGTTAGGGTTAGACTTAGGTTTAGGGGTTAATAAACTTATTATAGTGGCGGCATCGTTGGCGGCGGCAGATTAGGGATTAATAAATTTAATATAGTTGTGTCAAAGTTGGGGGGGACAGATTAGGGGTTAATAAATAAAATGTATGGGTTGGCGGTGTTGGGGGCATCAGATTAGGGGCTAATAAGTATAATGTAGGTGGCGGCGGTGTTCGGAGCGGCAGATTATGGGTTAATAATATAATGTAGGTGGCGACAATGTCGGGGGCGGCATATTAGGGGTTAATAAGTGTAATATTAGGTGTGTTTAGACTCGGGGTTCATGTTAGGGTGTTAGGTGTAGACATAACTTTTTATTTCCCCATAGGAACTGAACGCTGCTTTTTTGCAGGTGTTAGGTTTTTTTTTCAGCCAGCTCAGCCCCATTGTTTCCTATGGGGAAATCGTGCACGAGCACGTTTAGCCAGCTCACCGCTCACTTAAGCAATGCTGGTGTTGAGGTGAGATGTGGAGCTAAATTTTGCTCAACGCTCACTTTTCTGAGGCTAACGCCGGCTTGAAGAAAACTCGTAATACCAGCGTTGTCTTAAATGAGCGGTGAGAAAAAAAGGCTCGTTAGCCCCGCACACCATTACCGACAAAAACTCGTAATCTAGCCGAAGGTTTCTTTAAATGCGGGCGTCCAATTTGGAAAACCTGTAACTTTGTGTGTGAGGGAAACAAATTCATCACTAGCACTACCAAGAGAAAGTATAACATCAGGTCCCTCAAAGACAGATTTCTACAGCACTTAAAGGGACATGAAACCCCAATTTTTTCTTTCATGGTTTAGAAACAGCATGCAATTTTAAACAACTTTCTAATTTATTTCTATTATATAATTTGTTTAATTTTGTTGATATGCTTTGCTGAAAAGCATATTTAGATATGCTCAGTAGCTGCTGATTGGTTGCTGCACATAGATGCCTCATGTGATTGGCTCACCCATGTGCATTGCTATTCCTTCATCAAAGGATATCTAAAAAATGAAGCAAAATATATCATAGAAGTAAATTGGAATGTTGTTTAAAATTGTATTCTCTATCTGAATCATGACAGAATTTTTTGGGGTTTAGTGTCCCTTTAAGATCAATCGAAGATGTAGATAGTGACACTCCGTATCGAGACACTTTAAATTAAAACACAACTCTGATGTAATCCTCTTTGAGCATACAAGGTATTGACCACGTCACCAAATGGAAAAGGGGGGTCAATAGGGAAAAAGTCCTCAATAAGAGAGAGATTTTTTGGATGTTCTCACTTCAAACTAGCGAACCAGAGGGTCTTAACATAAGACGTGACTTAGATGTTTTTACTTAAGAACTAAGAGGTTATTATCTATAAAACATACATCTCTTTCACCTAATAGGTAACAACTTATGATATATAAAAATTAACATTAGCCATCTGCTTTTCTCCAATGAGAATTTACAAGGCTCTATTAGAAGTTTTATCACGGCTTTAATGACATATACAAATATTCCTTTATTACAACATGAGTGCATCTCTTAAGATTTAAGATTTAATAAATTGGAGTAACAAACATATTACTCTCTTATTCGATATTATCGAGCATTCAGATTTGACAAAGAGTGTGTATTTTTAAATATAAAGCATTCTTTTGTTTATAGTATTAAACACTAACGCCTAGATTTAGAGTTCTGCGTTAGCCGTCAAAACCAGCGTTAGGGGGTCCTAACGCTGGTTTTAGCCGCCCGCTGGTATTTAGAGTCAGTCAGGAAAGGGTCTAACGCTCACTTTCCAGCCGTGACTTTTCCATACCGCAGATCCCCCTACGCCAATTGTGTATCCTATCTTTTCAATGGGATCTTTCTAACGCCGGTATTTAGAGTCTTGGCTGAAGTGAGCGTTAGAAATCTAACAACAAAACTCCAGCCGCAGAGAAAAGCAAGGAGTTAAGAGCTTTATGGGCTAACGCCGGTTCATAAAGCTCTTAACTACTGTGCTCTAAAGTACACTAACACCCATAAACTACCTATGTACCCCTAAACCGAGGCCCCCCACATCACCGCCACTCTATTAAAATTTTTTAACCCCTAATCACCGCCACAACCTACATTATCCATATGTACCCCTAATCTGCTGCCCCTAACACCGCCGACACCTACATAATATTTATTAACCCCTAATCTGCCCCCCCCACGTCACCGCTACCTTACCTACACTTATTAACCCCTAATCTGCCGACCGGACCTCACCGCTACTCTAATAAATGTATTAACCCCTAAAGCTAAGTCTAACCCTAACCCTAACACCGCCCTAAGTTAATTATAATTTTTATCTAACGAAATAAAATAAATCTTATTAATAAATTATTCCTATTTAAAGCTAAATACTTACCTGTAAAATAAAACCTAATATAGCTACAATATAAATAATAATTATATTGTAGCTATTTTAGGATTAATATTTATTTTACAGGCAACTTTGTATTTATTTTAACTAGGTACAATAGCTATTAAATAGTTATTAACTATTTAATAGCTACCTAGTTAAAATAATTACAAAATTATCTGTAAAATAAATCCTAACCAAAGTTACAATTAAACCTAACACTACACTATTATTAAATAAATTAAATACAAATACCTACAAATAAATACAAATAAATACACTAACTAAAGTACAAAAATAAAAAAGAACTAAGTTACAAAAAATAAAAAAATTATTTACAAACATTATAAAAATATTACAACAATTTTAAGCTAATTACACCTACTCTAAGCCCCCTAATAAAATAACAAAGCCCCCCAAAATAAAAAAAATGCCCTACCCTATTCTAAAATAAAAATTGAAAAGCTCTTTTACCTTACCAGCCCTTAAAATGGCCTTTTGCGGGGCATGCCCCAAAGAATTCTGATCTTTTGCCTGTAAAAAAAAACATACAATACCCCCCCAACATTACAACCCACCACCTACATACCCCTAATCTAACCCAAACCCCCCTTAAATAAACCTAACACTAAGCCCCTGAAGATCTTCCTACCTTATCTTCACCATGCCAGGTATCACCAATCTGTCCAGAAGAGGGTCCGAAGCCTTCCTCCTATCCGGGAGATGTCTTCATCCAAGCGGGGGCTGAAGAGGTCCATCATCCGGCTGAAGTCTTCATCCAAGCGGGGGCTGAAGAGGTCCATCATCCGGCTGAAGTCTTCATCCAAGCGGGGGCTGAAGAGGTCCATCATCCGGCTGAAGTCTTCTATCAAGCGGCATCTTCAATCTTCTTTCTTCCGGCTCCATCTTCATCCCGCCGACACGGAACATCCTTCGTCCACGACGAACTCCCGACGAATGAAGGTTCCTTTAAGGGACGTCATCCAAGATGGCGTCCCTCGAATTCCGATTGGCTGATAGGATTCTATCAGCCAATCGGAATTAAGGTAGGAAAATTCTGATTGGCTGATTGAATCAGCCAATCAGATTCAAGTTCAATCCGATTGGCTGATCCAATCAGCCAATCAGATTGAGCTCGCATTCTATTGGCTGATCGGAACAGCCAATAGAATGCAAGCTCAATCTGATTGGCTGATTGGATCAGCCAATCGGATTGAACTTGAATCTGATTGGCTGATTCAATCTGTATGTATTTATGTATATACATATATATATATATATATATATATATATATATATATATATATATATATGTGTGTGTGTGTATATGTCTGTAAATACATATGTACACATATAAATACATAAATACACATATATACATATACAACCCCAATTTCCAGAAAAGTTTGGACAGTATGGAAAATGCAAAAAAACAAAAAAAATTATTTCACCCTGAACTATATTGAAAACACATTATTAACACATTATTTAATGTTTTACTTTGTGAATTTAATGTATTTTTTGAAAACATACACTCATTTCAAATCTGATGACTGCAACATGTTCCAATAAAGTTAGGACTAATAGCGACGGGACAAGTTGAAATACGAAGTTGATGTGAAACAGGTGAGGCAATTGTATAATCATAGTATATTAGGAGCCTCCAAAAAAGGCCTAGTCCTTCAAAAGCAAGGATGGGTCGAGGCTTGTTAATCTGCCAACAGATGCATCAGCGAACACTTTGAGAACAACATACCCCAAAGACAAATTGGTAGGATTTTGGGCATTTCACCTTTTACAGTGCCCAATATAATAAAAAGATTCAAGGAATCTGGTTAAATCTCGGTGCGTAAAGGGCAAGGCTGAAAACCACTTCTGAGTGCATGTGATCTCTATCCCTCAGACGTCACTGTCTCAAAAAATGGCATGAGTCTGTAATGGATATCCTAACACAAGCTCAGGAATACTTTGGTAAACTTTGGTCAATCAACAGCATTCGCCTCTGCATCCAAAGATGCAAGTTAAGGCTTTACTATGCAATGCAGATGTCATACATCAAGACTGTCTAGAAGCGCCGCTGACTTCTCTGGGCTTGGTCTCATCTGAGATGGAGAGTAGCACAGTATTTTTATGTGTTTTTTCTCATGTAACAGTCAAACATGGCTCTCAAGTCGCAGTAATCATTCAAGTGTATATCGCAATTGCGCTCATGCATTCACTTTTACTTTCAACTTTTAATACAAGCCCTCCTTCTGACATGTGCAAACAGTTGCAATAAACCCAATATTGCTTGCATGAAACAGTTAGCGAGCAATTCGTGATCTGGCCCTCTGTGTCTCATCTTCAATTGTGCATGAAAATGCCTCTCTTGTGATGGATCAAACTAATCCTTATATTTTCTACAGTGCGCTTCTAAGGGACTGCATTTACCTTCAGACTCGATGCTATTCCCTCTCAGAATTGCTAACAAGTATGTCACACCTTCCAGTTTAGTCAGTTCCTGCCCACCTGATGTCACTCAGGCAATGCAGGCAAGTTAAACCTCCAATAAGAGTTAAGGAGGTACAAGAATTAAAGGATCGATGATCACTGCAGTAAGAAATGGACATACAATTACTCGGAATTCTTCTTTCTTCAAGAAACTGCACAAAGAACAGGACACTGAATTATCCAATGCAGAAGATGATGATTCGGATATACCTAAATTATTTCAAGAACATGATGATAATATGGATAACACAGAGAGCAGTGAGGGGAAAGAAAACATAGCACATGATCAGTCCTCAGATACTAATCGAAAATACCCTCTCAGAGAAAACAGAAGACCTCCTGAATGCCTTAAAGATTATGAAAAATAATATTAGTGTTTTCATATAATGTATTATAAATGTATAATGTCATCATGCAACTCTTTTATGTGAAATATAGTTGGTCTTATTTCTAAATATTAGGCATAGTATACTGTAGATATAGTTCTATTTAGTTTAATTGTTATGTTTCTAATCTAAAGTAAGGGATAGATATAGTGTCTGTTGTGATATTATAATATATAATGCTTTCTTCCTAGTTTGTGCTCTGACTTAGAAATGTATATAATTGTTGCAAAGAAGCAGGGGCGGGGACAGTGTTGTTAGAGTGAGGAACCAGGAAATAAAGTGTGGAGTTAGTTGCTGTATAAAAGGAAATTTAAATGTATTAAGGATATTTATAACTGAAATTCTTTATTTCAATGTAATTTTCATGTGTTTGTTATGCAAACTATCAAGCAATAACGGTTTTCTTCAGGTCTTCAACAGTGCAAAATATTTCAGTGGTATTTTGTGTTGTGTTTGACTCACTACTATGAGTGCTAATATCACTTCATATGCTCTCCATTAAAGGTAAAGGGCACGCTAAAAAATGTCAGCCGTGTTAAGATTCTCTGGTTATGCGTTATTCTTAGAGTTGGATCAAGGTAAAGCTAAAGAACCATGTGTAATTAATTGTGCTCCACTTGTAATCTAGCCTATAGTCACTTCTACCTAAATTAAGAATTTTTTCTACTTTAAAAAAATTATCGCCTAGATTTAGAGTTCTGCGTTAGCCATCAAAAGCAGCGTTAAGGGGTCCTAACGCTGCTTTTGGCCGCCCGCAGGTATTTAGAGTTAGGTAGGTAAAGGTGTACCGCTCACTTTCAAGCCGCGACTTTTCCATACCGCAGAACCCCTTACGCCAATTGCGTATCCTATCTTTTCAATGGGATCTTCCTAACACTGGTATTTAGAGTCTTGGCTGAAGTGAGCGTTACAACTCTACCGACAAAACTCCTACCGCCCATGGAAAGGCTGTAGTTAAGAGCTTTCTGGGCTAACGCCGGTTTATAAGGCTCTTAACTATAGTGCTCTAAAGTACACTAAAACCCATAAACTACCTATGTACCCCTAAACCGAGGTCCCCCCACATCGCCGCCACTATAATAAATATTTTTAACCCCTAATCTGCCGACCGCACACTGCCGCCATCTACATTATCCCTATGAACCCCTAATCTGCTGCCTCTAACACCGCCGACACCTACATAATATTTATTAACCCCTAATCCGCCCCCCCCAACGTCGCCGCCACCTAACTACACTTATTAACCCCTAATCTGCCGACCGGACCTCGCCGCTACTATCATAAAGTTATTAACCCCTAAACCGCCACACTCCAGCCTCGCAAACCCTATAATAAATAGTATTAACCCCTAATCTGCCCTCCCTAACATCGCCGCCACCTAACTTCAAGTATTAACCCCTAATCTGCCGACCGGACCTCGCCGCTACTCTAATAAATGTATTAACCCCTAAAGCTAAGTCTAACCCTAACCCTAACACCCCCCTACATTAAATATAATTTTAATCTAACGAAATAAATTAAATCTTATTAACTAAAGTATTCCTATTTAAAACGAAATACTTACCTGTAAAATAAACCCTAAACTAGCTACAATATAACTAATAATTATATTGTATCTATTTTAGGATTTATATTTATTTTACAGGCAACTCTGTATTTATTTTAACTAGGTACAATAGCTATTAAATAGTTATTTAATAGCTACCTAGTTAAAATAGTTACAATTAAACCACTGCACTATCAATAAATTAATTAAATAAATTAACTACAATTACCTACAATTAAATAAACTAAACTAAATTACAAAAAAAACACCCACTAAATTACAGAAAATAAAAAAATATTACAAGAATTTTAAATTAATTACACCTACTATAAGCCCCCTAATAAAATAAAAAAAAATAATAATAAAGCTCCCTACCAGATTCTAAATTAAAAAGTAACCAGCTCTTTTACCAGCCCTTAAAAGGGCTTTTTGCGGGGCATTGCCCCAAAGTAATCAGCTCTTTTGCCTGTAAAAAAAAATACAACCTCCCCCAACATTAAAACCCACCACCCACATACCCCTACTCTAACCCACCCAAACCCCCCTTAAATAAATCTAACACTACCCCCCTGAAGATCTCCCTACCTTGAGTCGTGTTCAGCCAGCCGGGCCGAAGTCATCATCCAAGGGGCGCTGAAGAGGTCTTCCATCCGATAGAAGTCTTCATCCAGGCGGCGTCTTCAATCTTCATCCATCCGGAGCGGAGCGGAGCCATCTTCAAAGCAGCCGACGCAGAGCCATCCTTCTTCACCGATACCTACTCGCCGAATGAATATTCCTTTAAGTGACGTCATCCGAGATGGCGTCCCTCGAATTCCGATTGGCTGATAGGATTCTAACAGCCAATCGGAATTAAGGTAGGACTATTCTGATTGGCTGATTCAATCAGCCAATCAGATTGATCTTGCATTCTATTGGCTGATCAGAACAGCCAATAGAATGCAAGCTCAATCTGATTAAGCATATTAGGTGATGTGCATCTCTGTAATGAGAAGGGGTGTGGTCTAATGACATCAACACCCTATATCAGGTGTGCATAATTATTAGGCAACTTCCTTTCCTTTGGCAAAATGGGTCAAAAGAAGGACTTGACAGGCTCAGAAAAGTAAAAAATAGTGAGATATCTTGCAGAGGGATGCAGCACTCTTAAAATTGCAAAGCTTCTAAAGCGTGATCATCGAACAATCAAGCGTTTCATTCAAAATAGTCAACAAGGTCGCAAGAAGCGTGTGGAAAAACCAAGGCGCAAAATAACTGCCCATGAACTGAGAAAAGTCAAGCGTGCAGCTGCCAAGATGCCACTTGCCACCAGTTTGGCCATATTTCAGAGCTGCAACATCACTGGAGTGCCCAAAAGCACAAGGTGTGCAATACTCAGAGACATGGCCAAGGTAAGAAAGGCTGAAAGACGACCACCACTGAACAAGACACACAAGCTGAAACGTCAAGACTGGGCCAAGAAATATCTCAAGACTGATTTTTCTAAGGTTTTATGGACTGATGAAATGAGAGTGAGTCTTGATGGGCCAGATGGATGGGCCCGTGGCTGGATTGGTAAAGGGCAGAGAGCTCCAGTCCGACTCAGACGCCAGCAAGGTGGAGGTGGAGTACTGGTTTGGGCTGGTATCATCAAAGATGAGCTTGTGGGGCCTTTTCGGGTTGAGGATGGAGTCAAGCTCAACTCCCAGTCCTACTGCCAGTTTCTGGAAGACACCTTCTTCAAGCAGTGGTACAGGAAGAAGTCTGCATCCTTCAAGAAAAACATGATTTTCATGCAGGACAATGCTCCATCACACGCGTCCAAGTACTCCACAGCGTGGCTGGCAAGAAAGGGTATAGAAGAAGAAAATCGAATGACATGGCCTCCTTGTTCACCTGATCTGAACCCCATTGAGAACCTGTGGTCCATCATCAAATGTGAGATTTACAAGGAGGGAAAACAGTACACCTCTCTGAACAGTGTCTGGGAGGCTGTGGTTGCTGCTGCACGCAATGTTGATGGTGAACAGATCAAAACACTGACAGAATCCATGGATGGCAGGCTTTTGAGTGTCCTTGCAAAGAAAGGTGGCTATATTGGTCACTGATTTGTTTTTGTTTTGTTTTTGAATGTCAGAAATGTATATTTGTGAATGTTGAGATGTTATATTGGTTTCACTGGTAAAAATAAATAATTGAAATGGGTATATATTTGTTTTTTGTTAAGTTGCCTAATAATTATGCACAGTAATAGTCACCTGCACATACAGATATCCCCCTAAAATAGCTATAACTAAAAACAAACTAAAAACTACTTCCAAAACTATTCAGCTTTGATATTAATGAGTTTTTTGGGTTCATTGAGAACATGGTTGTTGTTCAATAATAAAATTAATCCTCAAAAATACAACTTGCCTAATAATTCTGCACTCCCTGTATGTGTGCTTTAACTTTAGTACAACTATATCAAACATTATAGTTACTGTTGAAGTGAGTTTATTCACACACAGTTGGATACACATCTAACTGTTTTCAATATATTAGTAGCAACAGGGGAATAGATCCTAGAATTACTATTATAATCAAGAGTATACTCACCTAACATCATTTAACTTTCCCTCATTTATCTAATTGACAGATTGTCCTTCTATATTTATAAGGTGGCAAGCATTTGCAGGACAACGTGATAGTCGTATACAACAATATACTCACCTCAATATAATAAGGACATTTGATTATAAGACAACCCAATAACGATCTAATAAAGTATTATTGTTTTGTGAGTTACAAGATCATTAACTTTGTAATACTCGCTACCTGCTGAACTAATATTAGATCGCATTCAACAGTTGATACTATCTGTACTCTATTACCATCTAGTACAACCTATATCAACAGATAGATGATCCTGCTTACCTCCTGGTTTACTGCTTAAAAATGGATATCCACACCCTGTTATAGGGGGGCACTCCACACCTTTATCTCACTATTATAGTGTATATTGACAATAAAGGTGTAATATACCCCACCTATATACAGTACTACCCTATTACCAGATCAACCAAAGTATAGATTACACCTTAATATATTGAACTTGGCTATCATACCTCAGAGGCCTATTTATATGATTTAATTATATTATGGTATCTTCTGACGACTACTCTATCCTAGGTTTTTAATTGTAAGTGTTCCCCCTTCTCCCCCATTTTTTATTATTATCCAATAAAAGTTATGTTTTATTAGAAGAAATTTAAATTCCGCCAAGTGGTCATGTCAGCAAGTGCTGATACTGCACTCTTTTGTGGAAGTTTCTTCCTTACTTCCCCATTAGGTTTCTAAATATTATGTAGGTGTCGGCAGTGTTAGGGGCAGCAGATTAGGGGTTCATAGGGAGTGAGTCCTTACCTTTTTGTATTTGCACTTGGAAATTTCATTGCATCAAATAGGTGACATCCGCTTAAGTGGGACTCTGTGATAGAGTCGGTTTCACCTAATGAACTATCATATACTATGTAAAACTATTTACACTGCATAATCGCTGTGAAGTCTTTCTTTTGAAATATATTTGAAAATTGTGTTCTCCAATAGAGACTAATATCAGTGAATTTTTGTAACAAGTTTTCCAAGTAATTATTACGTAAGAATGGCTGCTTCAATTGATACTGCTAGGAGGGAGAGATTTGCAAAACTGTTTAAAGGCACAGCAACATGTGAAAGCAAAGTAGAATTAGGAACCCTCTTTTCAAATAAAGAAAAAATACACATTAAAGAATTGAAGTTGTGGTGGGATATAGAATTTTTGGAATGTTATTTGGAGGAGAAAAAGAGGTCTGAGAATGAAAATATTTCCAGCATTTCATAAAGAATTCCCTGAATTTATGTAGGACTGGAATCAATCCCTTTCAGAGTGTTCTTTCATACTTATGGAGAAACTTGTCAAGTTCAAGAAAGAACAAAGAGAAACTATACTAATGGAAATTGAGAATTTGGATAAAAATCTAGATAATTTCAAAGATGATGAAAGAATGTTGCCCTTTCAAAAACAACTTGATGATACTCTAGAAAAACTAAGTATAGAATTATCGGACAATAAATATAAGAAATATGAGAGGGATTCTAAAGACTATGAACTGGGGATTGTTTATAGTTGGAGCGCTGATAGAAAAACACAGAGGAATAAACAGAAATGTAATAACAATAAAAAAGACAAGAGCAAAAATCAACGCAAAGTGACCTTTTCCAGTTTTGAGAGTGCATCAGGTCTAAGTGATTCCAGCAATGTATCTTCTAATGTGTTAACCTCTTCTATACCAACAACGTCCATGCCAACCACTTCTACACCAGTGAGAACATCAGTGACGAATGGGAGCAAGGCCAAAAAACGGGAAGCAGCTAGCAGAGCATCCAGAAAAGGAGAAAAACAAAACTGCAACCGGGGAGAATGTAGAGGTCATCCAAAGTGTACCCAGGTATCCGAGCCGCAGAACACAATGGAAGAAGAACAATCACAAGAACACTAAATAATCAATTTGTCCTCTAAGAGCTTAGGGCCATATGAGAAATCTTTACTGTCGAAAGGATTAAGTTTTTCTCCTGCAAGAGACTTTAGTTTATTTGATACGATATTGGACATCAATAAGTTCATACGCAAAATAACGTTGAAAAAACATTTTGGTGCTAATGCTGAATTTCCAGTTGGCGATGATGATATGAGAGACACGATTGCCATTAGTGATAATTGTAACTTTAAAGAATTGTGTGATGTTGTGACTCTTTGTTAGTTACAAAAGGATGGATCTTGTTCTGGGATTGTCTCAAGACAACAATCCATGTTGAACCCTAAGTCTACTGCTTTTTACCCAGTAAAGGCACGTAATGATGTGATAGAGTTGTTTCATTCTATCCTAGAACAAGATCTGGTAGAACTGTCAATGAAAATGAGTAATGATACAACTAAGAATATATCTAAATATAGTAACTTAAATAAAAGAGAGATTTTTGCATTGAATCAATTGAGTACCAATTCTGACTTGGTGATAGTCAACTCAGATAAGGGTGGTTCTATAGTTGTGCTAGATAAAGCAGATTACAATAAAGATGTATATCTTCAGCTAGGGGACATCGAAATTTATAAGAAACTCACATTTAATCCCACTTTTAAGTTTCAATGGGAATTAGAACATTTACTAGACTTAGGAATAGAAAATGCTGTGTTATCATATAAGATAGTTGATTCAATATGGGTTGAACATCCTAGGGTACCTGTATTTAAAGGATTACTTTCTGTTATAATTTTTAAGCTAAACAACTAACATATTAAAGTTAATAAACATTAATTAAAACCTACTGACCTATATTTTCTCCAAAACGAAGTTTCATAACGTTCTAAAAGTTATATCTTTTATTCGCCGATGATGTCACGTTATCCTGCCCACTATTTTCAGCACTGTGTGTTCAAAATACTTAAACCAATAACTTTGTGTTTAAAGCGCCATTTTGAAACCTAGGTATTGTAAACGGATTGGTGCAGAGCAAAGGATACCCACGGAGTGGGTTTGGAAAACAATTAAATTTGCAGACAAGATTTCTGATATACAGTAGAGATATGTTAATGAAATGCTATTGATAAAAAGCGTATTTGGGGTAGTTAGTTAGTAACAGGCATAGAAAATATTTACTTACAGTGGCCCTTTAAGTATTTACCTAAAATCCACGAGTCCTTAGTCAATCCCCCGGGGAGACCAATAATTTCAGTTTTTGGCTCTCTGGGGGAGAGACTAGGACAATGGGTGGATGCACAGTTGCAGCCGATAGTTCAATCGCTGCCTGGATTTTTAAGAGATACTAAACATCTACTTAGGTCTATTCAGCAATTTGAATGGAAGGAAGGTTATGCATTCTCTACAATAGATGCAGTATCTCTATACTCCTGTATACCGCATGAACAGGGACTGGGTGCCATTCAAAGAATGCTTATCAGGTATTCTGGGTATGATGATAAACTAATTGAATTTATAATAGAAGCTAATTTGTTTTTTTTACATCACAACTATTCTATGTACAATGTTGAGTTTTATTTACAACTTAGAGGGACAGCGATGGGGGCAAAATTTGCCCCCTCGTATGCCAATTTGTATTTAGCTGATTTCAAAACCAGAAAGATCTTTGGCAATGATAACCTTTATAAAGATGACATCAAATTATACACCAGGTACATAGACGATATTTTGATAGTCTGGGGGGGGGGGGGTGAGATGAGTAATCTAAAGAGGTTTGTTAATAATCTTAATCAAAATGATAATAACCTCAGTTTCACCTATAATGTTTCCTGGGACAGTATATCTTATTTGGATGTTCTTATGTTGAAATTATTTTTATTTCCATATCACAGCATAAATAACAGTATATACATCCTGAGAGCAATTATTACAGTGCCTCAGACAATGTGTCATCTTAAATCAACATGGGAACATTTTTAACTCATAAATCCTTAACATTGATCTATGATAGATATCATGAGTAATGATCATTAACAAACCTAAATAAGAAATAAAAAAGAGAAAAAAAAAAGAAAATAAAAACAAAAATAAGAATACAAATAAACATTAAATCATGTCTGTGTTGTCAATCAATTATGTCTGGGATCTAAGCTGAGTGCGTCATTTGGCCAATTTATAACTATGAGCATCTAGTTTATAGAGTTTTTACCATAATCTTCTATTTGTGGATTCTGTCACCTGACCGTCATTGTTGAATGCATTATCCAATAGAACCATATTTTGTTAAACTGTGTAGTGTCTCCTTGTATCCATGCTACCCTTTCCGATAGTGTGTATATGTCTTTTATTTTGTCTAGTACTTCTTTCCAAGTAGGGGGACCTTCCTTCCAGTGCCTCGCTATGCACACTCTAGTGGTCGTGCAGAGTATTTTAATGAATTTATTAATGGTGGGGTTCAGGTTGGGCAATCGCCTATGAAGAAGTGCTTGGTCTATGGTTAGTACTATTCGTTCGTCTAAAACTTTACTGAGGAGATCATTGAGCATTCTCCAAATATTTTTGATGGGTTCGCAATCCCACCACATATGTTTATAAGAACCCTGTATCCCACAGCCTCTATAGCATAATTTGGACTTATTTATTGAATAGTGTGATGTTTTTAGGGGCGTAAGATACCAACGAAATGTTGTTTTTATAGTATTTTCCCTATGGTCCGCACTAATAAGCCCCTTACAGGATTCGAAATATAATTGGTCCCATTCATCTTTTGAAATCTGATCTGCCCCGTCTTCTTCCCATTTTATCGCTATGGACGATTTCTCGGTGTAATGTGTGTCCTGAATTGCTATATAAAGTTTAGAAATGAGCTGCTTTTCCCTAGTCGGGTTTGAGCATATTCTTTCCATAACTGTGGGTGGGTGTTTCCCACGGGAGATATCATACTTATTAAGGGCAGAAGAGATTTGGAGGTATAGGAACCAATGTAGTTTGAGTGGGGTTATTAGCTCCTGAAGGTGATTGAATGAAATGATTTGTGAGTGAATGAGAAAGTCTGCCACCCGGTAAAGACCTTTATTAGCCCACTTATCTAATGTGTTGTGAGTTTCCTTGGGAAGCAGGAGTCTGATCGGTTTGACCCAGGTGCCTGGAGGCAACATCGTTGGGTGTTTAGTTAATTGTTCCCAGTGTGAAAGTGTATCTAATGTTGAGGGTAGGCTACGGCTATCTTGGTGTATATCTTTCTTGGAGTTCCACAGAAGGTCATCCGTGTAATCCAATTCTATACTGTCAGTTTCTATTTTTGTCCAGAGAATCTCTCTTAGTGGTTTCTGGAGGAGCGAGGCTTGTGCTGTCCTAGCTGCTAGATAGTAAGCTTGTAAGTGTGGCATTCCTACTCCACCTAGACGTCGGTGTCTAGTTAATATATGGGATGCTATCCTAGCATTACCATCTCCTCTTAAGAATGAGATTAGTTCTGATTGTAGTTTCTGGAGCTCCGAGGAAGGGACCCTGATCGGCAGTGCTCTAAAGAGGTACAAGATCCTCGGGAGCACATTCATTTTTATGGACGAAAGGCGTCCGTACCACGAGAAGGTCCCCTTCCTCCAGGATCCAAGATCTCGTCTAATAGATTGAAATAGTGGGGTATAATTTAGCTTGTACAAATCATCGTGAATGTCTGAGATTTTTGTCCCTAGGTAGGTGAGCGAGCTCTTGACCCATTTAATATTGAAGTTGATTTCTATCAGTTTTTTGACATGGGGGGTTAGTGCTAGTGGCAGGGCCTCACATTTGTCAACATTTATCTTATACCCCGAAATCTCTGCAAAATTTTGTAGGATCTGATAAAGGTTAGTCAGGGAGTTGAATGGGTCTGTCAGGGTCAATAAGACGTCATCCGCAAAGAGCGAGAGCTTATATTCTGAGTTACGGATCTTTACTCCTTTAATATCATTTGCGTTTCTAATGGCTGCTGCTAGTGGTTCCATGCATAGGGCGAACAGGAGTGGTGAGAGGGGACAACCTTGTCTTGTACCGTTCTTTATATCTATGGTCCTGGACATGTATCCTGCTGCACTAACCGTTGCTTTAGGGTTTGAATATATCCCTTTTAGTGCTTTCATGAAGGAACCCTCAAAACCCATTGTGGTGAGTATTTGGAACATATAGGTCCAGTCTATTCGATCGAACGCCTTCTCCGCGTCCAGTGAAAGGAGCAGAGAAGGCGTTCCTTTCCTTTTCAGATGGTCGGCTAGGTCTATAGTTCTACGCACGTTATCTGGGGCTTCCCTATCCTTAATAAAACCTACCTGGTCGGGATGGACCAGGCGGGGTAGTAGCGTCTGGAGTCTGTTTGCCAGGATTTTTGTCAAGATCTTGAGATCCTGATTGATCAACGATATGGGTCTGTAATTATTACACCACCTAGGGTCCCTTCCTGGTTTTGGGATGACTATGATCTTGGCTCGGAGTAGATCAATGGGAATATCGGAACCTAGCATGATGTCATTGTATAATTTCTGTAGGTGGGTTATTAGGGGTGTTTTAAATAACTTGTAGTACTCGCTGGGTAGGCCATCGGGGCCTGCCGCTTTGCCTGCTTTTAGTTCCTTAATGACATTGAGGATCTCTTGTACAGAAATCTCCGCATTGAGGATATCATTCTCCTCAGGGGTGATTGTGGGAAGGTTAGCTTGATTTAAGAATCTAGATAATAGTCTATGTGTCCTGTCAGTGTGATGTACTTTTTGCCCATCATATAGTGACTCGTAATAGTTTGCAAATATATTAGCAATTTCTTGGGGATTCGACGTCTGAGTGCCCTCTTGTGTGTATAGATTGGTTATAGAATATAATTTTGTTCTATTTCGAAGTTTATTGGCTAGATATTTATCCGGCTTATTAGAGTATAAAAAGTAGTTTGCTTTTAGTTTTTGGAGGGTTCTCATCGCCGAATCGTTTAAGATTTTTGACAGAAGTTTTCTTTTAGCCTGGAGGGATCTAAATGTGATGTTAGATAGCGTGTTTTTGTGCTGGGTTTCTAATGTAGAGATTTCTGAGTGAAGTTGTTTAATGTTTCTATTAGCTATGGTGGTGATCCTAGCTTTTTCCTTTATCAGAATCCCCCTAATAAATGGCTTATGTGCAGCCCATGGGTTGAGTGAGTTAACAGTGGAATCAGCATTGGTAGACCAGTATTCTTTCATTAATTTTCCTAACTCAGTGTGAAATTGTTTGTTATGGAGTATGGAGGGGTCAAATGTCCAGGACTTCTGACGTTGATTATCAATTAGCCCTGTCATGGATAGTTGGACTATCGAATGGTCTGACCAGACACAAGGGTGGATATTAGAAGTAATAATATTTGGTATTAAGGTCTGGCTAGTCCATATATAATCCAATTTTGTGTAGCTGTTGTGGGCATGTGAATAAAATGTATGGTCTGTAGTGTTACCAAACAATGTTTCCCATGTGTCCAGAAGGTTATGTTCTGACATTGATTCTCTTATAGATTTCATTATGGATAATAGCCTAAGTTGTTTATTTGAGGGTTTAGTTATCGTCTTAGAATAATGAGTAGAGATATTAATGTTAAAGTCTCCACCAAGTATAATTCTGGAGTGGGACCATTGTGTTAACATATGGGAGATCTGTCGAAAAAAGGTGTGTTGCCCTTCATTTGGGGCGTATACGTTGCAGAGTGTGATTTTCATACCTTGTGTGCGGCCCCTGACAATGAGGAACCTTCCCTCAGTGTCTCTTATGACCTCATCAGTTTCGAATTGTAGGGAGGAATGCAAAAGTATTGAGACCCCTCTTTTTTTCTGTTCTATTGTGGAGTGGAAGTGGGTTGGATAGTGTCGGTGCCAGTATTTAGGGATCAGGGTTTGTGTGAAATGTGTCTCCTGGAGAAAGATGATCTTGGCTTTCAATTTTATATATTGGGTAAGGGCTATCTTACGTTTGATATTGGTGTTAAGGCCTCTCACGTTGTGTGAGAGAATAATGAGGTCATTGGTCATAGGAGTTGAGCGTGTAACTATATCTTATGGTAACAGTCTTACAGGTATATGGTAGGTGTGGTATCAGTCGGTGTTTATACTCTGTTTGACAAACATTTAAAGGCCACACAAACATGAGAACATAAATAAAAAATAAACTTATTAACATATAAACCTTGAAACATAAAAATCTCGTATTAAAATACAAAAAATTGAACATTCAACTAGATGTAGGGAGCTGCCACGACCGCCACCCCGAGGCGACATTAGAGAGAAAGAGAGAGAAAAGAAGAAAATGGGGTAGAACCAGCCCAGGGCAGCGGTCATGGGAGCGGAAGCAAATCGGCATATTTTCATAACAGGCAATAGGAATATGACTAATGCTTAAGCCTCTTTCATTTTTCTAATAAAAGTGTAGCTTGTAGGAGCAGATGTTAAGTCTAAACATGATAAACAAGACAAAACCTAATAAACAAGGGTTTAATCACCCTTAGTCCGTATGGAAGGTCTAGTTTTGGCAGCTGTAAGGGAAAAATATTACTTTCTGCAAGTCAAATGCAGGGAAGGGGGGAAGGGTAAAAGAGAAGAGAGGAATAAGTTCATCAGATTATACTCATCTGATCAAAAATTTGCTTCCATCACGGATCTTGCAGTAGGATCTTTCTTGTTATCTAGAGTCACCAGTCACTTTGGTCTTTTCTTTTGCACTGTGGTCCACTTGGTTCTTTTGTGGATGTTTTCCCTGGTCGGGTTAGGAGCCTCTTCTGCATTTTGCTCGGAGAGCGGTAGATCTGGAGGTTCTAGATTCAGGTAAGAGCATGCTTCTGAAATGTCCTGTCGTTTTCTGATTGTGAGCATTTTACCTTCGTGTAGAATAATTAAGGCAAATGGAAAGCCCCACCTGTAGGGTATTTGATTTTTACGGAGCAACAAGGTTAAGGGCTTCATGGAGTATCGCTTCTGAAGTGTTTGCGCACATAGGTCCTGGAAGAATTGGATTACTGAGCCCTGGAACTTGAATGTTGGATTCTGCCTAGCCGCTGAGAGAATTGCTTCCTTATCTGGAAAATGTAATAGCTTAACTATGACATCCCTTGGTGGTTGATCTCCTTTGGGCTTGGCCTTTAGGGCTCTATGTGCTCTTTCGATTTGAAAGTGATCTTCTTCTGTGTGGCCTGTGATGGCCTTGAATAGCTGTTGTAAATAGCTTTGTAGGTCCGTAGGTGCTATGGATTCCGGGATTCCTTTGAGTCTGATGTTACACCTTCTCGTGCGGTTTTCTATATCCTCCAATTTGTCTTTAAGCTCTTCTATTTCTTGCTTGTGGGTCTGGACTTGTTGTGATACCTTGTCTGCTGTTTCATCTCTTATATTTTCACTTTCCTCCAGTGTATCTACTCTCATGCCTAGCTCCTGTATGTCTTGTTTTAGTTCCGTTAGACTCTCAGTCATTTTTGTTTGTATGGAGTCTAGTTTTGTCCACATTTTTTCGAAATTCATGTTGATATCTTGTTTAGACACTAGATCTCTCAAATCTGCTTTAGTGAGTGGTGTAAGGTCGAGTGTGCTAGATCCTTCAATAAAGGATTGGTCTGAAGAGATCGTTATGTCCGATTCCGGGGGTTCTGTGGTCTTATCCCCTTTAGATGATTTGAAAAAGAGAGTGGAAGCAGTTTGTTTGCCTGTTAAACCCGTTTTCTTTACTTGTCTAGACGACATTTTAGGTGCGTTGGCTTTCAGTTTTGGCTTATTGGCTGGGGAGTGCGAAATAGGATAAACCAGTCTTTTCCGGTGTTATGAGAGCCCTTAGTTAAATATTAGCCACTGTGGTTATAAGTAATCTGTCAGCAAAAGCGCCATCAACCATTTAAAAGTTATTTATTGCATGTTATTCAGAAACTTTTCTTGGGCTATGGTTGCTGAAAGTCTGTATGTTCCAAATTATAGTTTAATGTTTGGTAATGCTCGACTCATGTGCTCCTCTGGGAAGTGTTTTTTTTTTTTTTTTAGCACTGCCTTTCCTATTTGTGCGAATAGATTGTTTTTAAATGTGCACTGGAAAAAGCATAAGTCTTCCTCCCACCCTTCTTATTATTAAAGGAATCAAGTGAATATGACTGCTATTGAGTAATTGTTGCAAACAACTTTGAGTCCTTTGCTATGGTGAAGATATCGATGGGTAGGGGAGGCAAATTATGTTGGCTTCGCGCCGTGATTGTTAAAGTCTGTGCATTTTGGGACTGTTATATATTTGTAACTCCTTATCTTCTTATGTCGTGCATTAGCTTGGACCAAGTGGCAGTGTTAGCTCAGTGGTTTTAATTATAGAAATCTCACCCATCTGCGTGTTGTTCCCCTGGTCCGTGTCTTATCTCGGCTGAGAGACTGAAGAGCTGCAGCGCTGTGTGGAAAGCAAGATGGCGTCAGCGCCATGTCCGTGGCGGTAACTGTTGCTCCTGTATTCTCCAGAATTTTACCCCTCAAGCATATTCTCGGGTCCTCTCTGGTTCATCAATAAGACCCCCTCTGTCTCCCACCGTGGAGTATGATAATTTTAGCCGATTTCTGTAGTGCCGGTAAGCTTCCGCTCAGTTCCCCACACGGAGCTCCAAACTTATGCGGCCATCTCCATCTCTAGCCAGGCCACGCCCCCCATTTGGATGTTCTTATAGGTCATAGTGGGGTATCTGTTGTCACAGAAGTATACAGAAAGGAGACCTCTGGGAATACAATTCTTAGAACTGATTCACTACATCCAAGACATCTGAAAAAGGGACTTAACCTTACGTTTGGTAGACAGAGGTTATAACTTAGGGGATTTAAATAAAATTGCTACTTTAGTTTCTGGTTTTGACAGAAGCAAATTACTAAAGGACAAAGAGAAGAAACCAAGAAATAGTGGCAGGACTCAGGTTAATAATGGTGTTAACTTTATCACTAAATATATCAACCAATATGAGGCTATATGTAACATCATTAAGAAAAGGTTACCTTTGTTAGAAAGAGATGAAGATCTTAAGATATTTTCAAGAAACTGTAAATTTATCTCTTATAGATCAGATACGATAGGGGATACGATTAATAAGAATGCTAATTTTAAATCTAATGCCAACACTACAGTAATAACAGGTAAAACTGGCAATTGGCTCTCAAAGAAATTTGGCTTTTACAAGTATGGAGGGAGGCCATGTAAGAGTTGTGATTTTGCTCTAGTTGGAGATACTTTCCATTCAACTAATACTAATAAAACCTATAATATTAGGGAGCGTATCAATTGCAATTCCACATACATTGTTTATCTTATTACCTGTTTACACTGTAATTTTCAATATGTGGGTCTCACCTCTAGGGGCTTAAAAGATAGGATCAGAGAACACCTTTTGTCCCTAGAGGCGGATATACCTAAAACTCTAGTGGCCAAACATTTTTTTGAACATATTGATAAATTCAGGTATTTCCGGTTTCAAGGTATTGAACAGGTTAAAATGAACACTAGAGGTGGGGACAGGTATAAGGCTCTCAGTAAGAGAGACATTTATTGGATTTACACTCTTAAAACCGGTTCCCCTTTAGGGATGAACAAAATAAGTGATATTAAACTGTTCATTGACACTTAATCCCCTATTGTGTGTTCTAAGTATCAGATTCAAATAACAACATATACAGTTATTTTTAGTGAATGATCGGTTGTAAAATTAATCTCACATCAAGAGTAAAGTTACATTATTAAGATTTTGATATATGAATATGTGCAGTGTGACAATGTGTACACATGTTCTGTAATATATCTTTTCGATGTCTCCTCATTAATCCCAAATAACAAATAATAATTTTCTGTCTCCTAACTTGCAATTCAATTCGGTAACCGATAACTTTGTACCTATTAGTTGTAAAATTGTTACATTGTAACATATCACTGCACTTGCCACAATTGAATATTGTTTGCATTTGACTTTTACATGTATTTGGCCACTTTGATGCAGGGTTCTGTTATTTCAGTGTATAATAGGTACTAGGTATTTTGGCATAAGGGTTCCGTAATTTTAATCTATGACAAATTTACTCATTTTAGAAGAAGTGTTTTGTTTAGTTTTAACAATTTATGCTAATATGTGGTGTTTAGTAAGATTTCTGTTATTTCTACTATTTATTTAAAACTTGTGTAATTATGGAGCTTAAAAGGTTAAATTGCTGGTGTGATCTTTGAATGCTAATAGGCTAGATACTTTTGCTACCTGTGATTTAACAGCTGTCTTTAACACTTTTTCTCCCAGCTCTGATGAACCGCCTGTGAGGCGGAAACACGTCAGCGGGGTCTGTTTGCTGTGCCTGTAATGATTTTTACATTTTGATATGCAATAAAATACATTTTTACCTGCTTATCTCTCCCGGTCCTCTTTTACACCATTATTGCGGAATTTTGTTTTGTTCTAGTTTATAGGGATAATGTAGGTTGCGGCGGTGTACGGAGCGGCAGATTAGGGGTTAATAACATAATGCAGGTGTCGGCGATAGCGGGGGCGGCAGATTAGGGGTTAATAAGTGTAAGGTTAGGGGTTTTTAGACTCGGGGTTCATGTTAGGGTGTTAGGTGCAGACTTAGAAAGCGTTTCCCCATAGGAAACAATGGGGCTGCGTTGGGAGCTTAACGCTGCTTTTTTGCAGGGGTTTTTTCTTCCCAAACTGCCCCATTGTTTCCTATGGGGGAATCGTGGACAAGCACGTTTTGCCAGCTTACCGCTACCGTAAGCAACGCTGGTATTGAGGGTTGAAGTGGCGGTACATTAGGCTCAACGCACCGTTTTTGGAGCCTAACGCAGCCCTTCAGACAACTCTTAAGGGTGCGTTGGGAAAAAAAGCTGCGTTAGCTACGCGGGTCTTTACCGACAAAACTCTAAATCTAGCCGAATGTGTGGTTAGATATTTGATAAATTCTTGCATATTTTATATATTCCACATAAAGGGCCAGATTACAAATGTAGCGCTAATTAGCGCATCCGTTCGAGCGCTAATTGTGCTAGAAGTAGGCTTTTTGCACTTGTTTGGTTGCGCTCATATTATGAGTTGAAAGTAAACTGTTTTTTTGCTCGCACGCTAACCCAACAAACACAAAAAGCCAAACTTACAATATAACCGTGCTCATTCACGTATTCACTTATAGAAGTCAATGGAGCAAAACAAGTTAAAAAAAGTTTAAGTTTAAAGAATAACACCTTACTCTTGCGCAAACCTGATTCCTACATGTGTGCTAACCCATCATAAAAATATGAGTATTTCACATTCCAATGTTCTTCACATGCAAGTATATCTTCTATTTATTCATAAATAAATATTTCTACATATATATGATTTTTTTTTGTACAATATATACCTGTACCAATATACAGTATATAGATGATTATATTTAGGTATAGATATATACAAATATATATAGGAATATATATTTAGAAATACATAGAACATATTCTGCTATGTGTAGAACATTTGAATGTGAAATATTTACAGTACATACACAGTATAACACTTTATCAAAATTGAATATTGCAGAAATATGATTTTTCATGTTTTCATCTACTTAATTATATATGAATGCATATGTATTTATGTGTTTATATGTGTATATATGTCTTTAAATACATATATACACATATAAATACATATATAAATATGTACAAATATATAAATGTAAATATATATAATTAAAAGATGTATATGTATGTATCAGGGCCAGACTGGGACCAAAAAAAAGGCCCGGGCAATTTAGGGCAAAGAGTCCCCCCCCCCCCCCTGTTCGCCATTTCTTATTTAACTGTATACTAAAAAATTCATTCGGTATACATACTGATTACTGATGGCAGACTCACCAAAATAAATATTAGAGAAGAAATCAACAATGATCATCCAAGGCAGCAACAAGCAGTTGAATCATTAGACATACTGATTACTGATGGCAGACTCCAAATCTATAAAACTTGTTGTAGCTAGCCTAATTAAAATTTTTTTTTTTATTTTGTTGAATAAGGCTAGCTACAACCAGTTTTATAGATTCAGAGTCTGTCATCAGTAAAATGTATAGTATGTATATTGACAGTGACTGAATTGCTTATTGCTGCCTTGAATGAACATTAATCTAACTTACGTCACATAACACACAATTAGCTGTAGCTATAGGGCATAAATTATATGTCACATAACACACATTTAGGGGTAGCTATAAGACACAAAGCATATGTCACATAACACACAGCTATAGGGCACAAAGCATATGTCACATAATAACACACAGCTATAAGGAACAAAGTATATGTCACATAACACACAGCTATAGAGCACAAAATATATGTCACATAACACACAGCTATAGGGCACAAAGTATTTGTCACATAATAACTCACAGTTATAGGACACAAATCATATGTCACATGACACACAGCTATAGGGAACAAAGTATATGTCACATAACACAAATTTAGATGTAGGTATAGGATGAACTCTTCAAGAGATCAATATTGATTATCCAGCAAAAACAATTGAATTATTATGAGGCACTCACATACTGATTTATTATGAATCAGAATATATCAGTATGTGAGTGACTCATAAGAATGTCTGATAATAAATCATTATAGGGATTACTTAGCCAGTCCAGAAATATTTTTTTTAACCAAACACCCACCTGCTTCCCTGTAGCCTTCACTTAGTTATAATATAAAAATAATGTTATTTCACATCACAGTAGTAGTCAGTGCTCAGTAAACTCACTCACTCACTGAGAGCTGCTGCAGCCTGTGTCACCGTCCATGTCTCTCTCTCTCTTTGGTGCTGCTACTGCAGACTGAGCCAGAAGTTGTTTTCCCGTGCCAAGCACCCCCCCCCCCCCACAAAGAGAAGATTGAGATTATGTGCCGGTAGGTGACATGGGGCATGTGTCCCTATATAGATTAGGAGGAGGTGTAACACTGGGCCAGCCTGCTAACTAAAAAAAGTCCTCTGTCTAACTTCTGGAGAAGTGTGTGTGTCTGTGTGTGTATGAGTGCGTGTGTATGTGTGTGAGTGTGTGAGAGTGTATGTGTGTGAGTGTGTATGTGTGTGAGAGAGTTATGAGTGTGTGTGTGAGTGTGTGTGCGTGTGTGAGTGTTGTGAGTGTGTGTATGAGTGTGGTGTGAGTGTGTGTGTGTGGGCATGTGTGTGTGAAAGAGTGTGTGTTTGAGTGAGTGTGTGTGTGGTGAGTGTGTGTGTAAGAGAGTATGAGTGTGTGTGTGTTTGAGTGAGTGTGTATGTGGTGAGTGTGTGTGTAAGAGAGTATGAGTGTATGTGTGTTTGAGTGAGTGTGTATGTGGTGAGTGTGTGTGTGTGTGTGTGTGTAAGTATGAGTGCGTGTGAGAGTGTATAAAGTAATACCCCAGGTTACCTGTACATTTCACCAACATTTAAACACTTTGCTACCTGAGAACTGTCTTCCAGGTTATGTTACATTTGAGTTAGAGCCTTAATATTTATAGAAACTTAAAAGGCTGCACAGCCCCTTTGCTGCAGAATATTTCTTACCAAAGGCTTAAGAATTTAATGCCAACATTATGGCATTAAAAAAATGCACATGTTTTTCTGTGCTAAAGCATGTCATTTATGCAATACTTATGCTAGCTATTACAGCTGGTGATCAGTTAATCACGTTTGCCAGCCACAGCATTTATTGTAAATACTTATATCTTAGTACATTTAAAATAAATCAACTTGCTGTGTCTCTCTCTCTGGTGCTGCTACTGTAGCCTGAGCCAGAAGTTGTTTTCGGTGTCAGGCACCACCCCACCAAGAGGAAATTGAGATTATGTGACATGGGGCATGTGTTGTCCCCATATACATTAGGTGTAATACTGGGTCAGCCTGTTAACTAAAAAGGTCCTCTGTCTAACCTCACCTCCTGACATCGGTTAGCGGCTGAGTCTGCTTTCATCTCAGATGATCCATCAGATCAGACAGGCCCGGCATCTCTCCTACTCCTCTAACAGTCTGTGTCACGTGGACACGGTTCACGGCATCAGTATAGTGCAGCCGTGTGTGTCACTCACCACCTGACCACCAATTAGTGTGCGGCCACCGGTACTACTTTATGACAACAATTGTCATTGGCTACTTGAGATATAAAACATTTTGGTAGCAGTGGGCGGGGCTAAACTACTCAGCGTCCTACAGGGCATTTTCCCGGTATTTCGTGACAGTCAGTCCGGGCCTGGTATGTATGTCTCTGTTAAAGCCCTTTGCCTGACTTTATTTTTATCTAACACCTGAAATCTCATATCTTTTAACCTTTATAACTTTTGTGTGCAATATTTTTTTTAATATTTTTTATTAGATAGTGTTATTATCAGTGTAACCATACTTTTTAATGTATTTTTGATGTGTTTTGTGCAACTTTTATGTTTCCTGAAACAGTTAACCAGAGCTCTGAAGTTGTGGTAATCATTCTAGCATAAATTGCAATTGCACTCAAGAGATCACGTTTACTCTCAACTCCAATACCAGCGGTAAGCCTGACGAGTGCAAACACCAGTGATAAACCCCTTATTGCTCGTGCGCGACAACGTTTGTGCTTCACTCATAAACTGGCCCAAAGTGTAGGTTAGGACAAACTGTTAAAGTGAAGGTAGAAAACAAAATGTGTGCCTATGGCAGCAAAATAAGCTTTTGTATGTTTCAGAACATAGCTACAGTTTCTATGTTCAAACTAATTTGTATGCATTAATCCAGTATTTCCAGTCCAGTGGTCTATCTAAATCAGCTGAGGTTAAAAGAAGTTTCTCAGTTGTCTCAATATGATGCAGTGATAGCAAACCCCCTTTATGTACAAGCCTGCTGTTATAACACTTTAAAGGCAGGAAACATTCAATATGAGAACCTAGTGAAATATATAACTGACTGGGGAAAAAAATGATTCTGTCTGATAGCAATACAAATACGGTAGTTTCTCTTTTCACGTAGGGCAACAAACTTATTGAAAACAATGTATTCAATTTGCATGTATTGTTAAAGAAACCTGAAAAACTTGTTTGTGTGTTCCCTGAAAGTAGAGCAGACCTATATTTAACATTAAAACATTATAATAGCTGATTCAGTTACCACAGCTTGTTGTAAAATAGAAGGTTTTGCTATATATTCACTCACTTCAAGGAGGTTTATTAAAATATTATAGAAAATAATATATAAACCAGTAATATAACAATTATAGCCAAAGCATTCATAATACAAACATATACAATTACAAACACACATACCTACACACTTGCACAAACACACACACACACATATATATATATATATATACTCACACAAAAACACATTAACACACACACATATATATATATATATATATATATATATACTCACACACATACACATTAACACACACACACACATATATATATATATACATATATATATATATACATATATATATATATACTCACACACATACACATTAACACACACACACACACATATATATATATATATACATATATATATATATACATATATATATATATACTCACACACATACACATTAACACACACACACACATATATATATATATATATACATATATATATATACATATATATATATATATATATATATATATACTCACACACATACACATTAACACACACACACACACATATATATATATATATACTCACACACATACACATTAACACACACACACACACACACATATATATATATATATATATACATATATATATACATATATATATATATATATATACTCACACACATACACATTAACACACACACACATATATATATATATACTCACACACATACACATTAACACACACACACATACATACATATATAAACACACAAACATGCCTAAGCACACATATACATACATATATAAACACACAAACATGCCTAAGCACACATATACATACATAAATAAACACACAAACATGCCTAAGCACACATATACATACATATATAAAACACAATACAATGTCCAATTTTTTTTTATTTTTTAAAACAGTTTTTTATTGAGGTAATATAGTATAGAAGCATTAGTAAGGTTGCAATGCAATTATTGACATAAGCATATGTCTAAACATCTATGTGATACATGTCCCCGGTGAACAATTTGTACATTATAAATAAAACATAATATCGTGAAGTGCAAAATATAATCCTTGATGAATAGTCAACCTATATATTCTCCAACGAACCTCTTTTTATATATATTTGGTCGCCGTTTGTGAGGTAATGTATACTTATCATTTACCCCTAATGCAAAGCATAAAGATAAACTAGATACAATTACGCCTCATGTAGCAGATGGCGGTCACTCTTGGACCTCTGATATTATTATGTAGTGGTTCGAGGGTATAATAAGGGCCATGGAACAAATAAAACTATATAGGGTAACTCTTGGAGCCTTAGTAATATGATACACGATCATGACATGACTAGAGTATGGAACAAATAGGAAGAAGACGATTCAATCCTCTGTTATAAAAACATCCTTTATTGAACAAATTTTCTTAAAAATATGGACAAAGCTTGCAAAGCAGACGTGTGGTGTTAGGCGCAGCACTGGCGGCTTATGCGTTTCGGCTATAGAGCCGTAATCATAGCCTGTTAGTGCTGTGCTAATAGCACCTATTTAAGACAGAAGTAATGTGCCAATTGGCTGTTTTAATTACCTCTCACCTGTGGGCTTTAAAAACAAAGAAATAAACACCTAACACACATTGTAGTAGGACTTCCTGACAAAACTTAATGCCGTTGTTCAACTACAATAATTAATGCTACTTACATAATATTCTAAATTCAGCCTAACTTGTAGAACTAAAGTTTTATACAAATCAATCATAGTTGTAAAATCTATATACAAATCTATCCTTATATATGCTCAGAGTGTAATAAGTAGATATGATTTATATTAGGCAGTATTTACAAAATTCAAGTTATTAGGATATTCATCCACGCATCTATAGGATTTTCAGTGAGAAATTAAATATGAAATACCTAAAATCCTACTTTAGAAATCTAGAGCAAATGCACAATTGCATATCAATATATAGAAAATGAATACAATATAATTTGTGACAGAGTACAGTTCACAGTATGCCCAGATTTGTAAAATAGTCCAAAAACATTTTCACCTATTGGCTGCAGATGACCTATTGGTCAACACAGTTGAGCAGGGAGTCAATTTAAAAGAGGAGATCGTGGTGCTATACCATCATTTGTTGCATACCTCAACGCCAACAATATGAATTTGAAATTCACATTTGAAACAAATACTACTGAAATTAATTTTTTAGATATCACCCTAAGGGTATACCATAAACCGATAACAGGTAATACCCTTTTGCATGGGAATAGCTGTCACCCTAAAGAGACTAGGTTTGCAGTGGCAAAAGGGCAATTCATGAGATTGCGCAGGAATTGCACAGATGAACGTGACTATGACAAAGAAGCCAGTGTATTGTCACACAAGCTCAGGGAAAGACAGTATCCTAATCATGATTTAATTAGGGCAAGAAAAGCAGTGGAGCTTATCCCAAGGAATGATCTCCTAAGGGAAAAACAAAAAACTACTGAGAACAGTTTCAATGGGGTTTATTTTGTGACAGAGTACAGTTCACAGTATGCCCAGATTTGTAAAATAGTCCAAAAACATTTTCACCTATTGGCTGCAGATGACCTATTGGTCAACACAGTTGAGCAGGGAGTCAAATGCTCGTATAAGAAAACTAGGAGCTTAGGAAGTATATTGGCACCTACCCAACTGAAAAGTGTATCTAGTAACAGGAGTTCCTGGTTGAGGCATTTGGGAATGTTTAAGTGTGGTAGTAACAGATGCAGGCCATGTGACTATGTTCAAATTACAGATGAGTTTGTTTCAACATCAAATGGCAAACGCTTTGACATTAAAACATGCCTCAATTGTACAGCTTGTTATGTAATTTATTTAATAACTTGCACATATTGCAATTTGCAATATGTAGGCCTCACGTCGAGAGACATGCGGTCAAGGATTAGAGAACATTTGTCCACCTTTAAGGTTGCCAAAGCTACCACCCCATTGGTCCAACATTTTGTGTCAAAACATAACAGTAGCCTTAATTCTTTTAAGTGGTGTGCCATTGAAAAAGTTGTACTCCCCAAGAGGGGAGGGGACATTGACCAACTCTTGGCCAAAAGAGAGATTTTTGGGATTTTTACGCTACACACCAGAGTGCCCTGAGGGCTCAACTCGAAATATGATATGATTAATTTTTGGGAATAATGTATCAAGAAATAGGTTACCACGGATTAGACATCAGTGACACTATTGAACATTAGCTTACATTAGGGAACTGACTGCCCCTTACCCTTTTCAATACCTTCTAATGTCTTATTCTTTCAAATAAAAATATAATGTTTCTTATGGGCTTCTTATGGTTAAGGTCACAGCAGAATTGCCAGAGTGTTAAAATGTTTGGAAGATATGTGAATATGACATTTACTGTTAACACAAGTAGTTTCTATTTGCACCTATAGTTAATAAATACAGAACTATATTTGGGTTTTTATTCAAATTTAACTTGTATAAATTATATTGTATTCATTTTCTATATATTGATATGCAATTGTGCATTTGCTCTAGATTTCTAAAGTAGGATTTTAGGTATTTCATATTTAATTTCTCACTGAAAATCCTATAGATGCGTGGATGAATATCCTAATAACTTGAATTTTGTAAATACTGCCTAATATAAATCATGTCTACTTATTACACTCTGAGCATATATAAGGATAGATTTGTATATAGATTTTACAACTATGATTGATTTGTATAAAACTTTAGTTCTACAAGTTAGGCTGAATTTAGAATATTATGTAAGTAGCATTAATTATTGTAGTTGAACAACGGCATTAAGTTTTGTCAGGAAGTCCTACTACAATGTGTGTTAGGTGTTTATTTCTTTGTTTTTAAAGCCCACAGGTGAGAGGTAATTAAAACAGCCAATTGGCACATTACTTCTGTCTTAAATAGGTGCTATTAGCACAGCACTAACAGGCTATGATTACGGCTCTATAGCTGAAACGCATAAGCCGCCAGTGCTGCGCCTAACACCACACGTCTGCTTTGCAAGCTTTGTCCATATTTTTAAGAAAATTTGTTCAATAAAGGATGTTTTTATATCAGAGGATCGAATCGTCTTCTTCCTATTTGTCTACGTGATCCAGTCAAGATTCGTATCCTGCAACGGAGGACCGTTGTACCACCGGACACTGATTTGTCTCCCTCCTCCCCCAACGAGGACGCCACCGGAAGTGTGCTGTGGACGGTATCAGATCTACGAGCTGTACGAGGTAGGAGCAGGCAGAGAGCCAGCTACGTCCCGCAAGAGATCGAGTTAGGCATCCTACTACAGCGGTGATAAGAGATACCATGGAGGCACGGAGAGAATGAGAGCGGTAAGAATGTTTGGCATCATTTCTGTCTTTTGAGGCTGCACATTGCCGAGAATCTAAAGGGGAGTTGAGGGAGAGGTGCCGGGGCATGCTCAGAGTGTGTTGAGTGTGACTGTAATATTAAGCAGGTGATCTCGTTTTTCATACTAACTGTATATATTTAATTGTTACGATACTACCTAGAGTATGGAAAAACCAGGTAACAAGACAGCAGCATGTCACGTATAATTACGATTATAGATATCAGTACATGTGTATCGATATACTTAAGAATATAAAGTAAAATTTCCATAGGATTTATTTTCCTTTGCTTACGAAGTAAGCTCAAAGGTTTAAGGGGGAGGGAAAAGGGGGAGTGGGTGGGACGGAGGCAAGAGATAAACTTTTGAGACTGGGTTGACAAAGAGTATTTATAACATTGCAAGGAGAAACAAGAGCTAGGCATGGACTCTTGACCACATAAGGTACTCAGTTAGATATATCGCCCCTTCAGGACTTTATTTTCACTAAACTAATATGGGGAGGGGTATGAGTTGTATCTCCCCTCTGGAGTTGCTGTCACCACTGGACAGAGATGGAAAAGGGATGTTGGATGTGACCCACTCTGATATACAGAGCGGTAAAGGCTGAGGGGAGATACCTTACTTGTCTTTTTTAATATAATTTTTCTTAAGGCATTGAAGAAATATACATCACTATCAAGGTAATCTTAGTAAATAACAGAGCAATTAAAGTGATTAAGTCGCTGTAGCCCCACAAACATATAAACATATCATTCAGAGCAACATATATGACAATCCCTCTATGAACATCTTAGGAAAACACAGTCTTGAGGGAGCATTGTTCCAACTATAAGCTATTAAGTAACTATATGCAGTTTATAGGCTGAAAAATGGAAACAACATTGCTAGTGAAGAAACTGGCTAACTACAAGGTAAGAAGTGAAATAGTATAGCAAGAGCAGGACCAAGGTTCTCCTTAGTGAAATATCAGTCTAATGTCTTACTCAGGTACATACAGGGGAGTCCCTCGACACACTCCCTGTAAATCAGCTTAGACTGACTGTTACAGAAGCATTAGTTATTTTGTTGTGAAGAGCTTATTTCCCAGCAGCAATGCCTGAACTAGCAAGCCAGCGCCTAAGAAGGGCTCCAAGAAAACCGTAACAAGTTTCATTTCATAAAGAGTTAACTCTTTTTTTTCAGCTTTTAGAAACTATTGTCTAATCACCTCTGGAGCCAGACTGCTAATTGATAAGATGAACTTGTAAACTTGTTATCTTAAGTACTGTAATCCTATTGTGGCCTGTCAAAGGACAGTGCTCTCTATCTAAATGTTTGATGGGGGATTTTGTGCTTCCCCCCCTCTCCCCCTGGGAGTGCCCTGTGTGCATGTAACCTTAATAAAAAGCAGGCTGGGCATCCCAGTCCTGAGTTCTTGTTTTGACCCTCAATCGCAGCGTTGACTCGTTTTTGTGGGCAGAAGGGTATCCTAGCTGTACTGCAGCTAAGGGAGATTATTCTATATTTGCGAGACTCATATAGAATACTATGGAAAGCAGCTTCTCCCCTCTTTAGCAATAGGGATCCAGGCTACTAAGCGGTCCATCTCTCAGCGAGACTAAGGGTAACCGTAACATTTGGCGGCAGCGGCGGGATTTTCCTGGATTTCCTAGGAGAGGTACAGAACGGATGGAGAGCGCTTACGAAAAATTGAAGCGTACAACCCTAAAGGATTTACTTGAAAGCAGAGGGGGGTACGCCAGCAACCGGCCGAGGAGAGAGCTGATCGCAGAATTGACCGAACTGGATCAGAGCTTCACAATGGCGGAAACACCGACCACGATTAGTGACGAAAAAACCAGGATTGTTCGGGAAAGGCTCTCATTATACGGGCCGAACCCCTCCATGGAATTGGTACAGCAGTTGATGGCGGAGGCGGACGAGGATATACGAGAGACTCGAGCCCACGAACTCAACCTAGCGAACGCACACCGCAATGCTGAAACCCCGCAGGTAATCATCCCTGTCGAAAATGCTGGGAGGCCCAAGATACCCTATGCGGCATTTCGACCCTTCCTAGAGAGCGAGACAGGGATTGATGAATATTTGGCGGACTTCGAAAGGCAATGTGCCCTGCACCAGATTCCCAACAGAGAGTGGCCCACGATATTGTCTGGGAAACTATCCGGGCGAGCCCTGGAAGCCTTTCGTACTCTGGGTGCTGAGGAAGTGACACAGTATGAGCTAGTTAAGGAGACACTGTTGCGACGGTACGCTGTAACTCCGGACACAAATCGCCGACAGTTTCGGGGCACGGAAAAGAAGCCTAACGATACCCATATGGAATGGGCGCACCGAATGCGGAGAGCGGCAAATCACTGGCTGAGCGGAAGTAAAGCGGTGACTGGGGAGGAAATTTTACAATTGTTTCTCTTAGAACATTTTTATAATGGCATGGAACAGCAAGGGAAGGAATGGCTGCGAGACAGGCGGCCTTCTACCTTAGAAGAAGCAGCCAAATTGGCCGATGAACATTATGACTCCCGTCTTCACGAACCCATGAACTACCGAGCTCCAGCACGGGTCGAACCCAGAGAGGTTTACCGTGCACCCCCTCGTGCTGAATTCCGAGCCCCGGTGCCCACAGGGCCCATCCGACACTCAGGACCACCCAATAACAGCTCTGAGCGTCCCAGACCGACTTGCCACCGATGCAAGCAACCAGGGCATTTCATGGCTAGCTGCCCCCTTAATACGCACCAGACACCCAGGAATTACAATTACCCCTCTGGGTCCTATCGTCCGGCCCGGGCCCTCTGTGTTAACCAAGAGGCCCCTATGGAGGGATATGTGGGGCCGCTTCACGAGGCAGACCCTGTATATGCTGCCTCAGATAACCGCCAGCACCATCGGCAGAGGGTATGGCTCGAGGGGCGATCTACCGAGGGATTGCGAGACACAGGGGCTACTATCACGCTGGTACAGAGTCATTTGGTGCCAGAGCACAAGCGATCCGGACAGACTGTGGCCGTTAGAGTGGCGGGGGGGGATGTGTACAAAATTCCAACAGCTAAAGTGCATCTTGATTGGGGAGCGGGAAAGGGGGCTGTGAACGTGGGCCTAATGGATAATTTACCTGCCGAAGTACTACTGGGCAACGATTTGGGCCCCATGACTTCTGCCTATGCTCCAGTATGCAACAACGAGGCGGACCCAGTGACTACACGGGCCCAAGCCCGGACGGAGCGAGAGCTTTCACCAGTGCGGGAGACACAGGTAAGACCTACCCCGACCTTGCCTGACAGGTTAGGCCCCATACCCTGGGACACCCCAGATGCTTTCGAGGCAGAGTCTAAGACTGACCCGACCTTACAAAAGTACCGGGAACGAGCAGAGACCGGAGGGGGCGGGGCAGATAACGAAACATTCTTATGGGAAAAAGGGAAACTATACCGCTGGACAGAGAAAAGGGGACAGCGTAGGCGACAGCTGGTAGTGCCCCACAAATACCGTCAAGAAATCCTCAAAATAGGCCACGACATCCCCTTAGCAGGCCACCTAGCCGTTACCCGTACCCTACACCGCATTACTCACACGTTCTTTTGGCCAGGGGTGCACGCTGACGTTAGAACTTACTGTAACACCTGCGATGTGTGTCAACGAGTAGGAAGGCGAGGCGATCACCCTAAAGCCCAGCTAGTAAATATGCCCATTGTAGAGGAACCCTTCAGCCGGGTTGCTATTGACCTAGTGGGACCACTGGCTACCCCTAGTCCCTCCGGTAAGCGATACATTCTTACCGTAGTGGACTACGCTACCAGGTACCCAGAGGCTGTCGCCCTATCCAACATACAAGCGGATACGGTAGCGAATGCACTAGTACAGGTGTTCTCCCGGGTAGGATTTCCAAAAGAAATCCTATCCGACCGAGGCACCCAATTTACGGCTGAATTGACCCAACAACTCTGGCAGGTTTGCAAAATTAAGTCCCTCCTAAGCTCCCCATACCACCCCCAGACGAACGGGCTGTGTGAGAGGTTCAATGGGACCCTCAAGCAAATGCTCAAGACGTTCACTCAGGAATACCGAGACTGGGAACGCTTCCTGCCGCACCTCCTATTTGCTTATCGGGAGGTACCCCAGGAAACGACAGGGTTCTCTCCCTTCGAGTTGCTCTATGGAAGAAAGGTACGGGGACCCCTAAACCTGATCCGGGAGCACTGGGAGGGAGAGATGGAGGCTGACGGTGTCCCAATTGTGCCATACGTGCTGGAACTCAGGGACCGAATGGAGCAATTAGCCAAATCCGTGCGGGCTAATCTCCAGTTGGCCCAGAGAAGACAGAAAGTATGGTACGATCGGGGGGCCCGAAAGAGAATCTTCACCATAGGACAAAAGGTGTTAGTACTTAAGCCGGTGAAGACAGACAAATTGCAGGCGTCCTGGCAGGGTCCCTACCAGATCGTAGAGAAAAGGGGAGACACCACTTATGTGATAGCTAGCTGCCACGACAACAATCTTAGAAAGACATTCCATGTAAACATGCTCAAGGAATATTTTGAGCGACCAGAGAACGTGACGGCCGTATGTTGTTCCCCTCAGGAAGACCCCGACAGTTTACCCATTCCAGACCTATTAGAAAAGAGCCTCCCCACAGGTATAGTGGCGCAGGTTCAGATAGGGGACCGACTTAGCCCCACTGAAAGGGAGCAGCTCAACCAACTCCTCCAGTCCAAACACCTCACCTTCTCCCCGAAGCCAGGGTACACTACTTTAACCACCCACCAGGTAGATACTCCGGGACAAGCTCCCTTGCGCCAGGCTCCGTACCGAATCCCCGAAGCAGTTAGGACAGGAATGAAGAAGGAGATCGATGAGATGCTCCAGCTCAGGGTAATTGAGCCCTCCGATAGTCCCTGGGCCTCCCCAGTTGTCTTGGTGCCCAAGAAAGATGGGACCACCCGGTTCTGCGTAGACTATCGGAGGCTCAATGAAAATACCGTGACGGACGCTTACCCTATGCCCAGGGTAGACGAGCTACTCGATCGTATAGCCAGGGGAAATTACCTGACCACTATTGACCTCTGCAAAGGTTACTGGCAGATTCCCCTGGCCCCGGAGGCTATCCCCAAGTCGGCATTCGTCACCCCATTCGGCTTATATCAGTTTAGGGTAATGCCGTTTGGGATGAAGAATGCCCCAGCTACATTCCAGCGCTTGGTGGATAGGCTCCTGGATGGCTTCCAGAGTTTTGCTTGCGCCTACCTGGACGACATAGCGATCCACAGTGAGTCCTGGGAGGACCACTTAGCTCATGTGGGAATGGTTCTGGATCAGATCCGGGCTGCTGGCCTGACTCTGAAGCCAGAAAAATGCCACTTTGGGATGGCCGAGGTACAGTACCTGGGTCACCGGGTGGGGTGTGGAAAGCAGCGACCAGAGCCGGCCAAAATAGAAGCTGTCGCCAATTGGCCCACCCCCATCACTAAGACTCAGGTCCTAGCCTTCCTGGGCACGGCAGGGTACTATAGACGGTTCGTACCAGACTACAGCACACTTGCCAAACCCCTGACTGACTTGACCAAGAAGAACTTACCTCGACAGGTCCTGTGGTCTCCCCACTGTGAAACAGCTTTCCAGGCTCTCAAAAATGCTCTAATTAACGCTCCTGTCTTGGCGGCCCCAGCCCTTAACAAACGTTTTATCGTCCATACAGATGCTTCCATGTTCGGGCTGGGAGCCGTCCTCAGCCAAGTAGGCGAAGATGGAGGGGAGCATCCAGTTGCCTACATCAGCCGGAAGCTCCTGCCCCGCGAAGTCAGCTATGCAGCGGTCGAAAAGGAGTGTTTGGCTTTGGTGTGGGCATTAAAGAAATTGACTCCCTATTTATATGGTCAGGAGTTCACTCTGGTCACCGACCATAACCCGTTGGTGTGGCTGAACCGGGTCTCTGGAGATAACGGCAGGCTATTACGTTGGAGCTTATCGTTGCAAACCTTCAATTTCACCATTACTTACAGACCTGGGAAACAGAATGGCAACGCCGACGGGTTGTCCAGACAAACCGACCTCAGCCCCGCATAACCAGCGGTCTGGACAGCCTTAGTCTGCCCCGAAAAGGGGTCAGACCGTGTCTGCCAGAGTGTTCCACAGAAAGGGAGCAATGTTACAGAAGCATTAGTTATTTTGTTGTGAAGAGCTTATTTCCCAGCAGCAATGCCTGAACCAGCAAGCCAGCGCCTAAGAAGGGCTCCAAGAAAACCGTAACAAGTTTCATTTCATAAAGAGTTAACTCTTTTTTTTCAGCTTTTAGAAACTATTGTCTAATCACCTCTGGAGCCAGACTGCTAATTGATAAGATGAACTTGTAAACTTGTTATCTTAAGTACTGTAATCCTATTGTGGCCTGTCAAAGGACAGTGCTCTCTATCTAAATGTTTGATGGGGGATTTTGTGCTTCCCCCCCTCTCCCCCTGGGAGTGCCCTGTGTGCATGTAACCTTAATAAAAAGCAGGCTGGGCATCCCAGTCCTGAGTTCTTGTTTTGACCCTCAATCGCAGCGTTGACTCGTTTTTGTGGGCAGAAGGGTATCCTAGCTGTACTGCAGCTAAGGGAGATTATTCTATATTTGCGAGACTCATATAGAATACTATGGAAAGCAGCTTCTCCCCTCTTTAGCAATAGGGATCCAGGCTACTAAGCGGTCCATCTCTCAGCGAGACTAAGGGTAACCGTAACACTGACATCAAAGGCCATGAAGTCGTCACGTCACTTAGAGTTTCCCAGTTAATATAACATATAGGACAATTTTGACTATTTACAAACAAAAAATATTTAAATACTAAAGTAACCTCAGGGAAGAGCCTGAATCTGGTACTGCCTTTGTAAGGAGTAACTAAAATATAACCTGCGCCAGTGATGTGCAGTCACTAGAGGCAGTTGAGGCAGGGCTTCACCTCTCATATGGGCAAAAATATATATATTTTTATTGGCTTTAAAAAAAATGCAATTTTTTTTCCTCAGCATTTTTTTTTCACAGCTACATGTTGTGCAATGGAGAGGCACAAGCAGGTCTGCCCACCATTACACTATATGCTGCGCCACCTACTGGATGAAAGTGGTTAAGATCATTGCATGGCCCATAAGTGCTTATTTGAGGCAGTCCTATTTGGGCTGACCCAATCCAGTGAGAGGCATTAGTAAGTGGAACTTAGGGTTGGGGCTGGATGTTAAATGATATAAAATAAAACATAAAACGGAAAAAAAAAAACTTTTATATATTTTGTTGCTGTCCTGTGAAGCTGCCAGCTATGCTAAAGTGAAAAAGAGAGTTGTTAACTACCCCTCCAAGTGCAGTGGAATGTGCCACTGTCACTTCCTTACAGAGCAGGAAGAGATGCAGACTCAGAGCCGTGTTTTAGCCACATTTTATTGAAGTAAGTGCTACAACCTTAGATTTTACTGAAAGGGATTCTGTTAGTGAAAATGATAATTTAATGAATGTGGTTTAGTGTTTTTTGTTTTTTTACTCAAAATTTACACCTTAGCAGCTTGCCTCTGCACTCTATGAACTCTCTGTAGCTCTGATATTTTATTACTTAAAAATGCAGTGGTCCCTCTCCCCCCCCCTTTTGTGTGTGTGTGTCTCTCTCTCTCTATCTATCCATCTCTCTCCTTATGTGTCGTTCTCTCCCATGGTCTCTTTCTCTCTCTCTGTCTTTCTTCCTCCCCCTCTGACTCTCTCCTCCCTTATATGTCTCTCTAACCCTCTGTGTGTGATTGTCTCTCTCTCTCTCTCTTTCTCTAACCCTCTGTGTGTGATTGTGTCTCTCTCTCTTTCTCTAACGCTCTGTGTGTGATTGTGTCTCTCACTCTTTCTCTAACCCTCTGTGTGTGATTGTGTCTCTCTCTCTTTCTCTAACCCTCTGTGTGTGATTGGGTCTCTCTCTCTTTCTCTAACCCTCTGTGTGTGATTGTGTCTCTCTCTCTTTCTCTCTCTCTAAACCTCTGTGTGTGATTGTGTCTCTCTCTCTTTTTCTCTCTCTCTAACCCTCTGTGTGTGATTGTGTCTCTCTTTCTCTAACCCCCTGTGTGTGATTGTGTCTCTCTCTCTTTCTCTTTCTCTCTCTAACCCTCTGTGTGTGATTGTGTCTCTCTCTCTTTCTCGCTCTCTCTCTAACCCTCTGTGTGTGATTGTCTCTCTTGCTCTAACCCTCTGTGTGTGATTGTGTCTCTCTCTTTCTCGCTCTCTAACCCTCTGTGTGTGATTGTGTCTCTCTCTCTTTCTCGCTCTCTCTCTAACCCTCTGTGTATGGTTGTGTCTCTCTCTCTCTTTCTCTCTCTCTAACCCTCTGTGTGTGATTGTGTCTCTCTTTCTCTAACCCTCTGTATGTGATTGTGTCTCTCTCTCTCTTTCTCTCTCTCTCTAACCCTCTGTGTGTGATTGTCTCTCTCTCTCTCTCTCTAACCCTCTGTGTGTCATTGTGTCTCTCTCTCTTTCTTTCTCTCTCTCTAACCCTCTGTGTATGATTGTGTCTCTCTCTCTCTCTCTCTCTCTTTCTCTCTTTCTAACCCTCTGTATGTGATTGTGACTCTCTTTCTCTAACCCTCTGTATGTGATTGTGTCTATCTCTCTTTCTCTCTCTCTAACCCTCTGTTTGTGATTGTGTCTCTCTCTCTTTCTCTCTCTCTAACCCTCTGTGTATGATTGTATCCCTCTTTCTCTAAACCCCTGTGTGTGATTGTGTCTCTCTCTCTTTCTCTCTCTCTCTAACCCTCTGTGTGTGATTGTGTCTCTCTCTCTTTCTCTCTCTCTCTCTCTCTCGAGCCCTCTGTGTGTGATTGTCTCTCTCTCTTTCTCTCTCTCTAACCCTCTGTGTGTGATTGTGTCTCTCTCTCTCTTTCTCTCTCTCTAACCCTCCGTGTGTGATTGTGTCTCTCTCTCTTTCTCGCTCTCTCTCTAACCCTCTGTGTGTGATTGTGTCTCTCTCTCTTTCTCTCTCTTGAACCCTCTGTGTGTGATTGTGTCTCTTTTTCTCTAACCCTCTGTATGTGATTGTGTCTCTCTCTCTCTCTTTCTCTCTCTCTAACCCTCTGTGTGTGATTGTGTCTCTTTTTCTCTCTCTCTAACCCTCTGTGTGTGATTGTGTCTCTCTCTCTTTCTTTCTTTCTTTCTCTCTCTCTCTCTCTAACCCTCTGTGTATGATTGTGTCTCTCTCTCTTTCTCTCTCTCTAACCCTCTGTGTATGATTGTGTCTCTCTTTATCTAACCCTCTGTATGTGATTGTGTATATCTCTCTTTCTCTCTCTCTAACCCTCTGTGTGTGATTGTGTCTCTCTCTTTATCTCTCTCTAACTCTCTGTGTGTGATTGCGTCTCTCTCTCTTTCTCTCTCTCTAACCCTCTGTGTGTGATTGTGTCTCTCTCTCGCTCTCTCTCTCTAACCCTCTGTGTATGATTGTATCTCTCTCTCTTTCTCTCTCTCTAACCCTATGTGTGTGATTGTGTCTCTCTTTCTCTAACCCTCTGTATGTGATTGTGTCTCTCTCTTTCTCTCTAACCCTCTGTGTGTGATTGTGTCTCTCTCTCTTTCTCTCTCTCTAACCCTATGTGTGTGATTGTGTCTCTCTCTCTCTTTATCTCTCTCTAACCCTCTGTGTATGATTGTGTCTCTCTCTCTCTTTCTCTCTCTTGAACCCTCTGTGTGTGATTGTGTCTCTCTTTCTCTAACCCTCTGTATGTGATTGTGTCTCTCTCTCTTTCTCTCTCTCTAACCCTCTGTGTGTGATTGTGTCTCTCTTTCTCTCTCTCTAACCCTCTGTGTGTGATTGTGTGTCTCTCTCTTTCTCTCTCTCTCTTTCTCTCTCTCTAACCCTCTGTGTGTGATTGTGTCTCTCTCTTTCTCTCTCTCTAACCCTCTGTGTGTGATTGTGTCTCTCTCTCTTTCTCGCTCTCTCTCTAACCCTCTGTGTATGATTGTGTCTCTCTCTCTTTCTCTCTCTCTAACCCTATGTGTGTGATTGTGTCTCTCTTTCTCTAACCCTCTGTATGTGATTGTGTGTCTCTCTTTCTCTCTAACCCTCTGTGTGTGATTGTGTCTCTCACTCTTTCTCTAACCCTCTGTGTGTGATTGTGTCTCTCTCTCTTTCTCTAACCCTCTGTGTGTGATTGGGTCTCTCTCTCTTTCTCTAACCCTCTGTGTGTGATTGTGTCTCTCTCTCTTTCTCTCTCTCTAAACCTCTGTGTGTGATTGTGTCTCTCTCTCTTTTTCTCTCTCTCTAACCCTCTGTGTGTGATTGTGTCTCTCTTTCTCTTTCTCTAACCCCCTGTGTGTGATTGTGTCTCTCTCTCTTTCTCTCTCTAACCCTCTGTGTGTGATTGTGTCTCTGTCTCTTTCTCGCTCTCTCTCTAACCCTCTGTGTGTGATTGTCTCTCTTGCTCTAACCCTCTGTGTGTGATTGTGTCTCTCTCTTTCTCGCTCTCTAACCCTCTGTGTGTGATTGTGTCTCTCTCTCTTTCTCGCTCTCTCTCTAACCCTCTGTGTATGGTTGTGTCTCTCTCTCTCTCTTTCTCTCTCTCTAACCCTCTGTGTGTGATTGTGTCTCTCTTTCTCTAACCCTCTGTATGTGATTGTGTCTCTCTCTCTTTCTCTCTCTCTCTAACCCTCTGTGTATGATTGTGTCTCTCTCTCTTTCTCTCTCTCTAACCCTATGTGTGTGATTGTGTCTCTCTTTCTCTAACCCTCTGTATGTGATTGTGTCTCTCTCTTTCTCTCTAACCCTCTGTGTGTGATTGTGTCTCTCTCTCTTTCTCTCTCTCTAACCCTATGTGTGTGATTGTGTCTCTCTCTCTCTTTCTCTCTCTCTAACCCTCTGTGTATGATTGTGTCTCTCTCTCTTTCTCTCTCTTGAACCCTCTGTGTGTGATTGTGTCTCTCTTTCTCTAACCCTCTGTATGTGATTGTGTCTCTCTCTCTTTCTCTCTCTCTAACCCTCTGTGTGTGATTGTGTCTCTCTTTCTCTCTCTCTAACCCTCTGTGTGTGATTGTGTGTCTCTCTCTTTCTCTCTCTCTCTTTCTCTCTCTCTAACCCTCTGTGTGTGATTGTGTCTCTCTCTTTCTCTCTCTCTAACCCTCTGTGTGTGATTGTGTCTCTCTCTCTCTCTTTCTCGCTCTCTCTCTAACCCTCTGTGTATGATTGTGTCTCTCTCTCTTTCTCTCTCTCTAACCCTATGTGTGTGATTGTGTCTCTCTTTCTCTAACCCTCTGTATGTGATTGTGTGTCTCTCTTTCTCTCTAACCCTCTGTGTGTGATTGTGTCTCTCACTCTTTCTCTAACCCTCTGTGTGTGATTGTGTCTCTCTCTCTTTCTCTAACCCTCTGTGTGTGATTGGGTCTCTCTCTCTTTCTCTAACCCTCTGTGTGTGATTGTGTCTCTCTCTCTTTCTCTCTCTCTAAACCTCTGTGTGTGATTGTGTCTCTCTCTTTTTCTCTCTCTCTAACCCTCTGTGTGTGATTGTGTCTCTCTTTCTCTTTCTCTAACCCCCTGTGTGTGATTGTGTTTCTCTCTCTTTCTCTCTCTAACCCTCTGTGTGTGATTGTGTCTCTCTCTCTTTCTCGCTCTCTCTCTAACCTTCTGTGTGTGATTGTCTCTCTTGCTCTAACCCTCTGTGTGTGATTGTGTCTCTCTCTTTTTCGCTCTCTAACCCTCTGTGTGTGATTGTGTCTCTCTCTCTTTCTCGCTCTCTCTCTAACCCTCTGTGTATGGTTGTGTCTCTCTCTCTTTCTCTCTCTCTAACCCTCTGTGTGTGATTGTGTCTCTCTTTCTCTAACCCTCTGTATGTGATTGTGTCTGTCTCTCTCTCTTTCTCTCTCTCTAACCCGCTGTGTATGATTGTGTCTCTCTCTCTTTCTCTCTCTCTAACCCTATGTGTGTGATTGTGTCTCTCTTTCTCTAACCCTCTGTATGTGATTGTGTCTCTCTCTTTCTCTCTAACCCTCTGTGTGTGATTGTGTCTCTCTCTCTTTCTCTCTCTCTAACCCTATGTGTGTGATTGTGTCTCTCTCTCTCTTTCTCTCTCTCTAACCCTCTGTGTATGATTGTGTCTCTCTCTCTTTCTCTCTCTTGAACCCTCTGTGTGTGATTGTGTCTCTCTTTCTCTAACCCTCTGTATGTGATTGTGTCTCTCTCTCTTTCTCTCTCTCTAACCTTCTGTGTGTGATTGTGTCTCTCTTTCTCTCTCTCTAACCCTCTGTGTGTGATTGTGTGTCTCTCTCTTTCTCTCTCTCTCTTTCTCTCTCTCTAACCCTCTGTGTGTGATTGTGTCTCTCTCTCTTTTTCTCTCTCTCTAACCCTCTGTGTGTGATTGTGTCTCTCTTTCTCTTTCTCTAACCCCCTGTGTGTGATTGTGTCTCTCTCTCTTTCTCTCTCTAACCCTCTGTGTGTGATTGTGTCTCTGTCTCTTTCTCGCTCTCTCTCTAACCCTCTGTGTGTGATTGTCTCTCTTGCTCTAACCCTCTGTGTGTGATTGTGTCTCTCTCTTTCTCGCTCTCTAACCCTCTGTGTGTGATTGTGTCTCTCTCTCTTTCTCGCTCTCTCTCTAACCCTCTGTGTATGGTTGTGTCTCTCTCTCTCTCTTTCTCTCTCTCTAACCCTCTGTGTGTGATTGTGTCTCTCTTTCTCTAACCCTCTGTATGTGATTGTGTCTCTCTCTCTTTCTCTCTCTCTAACCCTCTGTGTATGATTGTGTCTCTCTCTCTTTCTCTCTCTCTAACCCTCTGTGTGTGATTGTGTCTCTCTTTCTCTAACCCTCTGTATGTGATTGTGTCTCTCTCTTTCTCTCTAACCCTCTGTGTGTGATTGTGTCTCTCTCTCTTTCTCTCTCTCTAACCCTATGTGTGTGATTGTGTCTCTCTCTCTCTTTCTCTCTCTCTAACCCTCTGTGTATGATTGTGTCTCTCTCTCTTTCTCTCTCTTGAACCCTCTGTGTGTGATTGTGTCTCTCCTTCTCTAACCCTCTGTATGTGATTGTGTCTCTCTCTCTTTCTCTCCCTCTAACCCTCTGTGTGTGATTGTGTCTCTCTTTCTCTCTCTCTAACCCTCTGTGTGTGATTGTGTGTCTCTCTCTTTCTCTCTCTCTCTTTTTCTCTCTCTAACCCTCTGTGTGTGATTGTGTCTCTCTCTTTCTCTCTCTCTAACCCTCTGTGTGTGATTGTGTCTTTCTCTCTTTCTCGCTCTCTCTCTAACCCTCTGTGTATGATTGTGTCTCTCTCTCTTTCTCTCTCTCTAACCCTATGTGTGTGATTGTGTCTCTCTTTCTCTAACCCTCTGTATGTGATTGTGTGTCTCTCTTTCTCTCTAACCCTCTGTGTGTGATTGTGTCTCTCACTCTTTCTCTAACCCTCTGTGTGTGATTGTGTCTCTCTCTCTTTCTCTAACCCTCTGTGTGTGATTGGGTCTCTCTCTCTTTCTCTAACCCTCTGTGTGTGATTGTGTCTCTCTCTCTTTCTCTCTCTCTAAACCTCTGTGTGTGATTGTGTCTCTCTCTCTTTTTCTCTCTCTCTAACCCTCTGTGTGTGATTGTGTCTCTCTTTCTCTTTCTCTAACCCCCTGTGTGTGATTGTGTCTCTCTCTCTTTCTCTCTCTAACCCTCTGTGTGTGATTGTGTCTCTCTCTCTTTCTCGCTCTCTCTCTAACCCTCTGTGTGTGATTGTCTCTCTTGCTCTAACCCTCTGTGTGTGATTGTGTCTCTCTCTTTCTCGCTCTCTAACCCTCTGTGTGTGATTGTGTCTCTCTCTCTTTCTCGCTCTCTCTCTAACCCTCTGTGTATGGTTGTGTCTCTCTCTCTTTCTCTCTCTCTAACCCTCTGTGTGTGATTGTGTCTCTCTTTCTCTAACCCTCTGTATGTGATTGTGTCTCTCTCTCTCTTTCTCTCTCTCTAACCCTCTGTGTATGATTGTGTCTCTCTCTCTTTCTCTCTCTCTAACCCTATGTGTTTGATTGTGTCTCTCTTTCTCTAACCCTCTGTATGTGATTGTGTCTCTCTCTTTCTCTCTAACCCTCTGTGTGTGATTGTGTCTCTCTCTCTTTCTCTCTCTCTAACCCTATGTGTGTGATTGTGTCTCTCTCTCTCTTTCTCTCTCTCTAACCCTCTGTGTATGATTGTGTCTCTCTCTCTTTCTCTCTCTTGAACCCTCTGTGTGTGATTGTGTCTCTCTTTCTCTAACCCTCTGTATGTGATTGTGTCTCTCTCTCTTTCTCTCTCTCTAACCCTCTGTGTGTGATTGTGTCTCTCTTTCTCTCTCTCTAACCCTCTGTGTGTGATTGTGTGTCTCTCTCTTTCTCTCTCTCTCTTTCTCTCTCTCTAACCCTCTGTGTGTGATTGTGTCTCTCTCTTTCTCTCTCTCTAACCCTCTGTGTGTGATTGCGTCTCTCTCTCTCTTTCTCGCTCTCTCTCTAACCCTCTGTGTATGATTGTGTCTCTCTCTCTTTCTCTCTCTCTAACCCTATGTGTGTGATTGTGTCTCTCTTTCTCTAACCCTCTGTATGTGATTGTGTGTCTCTCTTTCTCTCTAACCCTCTGTGTGTGATTGTATCTCTCACTCTTTCTCTAACCCTCTGTGTGTGATTGTGTCTCTCTCTCTTTCTCTAACCCTCTGTGTGTGATTGGGTCTCTCTCTCTTTCTCCAACCCTCTGTGTGTGATTGTGTCTCTCTCTCTTTCTCTCTCTCTAAACCTATGTGTGTGATTGTGTCTCTCTCTCTTTTTCTCTCTCTCTAACCCTCTGTGTGTGATTGTGTCTCTCTTTCTCTTTCTCTAACCCCCTGTGTGTGATTGTGTCTCTCTCTCTTTCTCTCTCTAACCCTCTGTGTGTGATTGTGTCTCTCTCTCTTTCTCGCTCTCTCTCTAACCCTCTGTGTGTGATTGTCTCTCTTGCTCTAACCCTCTGTGTGTGATTGTGTCTCTCTCTTTCTCGCTCTATAACCCTCTGTGTGTGATTGTGTCTCTCTCTCTTTCTCCCTCTCTCTCTAACCCTCTGTGTATGGTTGTGTCTCTCTCTCTTTCTCTCTCTCTAACCCTCTGTGTGTGATTGTGTCTCTCTTTCTCTAACCCTCTGTATGTAATTGTGTCTCTCTCTCTTTCTCTCTCTCTAACCCTCTGTGTGTGATTGTGTCTCTTTCTCTCTCTCTCTAACCCTCTGTGTGTGATTGTCTCTCTCTCTCTCTCTCTCTCTAACCCTCTGTGTGGGATTGTGTCTCTCTCTCTTTCGTTCTCTCTCTCTAACCCTCTGTGTATGATTGTGTCTCTCTCTCTCTTTCTATCCCTCTGTGTGTGATTGTGTCTCTCTTTCTCTAACCCTCTGCATGTGATTGTGTCTATCTCTCTTTCTCTCTCTCTAACCCTCTGTTTGTGATTGTGTCTCTCTCTCTTTCTCTCTCTCTAACCCTCTGTGTATGATTGTATCTCTCTTTCTCTAAACCCCTATGTGTGATTGTGTCTCTCTCTCTTTCTCTCTCTCTCTAACCCTCTGTGTGTGATTGTGTCTCTCTCTCTTTCTCTCTCTCTCGAGCCCTCTGTGTGTGATTGTCTCTCTCTCTTTCTCTCTCTCTAACCCTCTGTGTGTGATTGTGTCTCTCTCTCTCTTTCTCTCTCTCTAACCCTCCATGTGTGATTGTGTCTCTCTCTCTTTCTCTCTCTTGAACCCTCTGTGTGTGATTGTGTCTCTCTCTCTCTAACTCTCTGTATGTGATTGTGTCTCTCTCTCTTTCTCTCTCTCTAACCCTCTGTGTGTGATTGTGTCTCTCTTTCTCTCTCTCTAACCCTCTGTGTGTGATTGTGTCTCTCTCTCTTTCTTTCTCTCTCTCTCTAACCCTCTGTGTATGATTGTGTCTCTCTCTCTTTCTCTCTCTCTAACCCTCTGTATATGATTGTGTCTCTCTTTCTCTAACCCTCTGTATGTGATTGTGTATATCTCTCTTTCTCTCTCTCTAACCCTCTGTGTGTGATTGTATCTCTCTCTTTCTCTCTCTAACCCTCTGTGTGTGATTGTGTCTCTCTCTCGCTCTCTCTCTAACCCTCTGTGTATGATTGTGTCTCTCTCTCTTTCTCTCTCTCTAACCCTATGTGTGTGATTGTGTCTCTCTTTCTCTAACCCTCTGTATGTGATTGTGTCTCTCTCTTTCTCTCTAACCCTCTGTGTGTGATTGTGTCTCTCTCTCTTTCTCTCTCTCTAACCCTATGTGTGTGATTGTGTCTCTCTCTCTCTCTCTTTCTCTCTCTCTAACCCTCTGTATGTGATTGTGTCTCTCTCTCTTTCTCTCTCTCTAACCCTCTGTGTGTGATTGTGTCTCTCTTTCTCTCGCTCTAACCCTCTGTGTGTGATTGTGTCTCTCTCTCTTTCTCTCTCTCTCTCTCTCTCTTTCTCTCTCTCTCTAACCCTCTGTGTGTGATTGTGTCTCTCTCTTTCTCTCTCTCTAACCCTCTGTGTGTGATTGTCTCTCTCTCTCTTTCTCGCTCTCTCTCTAACCCTCTGTCTATGATTGTGTCTCTCTCTTTCTCTCTCTCTAACCCTATGTGTGTGATTGTGTCTCTCTTTCTCTAACCCTCTGTATGTGATTGTGTGTCTCTCTTTCTCTCTAACCCTCTGCATGTGATTGTGTCTTTCTCTCTTTCTCTCTCTCTCTCTAACCCTCTGTGTGTGATTGTGTCTCTCTCTCTTTCTCTCTCTCTAACCCTCTGTGTGTGATTGTGTCTCTCTCTCTCTAACCTTCTGTGTATGATTGTGTCTCTATCTCTTTCTCTCTCTCTAACCCTCTGTGTGTGAATTTGTCTCTCTTTCTCTAACCCTCTGTATGTGATTGTGTCTATCTCTCTTTCTCTCTCTCTAACCCTCTGTGTGTGTATGTGTCTCTATCTTTCTCTCTCTCTCTAACCCTATGTGTGTGATTGTGTCTCTCTCTCTCTCTTTATCTCTCTCTAACCCTCTGTGTGTGATTGTGTCTCTCTCTCTTTCTCTCTCTCTAACCATCTGTGTGTGATTGTGTCTCTCTCTCTCTTTCTCTCTATCTAACCCTCTGTGTGTGAATGTGTCTCTTTCTTTCTCTCTCTCTAACCCTCTGTGTGTGATTGTGTCTCTCTCTTTTTCTCTCTCTCTAACCCTCTGTGTGTGATTGTGTCTTTCTCGCTTTCTCTCTCTCTAACCCTCTGTGTGTGATTGTGTCTCTCTCTCTTTCTCTCTCTCTAACCCTCTGTGTGTGATTGTGTCTCTATCTCTTTCTCTCTCTCTAACCCTCTGTGTGTGATTGTGTCTTTCTCACTTTCTCTCTCTCTAACCCTCTGTGTGTGATTGTGTCTCTCTCTCTTTCTCTCTCTCTAACCCTCTGTGTATGATTGTGTCTCTCTTTCTCTAACCCGCTGTATGTGATTGTGTCTCTCTCTCTCTTTCTCTCTCTCTAACCCTCTGTGTGTGATTGTGTCTCTCTCTCTTTCTCTCTCTCTAACCCTCTGTGTGTGATTGTGTCTCTCTCTCTCTTTCTCTCTCTAACCCTCTGTGTGTGATTATGTCTCTCTCTCTTTCTCTCTCTCTCTCTCTAACCCTCTGTGTATGATTGTGTGTCTCTCTCTTTCTCTCTTTCTAACCCTCTGTGTGTGATTGTGTCTCTCTTTCTCTAACCCTCTGTATGTGATAGTGTCTATCTCTCTTTCTCTCTCTCTAACCCTCTGTTTGTGATTGTGTCTCTCTCTCTTTCTCTCTCTCTCTCTCTAACCCTCTGTGTATGATTGAGTCTCTATCTCTTTCTCTCTCTCTAACCCTCTGTGTGTGAATTTGTCTCTCTTTCTCTAACCCTCTGTATGTGATTGTGTCTATCTCTCTTTCTCTCTCTCTAACCCTCTGTGTGTGATTGTGTCTCTCTCTCTCTTTCTCTCTCTCTAACCCTCTGTGTGTGATTGTGTCGCTCTCTCTTTCTCTCTCTCTAACCCTCTGTGTGTGATTGTGTCTCTCTCTTTCTTTCTCTCTCTCTCTAACCCTCTGTGTGTGATTGTGTCTCTCTCTTTTTCTCTCTCTCTAACCCTCTGTGTGTGATTGTGTCTTTCTCTCTTTCTCTCTCTCTAACCCTCTGTGTGTGATTGTGTGTCTCTCTCTCTCTAACCCTCTGTGTGTGATTGTGTCTCTCTCTCTTTCTCTCTCTCTAACCCTCTGTGCGTGATTGTGTCTCTCTCTCTTTCTCTCTCTCTAACCCTCTGTGTGTGATTGTGTCTCTCTCTCTTTCTCTCTCTCTAACCCTCTGTGTGTGATTGTGTCTCTCTCTCTCTCTCTCTCTTTCTCTAATCAAATAAATGTGAGTAAGTTGAGGTGCACTACCCTTGGTTGCTCAAAGTTATTCTCCAAATGTCCTTTATCCCTGAACACAGTTCCACAAACCTCTAGGAGCCGCCATTCCAGGTTGTTAAGATGATCCATCAAAGGTTGCAATGTCTCAGCCAGCAATCTGTTTGCAGCCCTCTTCCTCTTAAACTCGCCTTGCTGGTAAACCCCTTCCATGAGGTCTATCGGATAAGTGAGAACCTCACTGTCGGTAAGTATTCCAGACCTCCTCTAGTTTCCCTGTAGACAACCGAGACTGCAGCTCTCAAGGTCTGCCAAGCAATTCAAACAGATAGCTACGGCATTGATAAGTTGTGTGTCGCACCGGCACCCTCGTGGCCACATTAAAGACCGTAGATTGGAGGTTATGTCTGATCAAATACTTCATAGATAGTCTCAAACATTCTCAGATAGGTGTCTTGCTGGGACTTTATATATATATTGAAATTTAATTGGCTAGCAAGCAAAATTACAAAACTATTGAAGTGAAGTTCCAGCAATAGTTTAGAGTTGTGAATACTTTCATTTATATGGTTGTTCATTTACACTGATCACAGATCATAAGCCTTTACAATTGTAGCATCCAGGGAGCGCTCAAGCCTCTCACTGTGTGTGGCCGTTTACTGTGTTGCGTGCTTCACGTAGGCGGCACACCCCCTCTTTGACGTCATGATGACGTGCCTCCAAGTGAACAGCTGTGCCGGTGCTAAGTGTAAAGCGATCCACCACCCCTTTAAAAACAAATAGAAAAGCAACGTCCCAAGCACCCGGCAGCTGTATTTAGGCAAATGTACAAAAAGGACAAGGACAGGCTTACTTGTTTGTGCTCGTATATTTCATTCAAAAATTTGGCAAAAGTACAGGTAACAGACTGGCAACAGCATGTGGCTCAAACGCGTTTCATATAGATAATATTAACTTCATCAGTGACCTTTACAGTTGATCTGGAATAATCCAAATTGCCCACTAGTATGAAAGATGGGGTTTAAGGCTACAACCATACATTTTTATGGTGGTTTATAAATCTGGTAAAGAGAACCCAGCAGACTATATGTCTCGACATCCTATATCAGCAGGTTCACTCACAAGTTCTAAAAGTATCATGGTTGTAGAAGAATATATTACTTTTGTTACTAATCATGCTGTACCTAAAGTATTGAGTGTAGAAGAAATATAACAAGCAACATTAGCTGATTCTATCATGCAAAAACTTGCTGTATTAATGTGGAATAGAAAATGATACACACAGCTGACTCTGACAAAGTACATGGAAAAGAGTTGAAGTAATTTGCAAGATTTGGCAAAGAACACTCAGTGAATAATGACAACAGCATTATCTTACGAGGTAATCAAATAGTTATTCCAACATGTTTACAACAACAAGTATTATCCTTAGCACATGAAGGTCACTAAGGTATAGTTAAAATGAAAAAAGTTTATTAAGAGAAAAAGTGTGGTTTCCATTAATAGATCAACTAACAGAAAAGTTGGTATTGTGTGTCAAACCACAACTCTAGGAGCTCATAAAGAACCTTTAAAAATGTCTGCATGGCGTGAAGCACCATACTGCAATGTGAGTATTGATTTTTATGACCTATTACCTACTGGAGATTAGTTGATAGTGGTTATAAACGAATATTCAAGATACCCAGTAGAAGAGGTTATCAGCTCACCATCCTCAGTTACTGTTATTCCTGTTTTAGACAAAGTTTTCTCTTTATTGGGAATTCCTAAAATTGTTAAAACAGGGTCGTATCTCTGGGCAGCACCTTGAATGGTCGCATTATTGGTTGCTGCGTATGAAGTGTTGATAACCTGCCGATTATCTGCAATCTGTGAAGCCATTTAACTTTCTAAGATTTTGGAAATCTATAGTCTATGCTGAACATTCAGCTATCAAAGTTGGCTGATTCCTACGCCTGCTGACCGATCCAGAGCGTTGAGGCCTACGGCAACCCCACAAGGAAAGGTCTTCAACATCCCCCCCGTAAATATATAATGGTGTATGAGCAGCTCTTAGGCTGTTCTCTTCAGATACCATGGAATTACAAGCGCTTGTGTTTGAGAGGAAAATCTGCTTAATATTGGAAGAGCACTTCACACAACTGCACAAATTGTTTGAGCAGTGCTCTGATGTGAAACAAGCTACTCATGCCAGCAGTAATGTCGACTTGACTTTAACAATTTGGAAGGCTGATCCACCTGCAGAAGACAATATGATACTAGTGGATGTACTGAAAGACCAAGCTGCAACTATAAACTATTTTCATTCAGGAGTAGCGCTTATTGAGGATCCACCTTTGACTAAAATGGAAAATATGTGCAGTAAGGCTACAGAAGATGTGTTTGCAAATAGTGCTTCTAGTGGGGACCCTGAGCGCGTATGTGAGTTGGATCGGTACACGGATAGCGACACCTTAGATCCCTCGAAGCTTCCTAAAAATGTTATCCTTCTATCAGTTCTCCTTACGCTTACCATTTGCCCATTATTATTATCATCATTGTTTTATAAAGCACCAGCAGATTACGCAGCGCTATACAAAGAATAAAACATTACAGGGATGCATTACATACACAAACAAGTACAAAAGGGGTACATTACAGTTTTAGGTGCAATAATTGAGTTATACAAAAGGAGGGAAAAGCCCTTTCCTTGAGCACAATCAGTAGTAATTCACTTTAAATACAAAGTAGCCTACAGGTAGAAAGGCTCTCAAGCTTACAATCTAAAGGAGAGGGAATGGGCACAGAAGGTAAGGGAAAAAGGAAATAAGTCTGATATAAGGCAGGGTAAATGGAGAGTGAGTGATGACATGGGGAAACAATGAAAATACAAAATAAAAGTGTGTGGTGAGTGAGCAAGTGAGGATTGGAAAAGTGTAGCAAAATAAGGTAAAGTTTCAGTAAAACTGCTGTGAATATGGAGTAGTGTCTCTATCCTGGATCATTAGTGACAGCTGTGCCAAATTGCTTTTAGGAGGTGTTTATATATTAAGAAAAACAACAGGGTGGGTGGTGGTGGGAGGAATGGAGGGTTAGTGCTTGCAGATCTGGGAGACTGGTGATAAGTTCGTAGCTTTAAACTGGCTTGCAGATCTGGGAGACTGGTGATAAGTTTGTAGCTTTAAACTGGCTTGCAGATCTGGGAGACTGGTGATAAGTTTGTAGCTTTAAACTGGCTTGCAGATCTGGGAGACTGGTGAAAAGTTTGTAGCTTTAAACTGGCTTGCAGATCTGGAAGACTGGTGATAAGTTTGTAGCTTTAAAGTGGCTTGCAGGCATGGCATAACAGCACAATACATACAGTATGTGTGTGTTTGTGTGTATGTGTATATATATATATATATATATATATATATATATATATATATGCTTTATTAGGCTACAATGTGTGATTTTTTTTTTTAATTTTGGGATGGTGGTGTGCCACAGGATTTTTTAATGTAAAAAAGTGTGCCACGGCAAAAAAAAGGTTAAAAATCACTGATCTAGGAGACTGGTGATAAATTTGTAGCTGTGAAAGAGAGAATAGTAAGGTAAACATTCCATTTGATAAAGTCTAGGGGGAGGAAGAGTTTGAAACAGAGTAGAGGAAGAGAAAAGCATTAGGAATATTATAATGAGAGTTACAAACAATTCCATATTAGCCCAACAGATATAAGAAATAAATGCACTCAGTGTCTTGATTGGTTTCCTTTAAAGTGAAAGTAAACTTAGCGGTTTTGCGAACCTCAGTAATATTCTTTGTACAAAATTAATAGGACTTTTATTCATCATTTTTTCCTAAGTTATATGCAAAACAAGTTTTAGCAGGAACTAAACTATATTTTTATGTACGAATAATTCAACCCGTTTTTTTATACTTTTTTATTTCCTGATCACGTTTTATTAACTATCCAATTGAAATTCTGGCTGTTAGGTGGCCGTAAAGCTACGCCATCCGCATATTTATTGTTCTGCGCATGCAGCAACTATTTTTCGGGCAGATTATGTTAGGTGCGCGCTCCCGATTCGCGCATGCGCATAACATTTCTTAGTGAATAAATCGAAAACGTCATCAAATGCGTGTTGGTGACAGGGTTATCAGAGAATCGCATGCACAGTAGAGTGAAGAATTGACTATTTGTGCATGCGCAATACACTCTGTTCTCGTGGACGCGCATTTGTGATACGTATAGAGTGGGTGGGACCGCTTTATACGTCAACACTCAGAAATATAGGAAGCAGAAGATGGGAGGAGTCAGCATGAGAATGGTAGGAAAATACTATTTTAATAAATATTCACAAATTAAAATAATTATGAAAAAAATATAGCGATCTTAATATATTACTGTAATACAATACATTGATGTGTTCTAAAGGGACAAACTTTACTTTCACTTTAAGGTGAATTACCTTTAAACTGGCTTGCAGATCTGGGAGACTGGTGATAAGTTTGTAGCTTTAAACTGGCTTGCAGATCTGGGAGACTGGTGATAAGTTTGTAGCTTTAAACTGGCTTGCAGATCTGGGAGACTGGTGATAAGTTTGTAGCTTTAAACTGGGTTGCAGATCTGGGAGACTGGTGAAAAGTTTGTAGCTTTAAACTGGCTTGCAGATCTGGAAGACTGGTGATAAGTTTGTAGCTTTAAAGTGGCTTGCAGGCATGGCATAACAGCACAATACATACAGTATGTGTGTGTTTGTGTGTATGTGTATATATATATATATATATATATATATATATATATATATATATATATATATATATATATATATATATGCTTTATTAGGCTACAATGTGTGATTTTTTTTTTTTAATTTTGGGATGGTGGTGTGCCACAGGATTTTTTAATGTAAAAAAAGTGTGCCACGGCAAAAAAAAGGTTACAAATCACTGATCTAGGAGACTGGTGATAAATTTGTAGCTGTGAAAGAGAGAATAGTAAGGTAAACATTCCATTTGATAAAGTCTAGGGGGAGGAAGAGTTTGAAACAGAGTAGAGGAAGAGAAAAGCATTAGGAATATTATAATGAGAGTTACAAACAATTCCATATTAGCCCAACAGATATAAGAAATAAATGCACTCAGTGTCTTGATTGGTTTCCTTTAAAGTGAAAGTAAATTTAGCGGTTTTGAGAACCTCAGTAATATTCTTTGTACAAAATTAATAGGACTTTTATTCATCATTTTTTCCTAAGTTATATGCAAAACAAGTTTTAGCAGGAACTAAACTATATTTTTATGTACGAATAATTCAACCCGTTTTTTATACTTTTTTATTTCCTGATCACGTTTTATTAACTATCCAATTGAAATTCTGGCCGTTAGGTGGCCGTAAAGCTACGCCATCCGCATATTTATTCTTCTGCGCATGCGGCAACTATTTTTTCGGGCAGATTATGTTAGTTGCGCGCTCCCGATTCGCGCATGCGCATAACATTTCTTAGTGAATAAATCGAAAACGTCATCAAATGCGTGTTGGTGACAGGGTTATCAGAGAATCGCATGCACAGTAGAGTGAACAATTGACTATTTGTGCATGCGCAATACACTCTGTTCTCGTGGACGCGCATTTGTGATACGTATAGAGTGGGTGGGACCGCTTTATACGTCAACACTCAGAAATATAGGAAGTAGAAGATGGGAGGAGTCAGCATGAGAATGGTAGGAAAATAATATTTTAATAAATATTCACAAATTAAAATAATTATGAAAAAATATAGCGATCTTAATATATTACTGTAATACAATACATTGATGTGTTCTAAAGGGACAAACTTTACTTTCACTTTAAGGTGAATTACCTTTAAACTGGCTTGCAGATCTGGGAGACTGGTGATAAGTTTGTAGCTTTAAACTGGCTTGCAGATCTGGAAGACTGGTGATAAGTTTGTAGCTTTAAACTGGATTGCAGATCTAGGAGACTGGTGATAAGTTTGTAGCTTTAAACTGGATTGCAGATCTGGAAGACTGGTGAAAATTTTGTTGCTTTAAACTGGATTGCAGATCTAGGAGACTGGTGATAAGTTTGTAGCTTTAAACTGGCTTGCAGATCTGGGAGACTGATGATAAGTTTGTAGCTTTAAACTGGATTGCAGATCTGGGAGACTGGTAATAAGGTTGTAGCTTTAAACTGGCTTGCAGATCTGGGAGACTGGTGATAAGTTTGTAGCTTTAAACTGGCTTGCAGATCTGGGAGACTGGTGATAAGTTTGTTCCTTTAAACTGGCTTACAGATCTGGGAGACTGATGATAAATTTGTAGCTTTAAACTGGATTGCAGATCTAGGAGACTGGTGATAAGTTTGTAGCTTTAAACTGGCTTGCAGATCTGGGAGACTGGTGATAAGTTTGTAGCTTTAAACTGGCTTGCAGATCTGGGAGACTGATGATAAGTTTGTAGCTTTAAATTGGATTGCAGATCTAGGAGACTGGTGATAAGTTTGTAGCTTTAAACTGGCTTGCAGATCTGGGAGACTGGTGATAAGTTTGTAGCTTTAAACTGGCTTGCAGATCTAGGAGACTGGTGATAAGGCCCATAAATGATCCTGTGCAATATAGAGAAGCCAACGGAGATTGACCGATGTTGAGGATTATTGAGGAGAGAGGAAGACCTACGTATCTAAAAAGCGTCCGCTGCAGTGGATCTTGGTGTGAACACAATATTTTATCTGCACAATACACTTTCCCTACAACCATCTTCTCCTGGCCGGCCACATTTACAGCAGAGCTTGGATGACATTGAACTGAGCTGTTTCTTTTACATTGAAGACTGGTGTGTGGTAAAGTAACATCTTTTTACACTAACTATCAGATTTGAGACTTGTTCATGGCTGTGTCTCTGCACATGATTATTTATTCTGAAATTCTAGAGACATACACTTCTAAACCTTCTGAGGTGTAATCGTATTTAGTCGTATCTTCTAGCATTCTGCTGTTGAACCTGGTCCCTTCCCCAATAGTGTGGTGGCTAATACTTGTGGTCATGTATACTCTTTAACATGTTAGTATAATAAGTGGTATATTACATACCCAATAAATCTATGGTCATTAGCAGTTATCTCAAAGTAAATCCCACTCTCACTATGTATACCTCTCCATAGTCTTCATTGCTAGTGGCTGAGACAGTGGAGTTTAACATCCCTCTTTATTAACTAGAGCTAGGTATGCTGCCCCATACTATAACTATCCAATGGTTACAGCACTCCTTTTATACATAGCAAGGGACTCTCCTGCACTAATGTTATAGTGTTTTAATAGTTAGTCCCAGACAGCCACTCTATGTTATTGAAGCTAGGATCAGTGTCCCATTTAGTTTTGCAGTTAAATGTGTAATCAAAGCTCCTTTTATTTCCATTTTCTGTTTCTCTAAAATCACTTAAGCTTATTAAGATATTGTCATATCAATCCTATCTTTGTTTCTCTAATAGTTGATGGTTGGCATGCATATCCCATGTGTATCACTTAAGATCCAAGAGTGATCTCACTTATTCAGTATACCTTCTGCTGATTTAACCATAGGATTCAGAAGGTCCAAAAGTGGGCTATAGATAGATCCAAAAGGGTCCATATATTAAAACATCTGCCCTTATCATAGGGGAAAAAAAAGAGATTTATCATTTGAGGCCCAAGAGCGGTCTTCCTGGTTTGAGATTACTTTCTGTTAATTCAAATTTTGTTTTGTACCTAGAGGCCCAAGAGTGGCCTTCTGTGTCTTATAGACGGGGCTTAGATAGATTGGCAAGCTACCGCTACCTATATACTATCTACATGCTACTTGCAATACCTTATTTTTGTTTTTAACTATTTCATTCTGTGACATGTATGTTTTGCCAACTTAGTGTTTGCTTAATGTAATGAAAGAATTGTTGTAACATTGTTATATGCCTTGAAATTAACCTCAAATTAAAATTGTTATTTAAAAAAAAAATGTTAAAACAGATAATGGTTCAATGTTTAACAGTTTAATAAATTTGCTTCATATCTTGGATTTAAACATAGGCTCATTACTCCTTTGTGGCCACAAGCTAATGCAGAAACTGAAAGATTCATGCATTCTATGTGGAAATTTCTAAAGGCAACTACAGCGCAAGGTAGGCCATGGAAACAAAATTATACTCTTTTCTGAGACACTATTGATCAACTCCACACTGAACTACTGGTAGATCGCCTGCAGAGCTGTTATTCAATCGCAAACTTTGGATCAAAATTATGGATATAAATGATTCACCAACAGAGACACTCAACAAGATCTTGATACTAAAAGATAGTCATGCCAAAGCCAAGATTAAAGCTTACGCAGATAAATAATATGATACCAAATCTCCTAATTTTGCTGTTGGAGATAGAGTCTTGTGTCTGCAAGATAGGCAACATAACTTGGATACTTTATATGATGTGGTCCCATGTGCAGTTACAAGAATTCAAGGATAAATGATCACTGCAGTAAAAAAAAAGGACATACAATTACTAGGAATTCTTCTTTCTTCAAGAAACTACACAAAGAGAGAGCAGTGAGGGGGAAGAAAACATAGCACGTGATCAATCCTCAGATACTAATAGAAATACCCCCTCAGAGAAAACAGAAGACCTCCCGAATACCTTAAAAACTATGAAAAATAATATTACAATTTTTTTCATATAATGTATTATAATGTCATTATGCAACTCTTATCTGTGAAATGTATTTGGTCTTATTTCTAAATATTAGGTACTAATCCGAAAGACCGTGTACACAGGCCATTTTTTTGCAGTACAGCGGTTCCACGCCTTGCTCTCTCTCTCTATCCCCCCTCTCTTTTGCTCTCTCTGCCCCCTCTCTTTTGCTGTCTCACTCCCTTCCCCTCTCTTTTGCTGTCTCTCTCCCTCTCTTTATCCACCCTCTTTTGCTCTCCCCCCCCCTTTCTTTTGCTCTTTCCCCCTCTCTTTTGCAGTCTCTCTCCCCATTTCTTTTGCTCTCTCTATCCCCCCTCTTTTGCTTTCTCTCTCCCCCCTTTCTTTTGCTCTCCCCCCTCTCTTTTGCTCTCTCTATCCCCCTCTTTTGCTCTCTCTATCACCCCTCTTTTGTTCTCTCTCTCCCCTTTCTTTTGCTCTCTTTCTCCCCTCTATTTTGCTGTCTCTCTCCCCTCTATTTTGCTCTTTCTCTCCCCCTCTCTTTTGTTCTCTCTCACCCCTCTCTTATGCACTCTCTCTCCCCCTCTCTTTTTCTCTCTCTCTCCCCCTCTCTTTTGCTCTCTCTATCCCCCTCTTTCTCTTTCTCTCTCTCCCCTCACTTTTGCTCTCTCTCTCCCCTCTTTTCATTTGCTCTCTTTCTCCCCTCTTTTGCTGTCTCTCTCCCCCTCTCTTTTGCTCTTTCTCTCCCCCTCTCTTTTGCTCTCTCTCTCCCCCCTCTCTTATGCTGTCTCTCTCCCCCTCTCTTTTGCTCTCTCTCCCCCCCTCTCTTTTGTGCTCTCTCTCCCTTCTCTTTTATGCTCTCCCCCTCTCTTTTGCTCTCTCCCCTCCTCTCTTCCCCCCTCTCTTTTGCGCTCTCTCTCCCTCTTTTGTGCTGTCCCCCCTCTCTTTTGCTCTCTCTCCCCTCTCTTTTGCTCTCTCTCTCCCCTTTCTCCCCCTCTCTTTTGCTGTCTCTCTCCCTCTCTTTTGCTCTCTCTATCTCCCCTATTTTGCTCTCTCTCTCCCATTTCTTTTGCTCTCCCTCCCCCCTCTCTTTTGCTGTCTCTCTCCCTCTCTTTTGCTCTCTCTATCCCCCCTCTTTTGCTCTCTCTCTATCCCCCCTTTTGCTCTCTCTATCCCCCGCCAACTAAAAGCCCACCCGCTGTAGCACTCAGTGCTGCATGCAGGTTTTAGGATAGGGTAGCCAGCACTGGTTACATGCTACACCGCTCAATCCAAGTTTTTTTAAAAATAAATAAATAAAAAATTACCCCCAAAAAACCCTGTATCACCAGTACAAGGCTGTTTAGGAGGGAATAATGCCGCACTTTCCACCTCCTCCAAAACTGGGTCCCCCAAATCTGCCGCCCTAGGCAAATGCCTTGTTTGCCTAGGCCATAATATGCCCCTGAATGTATATAATTGTTGCAACGAAGCAGGGGCAGGAACAGTGTTGTCAGAGTGGGGAACCAGGAAATAAAGTGTGTGTTAGTTGCTGTATAAATGGACACTGTGTCAGACACATTTCTAATTCACCTGGATTTACAAACATTACAAATACATCTAGACCAAATTTAAATTAATAGTGTTTATCTTTATGTTTTGGTATTGGTTTTATAGGAATCTATTCTTATTTGCATAGCTATATTTGACTATTTTACCTCCCTATAGTCACCTAACAGATAAGACACTCAAGCTTATTTATAAATAGGCTTGTTCCCTTTTTGACCATTAGATGGCTACATTAATGGGACAGTCTACACTGCAATTAAGCTTAACTGTAAATATTTAATACCTGCTAAAATGCTCCCTCATCTGGTGTCACATACTGCAGGACCAACAGCAAATTAAAAATCTCCATTATTCGGCCGTTAGGAAATGGCCTCCTATGCATAATATGGAATTGTATATAACCTATTGAAGACTAATGTGTGTGTGCTTTTTTATTTGCAATTTAGGGCATAATCACTGCATGTTTTTTTATAGTGCATTGATTATGGTTCATTTGGAATTTAAAATGAACAATTAGGAAAAAAAATTAGTGTAATGTTGATGGTTTGTGGGTACTGGGTAAGGAAGCAGGGCGTGTGCTGGTTGCGGTGATTATAAACAATGTGCTTACAGAAATATCAGTGTATTGGTGCTAAGAATACTTACCCTCACAAAGATCTCAACCGCACTAATACACTGATAATACTGTAAGCACGTTGTTTATAAGCACCACAACCAGCATGCACTCTGCCTCCTTACCAGTACCCACAAACCATCAACAATACACTCACTTTTTTTTTCCAATTGTTTATTTTATTATAATCCTCCAGGGTCCTATACTCAAATTTTTATGCTTTAGATTATATACACTGACTTATATTTGTATTTGTTTGGTTCAGGTGTTCCTTCCAGACCTAGCGACATATACATTTGTATTATGATAGTCTTATAAATGTTGATTACTTGTATATATGCTTTATTCATGCTAATTTGGAGCACTTTTGTATTGGTAATCAAACCTACACCTTATTTTCCTTTATTATGTATTTATATTTTGACACAATCTCAATTATATATATATATATATATATACAGTATATACACATGTGTGTGTGCATATATCGAATCAGAAGAGAAAGAATAGAAATAAAAATAATGTGTATATCTCCAATGTGAAAAATTGACTTGTCATAGTCCACAGAAAAAATTTGCAGCTGGGTGGCACCATTAAGTAGACGTGTGGCATCATGAAGTAGCCGGGTGGCATCATGAAATAGCCGGGTGGGGACTGTGTAATATTTTCTAATATTATATTATTTTCTGCTATCCAAAGCACAAATTAATTGCATAATTTAACATAAATGTATTGAATGATAATTTGTGCAATAAAAATTGAACATTTTTAATATGAGCTAATTTTAGCTTAATATTAGCTAAAATGATAGCCGGGTGGTCAGAAAAATCAGTCGGGTGGTGCACCCGATAAAAAGGGTCTGTGAGGGGCGGAGCCTACAGCTGCAGAGACAGGACGTGTTTTGTGGGAGCTCCTGGTTCTACTACAGTGTTTTTGTACAATATTCTATTGTTTTTCTTTACAAAAGTATTAATCCTGTAAGTGGGAGCCAGAGGGATACTACAAGATTCAAGAAATTGACAGTCCGGGGGGAATCTCTCTGGATTGACCGATCTGTCTAAATTTAGCAGCTAGGCCTCAAGGCTGCCGCATCTACAAAGTGTCTGGCAGTTTCTGGAGCCGGGGTTTTCGCATATTCCCCCCCCCCACGGGGGTTACGAGTAGTACTACTTACTACACAACATTCAGTGCGTAGCCACTGATAATTCTTGATACATATTCCCTGGCCTCAGAAATAGGACTACCTAAAGGGAAAAGGGACATAACATATATGCTCAAAACTCACGCACTGTCTTTGGAATATGGCGATGGCACCTAAACCGATCTGCCGGGACATTACAGCCATGCTGGAATCCCACTTCAACAAGCTGTGTGCAATCATAAATGGGGAATTTGCCTCCCTAAAAAGCATATGTACTAGAGCTAAAGGAGAGTCGCAAGTGCCGCAAGAACTACAAACTAGATCCCTAATGTCTCCGATCCAAACACATACTGGGTTTCTATCTATCAAGCACCCGCAAAGTTCATCCCTTGGTAAAAACCTCCCAAACAGTGACCTAACCTCTCTGCGCAAGCCGCCCGGCGAACTGAAGGGGCACCCGATCAGTTTGGAGAGGAGATCCGTATCCCTAAATGGAGCTGAGTGGAAAGAGGAGAACACTGCAGAGGACACTGTGTGGTTGGTACCGCAGCATAATGTGAGTTGCAGCCTAGATCCACACGCTATCTTTCCGTCCGATATCATCAAGGGACCTGCTTTCAACACTTGCGATCAGAATCTGGCAAGTGCACAACTCCAGCCTTGTTTCACCACTCCGGAGGTTCCAGCTGTGATCTGTGGGTCTACACCACGGGAGTCAGACTCGCATGTGAAAGCACTGCATGCGCTGCTAAGGCTCAACAGGGGCGGCTATACTTCCCATGGAATACGCTGCCAGCAGGAAAATCGGAGGCATATGAGATTGGGAGGCTGGAAGAGAATTGATCGCTTAAAGGTGAATGTAGCATCTGATCACCCAAATTCATTATGTAAAACGGGAGTGGGTTAAGTTTGAGACAGCCTCAAATTAAAATTGTTATTTAAAAAAAAAATGTTAAAACAGATAATGGTTCAATGTTTAACAGTTTAATAAATTTGCTTCATATCTTGGATTTAAACATAGGCTCATTACTCCTTTGTGGCCACAAGCTAATGCAGAAACTGAAAGATTCATGCATTCTATGTGGAAATTTCTAAAGGCAACTACAGCGCAAGGTAGGCCATGGAAACAAAATTATACTCTTTTCTGAGACACTATTGATCAACTCCACACTGAACTACTGGTAGATCGCCTGCAGAGCTGTTATTCAATCGCAAACTTTGGATCAAAATTATGGATATAAATGATTCACCAACAGAGACACTCAACAAGATCTTGATACTAAAAGATAGTCATGCCAAAGCCAAGATTAAAGCTTACGCAGATAAATAATATGATACCAAATCTCCTAATTTTGCTGTTGGAGATAGAGTCTTGTGTCTGCAAGATAGGCAACATAACTTGGATACTTTATATGATGTGGTCCCATGTGCAGTTACAAGAATTCAAGGATAAATGATCACTGCAGTAAAAAAAAAGGACATACAATTACTAGGAATTCTTCTTTCTTCAAGAAACTACACAAAGAGAGAGCAGTGAGGGGGAAGAAAACATAGCACGTGATCAATCCTCAGATACTAATAGAAATACCCCCTCAGAGAAAACAGAAGACCTCCCGAATACCTTAAAAACTATGAAAAATAATATTACAATTTTTTTCATATAATGTATTATAATGTCATTATGCAACTCTTATCTGTGAAATGTATTTGGTCTTATTTCTAAATATTAGGTACTAATCCGAAAGACCGTGTACACAGGCCATTTTTTGCAGTACAGCGGTTCCACGCCTTGCTCTCTCTCTCTATCCCCCCTCTCTTTTGCTCTCTCTGCCCCCTCTCTTTTGCTGTCTCACTCCCTTCCCCTCTCTTTTGCTGTCTCTCTCCCTCTCTTTATCCACCCTCTTTTGCTCCCCCCCCCCTTTCTTTTGCTCTTTCCCCCTCTCTTTTGCAGTCTCTCTCCCCATTTCTTTTGCTCTCTCTATCCCCCCTCTTTTGCTTTCTCTCTCCCCCCTTTCTTTTGCTCTCCCCCCTCTCTTTTGCTCTCTCTATCCCCCTCTTTTGCTCTCTCTATCACCCCTCTTTTGTTCTCTCTCTCCCCTTTCTTTTGCTCTCTTTCTCCCCTCTATTTTGCTGTCTCTCTCCCCTCTATTTTGCTCTTTCTCTCCCCCTCTCTTTTGTTCTCTCTCACCCCTCTCTTATGCACTCTCTCTCCCCCTCTCTTTTTCTCTCTCTCTCCCCCTCTCTTTTGCTCTCTCTATCCCCCTCTTTCTCTTTCTCTCTCTCCCCTCACTTTTGCTCTCTCTCTCCCCTCTTTTCATTTGCTCTCTTTCTCCCCTCTTTTGCTGTCTCTCTCCCCCTCTCTTTTGCTCTTTCTCTCCCCCTCTCTTTTGCTCTCTCTCTCCCCCCTCTCTTATGCTGTCTCTCTCCCCCTCTCTTTTGCTCTCTCTCCCCCCCTCTCTTTTGTGCTCTCTCTCCCTTCTCTTTTATGCTCTCCCCCTCTCTTTTGCTCTCTCCCCTCCTCTCTTCCCCCCTCTCTTTTGCGCTCTCTCTCCCTCTTTTGTGCTGTCCCCCCTCTCTTTTGCTCTCTCTCCCCTCTCTTTTGCTCTCTCTCTCCCCTTTCTCCCCCTCTCTTTTGCTGTCTCTCTCCCTCTCTTTTGCTCTCTCTATCTCCCCTATTTTGCTCTCTCTCTCCCATTTCTTTTGCTCTCCCTCCCCCCTCTCTTTTGCTGTCTCTCTCCCTCTCTTTTGCTCTCTCTATCCCCCCTCTTTTGCTCTCTCTCTATCCCCCCTTTTGCTCTCTCTATCCCCCGCCAACTAAAAGCCCACCCGCTGTAGCACTCAGTGCTGCATGCAGGTTTTAGGATAGGGTAGCCAGCACTGGTTACATGCTACACCGCTCAATCCAAGTTTTTTTAAAAATAAATAAATAAAAAATTACCCCCAAAAAACCCTGTATCACCAGTACAAGGCTGTTTAGGAGGGAATAATGCCGCACTTTCCACCTCCTCCAAAACTGGGTCCCCCAAATCTGCCGCCCTAGGCAAATGCCTTGTTTGCCTAGGCCATAATATGCCCCTGAATGTATATAATTGTTGCAACGAAGCAGGGGCAGGAACAGTGTTGTCAGAGTGGGGAACCAGGAAATAAAGTGTGTGTTAGTTGCTGTATAAATGGACACTGTGTCAGACACATTTCTAATTCACCTGGATTTACAAACATTACAAATACATCTAGACCAAATTTAAATTAATAGTGTTTATCTTTATGTTTTGGTATTGGTTTTATAGGAATCTATTCTTATTTGCATAGCTATATTTGACTATTTTACCTCCCTATAGTCACCTAACAGATAAGACACTCAAGCTTATTTATAAATAGGCTTGTTCCCTTTTTGACCATTAGATGGCTACATTAATGGGACAGTCTACACTGCAATTAAGCTTAACTGTAAATATTTAATACCTGCTAAAATGCTCCCTCATCTGGTGTCACATACTGCAGGACCAACAGCAAATTAAAAATCTCCATTATTCGGCCGTTAGGAAATGGCCTCCTATGCATAATATGGAATTGTATATAACCTATTGAAGACTAATGTGTGTGTGCTTTTTATTTGCAATTTAGGGCATAATCACTGCATGTTTTTTTATAGTGCATTGATTATGGTTCATTTGGAATTTAAAATGAACAATTAGGAAAAAAAATTAGTGTAATGTTGATGGTTTGTGGGTACTGGGTAAGGAAGCAGGGCGTGTGCTGGTTGCGGTGATTATAAACAATGTGCTTACAGAAATATCAGTGTATTGGTGCTAAGAATACTTACCCTCACAAAGATCTCAACCGCACCAATACACTGATAATACTGTAAGCACGTTGTTTATAAGCACCACAACCAGCATGCACTCTGCCTCCTTACCAGTACCCACAAACCATCAACAATACACTCACTTTTTTTTTCCAATTGTTTATTTTATTATAATCCTCCAGGGTCCTATACTCAAATTTTTATGCTTTAGATTATATACACTGACTTATATTTGTATTTGTTTGGTTCAGGTGTTCCTTCCAGACCTAGCGACATATACATTTGTATTATGATAGTCTTATAAATGTTGATTACTTGTATATATGCTTTATTCATGCTAATTTGGAGCACTTTTGTATTGGTAATCAAACCTACACCTTATTTTCCTTTATTATGTATTTATATTTTGACACAATCTCAATTATATATATATATATATATATACAGTATATACACATGTGTGTGTGCATATATCGAATCAGAAGAGAAAGAATAGAAATAAAAATAATGTGTATATCTCCAATGTGAAAAATTGACTTGTCATAGTCCACAGAAAAATTTTGCAGCTGGGTGGCACCATTAAGTAGACGTGTGGCATCATGAAGTAGCCGGGTGGCATCATGAAATAGCCGGGTGGGGACTGTGTAATATTTTCTAATATTATATTATTTTCTGCTATCCAAAGCACAAATTAATTGCATAATTTAACATAAATGTATTGAATGATAATTTGTGCAATAAAAATTGAACATTTTTAATATGAGCTAATTTTAGCTTAATATTAGCTAAAATGATAGCCGGGTGGTCAGAAAAATCAGTCGGGTGGTGCACCCGATAAAAAGGGTCTGTGAGGGGCGGAGCCTACAGCTGCAGAGACAGGACGTGTTTTGTGGGAGCTCCTGGTTCTACTACAGTGTTTTTGTACAATATTCTATTGTTTTTCTTTACAAAAGTATTAATCCTGTAAGTGGGAGCCAGAGGGATACTACAAGATTCAAGAAATTGACAGTCCGGGGGGAATCTCTCTGGATTGACCGATCTGTCTAAATTTAGCAGCTAGGCCTCAAGGCTGCCGCATCTACAAAGTGTCTGGCAGTTTCTGGAGCCAGGGTTTTCGCATATTCCCCCCCCCACGGGGGTTACGAGTAGTACTACTTACTACACAACATTCAGTGCGTAGCCACTGATAATTCTTGATACATATTCCCTGGCCTCAGAAATAGGACTACCTAAAGGGAAAAGGGACATAACATATATGCTCAAAACTCACGCACTGTCTTTGGAATATGGCGATGGCACCTAAACCGATCTGCCGGGACATTACAGCCATGCTGGAATCCCACTTCAACAAGCTGTGTGCAATCATAAATGGGGAATTTGCCTCCCTAAAAAGCATATGTACTAGAGCTAAAGGAGAGTCGCAAGTGCCGCAAGAACTACAAACTAGATCCCTAATGTCTCCGATCCAAACACATACTGGGTTTCTATCTATCAAGCACCCGCAAAGTTCATCCCTTGGTAAAAACCTCCCAAACAGTGACCTAACCTCTCTGCGCAAGCCGCCCGGCGAACTGAAGGGGCACCCGATCAGTTTGGAGAGGAGATCCGTATCCCTAAATGGAGCTGAGTGGAAAGAGGAGAACACTGCAGAGGACACTGTGTGGTTGGTACCGCAGCATAATGTGAGTTGCAGCCTAGATCCACACGCTATCTTTCCGTCCGATATCATCAAGGGACCTGCTTTCAACACTTGCGATCAGAATCCGGCAAGTGCACAACTCCAGCCTTGTTTCACCACTCCGGAGGTTCCAGCTGTGATCTGTGGGTCTACACCACGGGAGTCAGACTCGCATGTGAAAGCACTGCATGCGCTGCTAAGGCTCAACAGGGGCGGCTATACTTCCCATGGAATACGCTGCCAGCAGGAAAATCGGAGGCATATGAGATTGGGAGGCTGGAAGAGAATTGATCGCTTAAAGGTGAATGTAGCATCTGATCACCCAAATTCATTATGTAAAACGGGAGTGGGTTAAGTTTGAGACAGCCTCAAATTAAAATTGTTATTTAAAAAAAAAATGTTAAAACAGATAATGGTTCAATGTTTAACAGTTTAATAAATTTGCTTCATATCTTGGATTTAAACATAGGCTCATTACTCCTTTGTGGCCACAAGCTAATGCAGAAACTGAAAGATTCATGCATTCTATGTGGAAATTTCTAAAGGCAACTACAGCGCAAGGTAGGCCATGGAAACAAAATTATACTCTTTTCTGAGACACTATTGATCAACTCCACACTGAACTACTGGTAGATCGCCTGCAGAGCTGTTATTCAATCGCAAACTTTGGATCAAAATTATGGATATAAATGATTCACCAACAGAGACACTCAACAAGATCTTGATACTAAAAGATAGTCATGCCAAAGCCAAGATTAAAGCTTACGCAGATAAATAATATGATACCAAATCTCCTAATTTTGCTGTTGGAGATAGAGTCTTGTGTCTGCAAGATAGGCAACATAACTTGGATACTTTATATGATGTGGTCCCATGTGCAGTTACAAGAATTCAAGGATAAATGATCACTGCAGTAAAAAAAAAGGACATACAATTACTAGGAATTCTTCTTTCTTCAAGAAACTACACAAAGAGAGAGCAGTGAGGGGGAAGAAAACATAGCACGTGATCAATCCTCAGATACTAATAGAAATACCCCCTCAGAGAAAACAGAAGACCTCCCGAATACCTTAAAAACTATGAAAAATAATATTACAATTTTTTTCATATAATGTATTATAATGTCATTATGCAACTCTTATCTGTGAAATGTATTTGGTCTTATTTCTAAATATTAGGTACTAATCCGAAAGACCGTGTACACAGGCCATTTTTTGCAGTACAGCGGTTCCACGCCTTGCTCTCTCTCTCTATCCCCCCTCTCTTTTGCTCTCTCTGCCCCCTCTCTTTTGCTGTCTCACTCCCTTCCCCTCTCTTTTGCTGTCTCTCTCCCTCTCTTTATCCACCCTCTTTTGCTCTCCCCCCCCTTTCTTTTGCTCTTTCCCCCTCTCTTTTGCAGTCTCTCTCCCCATTTCTTTTGCTCTCTCTATGCCCCCTCTTTTGCTTTCTCTCTCCCCCCTTTCTTTTGCTCTCCCCCCTCTCTTTTGCTCTCTCTATCCCCCTCTTTTGCTCTCTCTATCACCCCTCTTTTGTTCTCTCTCTCCCCTTTCTTTTGCTCTCTTTCTCCCCTCTATTTTGCTGTCTCTCTCCCCTCTATTTTGCTCTTTCTCTCCCCCTCTCTTTTGTTCTCTCTCACCCCTCTCTTATGCACTCTCTCTCCCCCTCTCTTTTTCTCTCTCTCTCCCCCTCTCTTTTGCTCTCTCTATCCCCCTCTTTCTCTTTCTCTCTCTCCCCTCACTTTTGCTCTCTCTCTCCCCTCTTTTCATTTGCTCTCTTTCTCCCCTCTTTTGCTGTCTCTCTCCCCCTCTCTTTTGCTCTTTCTCTCCCCCTCTCTTTTGCTCTCTCTCTCCCCCCTCTCTTATGCTGTCTCTCTCCCCCTCTCTTTTGCTCTCTCTCCCCCCCTCTCTTTTGTGCTCTCTCTCCCTTCTCTTTTATGCTCTCCCCCTCTCTTTTGCTCTCTCCCCTCCTCTCTTCCCCCCTCTCTTTTGCGCTCTCTCTCCCTCTTTTGTGCTGTCCCCCCTCTCTTTTGCTCTCTCTCCCCTCTCTTTTGCTCTCTCTCTCCCCTTTCTCCCCCTCTCTTTTGCTGTCTCTCTCCCTCTCTTTTGCTCTCTCTATCTCCCCTATTTTGCTCTCTCTCTCCCATTTCTTTTGCTCTCCCTCCCCCCTCTCTTTTGCTGTCTCTCTCCCTCTCTTTTGCTCTCTCTATCCCCCCTCTTTTGCTCTCTCTCTATCCCCCCTTTTGCTCTCTCTATCCCCCGCCAACTAAAAGCCCACCCGCTGTAGCACTCAGTGCTGCATGCAGGTTTTAGGATAGGGTAGCCAGCACTGGTTACATGCTACACCGCTCAATCCAAGTTTTTTTAAAAATAAATAAATAAAAAATTACCCCCAAAAAACCCTGTATCACCAGTACAAGGCTGTTTAGGAGGGAATAATGCCGCACTTTCCACCTCCTCCAAAACTGGGTCCCCCAAATCTGCCGCCCTAGGCAAATGCCTTGTTTGCCTAGGCCATAATATGCCCCTGAATGTATATAATTGTTGCAACGAAGCAGGGGCAGGAACAGTGTTGTCAGAGTGGGGAACCAGGAAATAAAGTGTGTGTTAGTTGCTGTATAAATGGACACTGTGTCAGACACATTTCTAATTCACCTGGATTTACAAACATTACAAATACATCTAGACCAAATTTAAATTAATAGTGTTTATCTTTATGTTTTGGTATTGGTTTTATAGGAATCTATTCTTATTTGCATAGCTATATTTGACTATTTTACCTCCCTATAGTCACCTAACAGATAAGACACTCAAGCTTATTTATAAATAGGCTTGTTCCCTTTTTGACCATTAGATGGCTACATTAATGGGACAGTCTACACTGCAATTAAGCTTAACTGTAAATATTTAATACCTGCTAAAATGCTCCCTCATCTGGTGTCACATACTGCAGGACCAACAGCAAATTAAAAATCTCCATTATTCGGCCGTTAGGAAATGGCCTCCTATGCATAATATGGAATTGTATATAACCTATTGAAGACTAATGTGTGTGTGCTTTTTTATTTGCAATTTAGGGCATAATCACTGCATGTTTTTTTATAGTGCATTGATTATGGTTCATTTGGAATTTAAAATGAACAATTAGGAAAAAAAATTAGTGTAATGTTGATGGTTTGTGGGTACTGGGTAAGGAAGCAGGGCGTGTGCTGGTTGCGGTGATTATAAACAATGTGCTTACAGAAATATCAGTGTATTGGTGCTAAGAATACTTACCCTCACAAAGATCTCAACCGCACCAATACACTGATAATACTGTAAGCACGTTGTTTATAAGCACCACAACCAGCATGCACTCTGCCTCCTTACCAGTACCCACAAACCATCAACAATACACTCACTTTTTTTTTTCCAATTGTTTATTTTATTATAATCCTCCAGGGTCCTATACTCAAATTTTTATGCTTTAGATTATATACACTGACTTATATTTGTATTTGTTTGGTTCAGGTGTTCCTTCCAGACCTAGCGACATATACATTTGTATTATGATAGTCTTATAAATGTTGATTACTTGTATATATGCTTTATTCATGCTAATTTGGAGCACTTTTGTATTGGTAATCAAACCTACACCTTATTTTCCTTTATTATGTATTTATATTTTGACACAATCTCAATATTATATATATATATATATATACAGTATATACACATGTGTGTGTGCATATATCGAATCAGAAGAGAAAGAATAGAAATAAAAATAATGTGTATATCTCCAATGTGAAAAATTGACTTGTCATAGTCCACAGAAAAATTTTGCAGCTGGGTGGCACCATTAAGTAGACGTGTGGCATCATGAAGTAGCCGGGTGGCATCATGAAATAGCCGGGTGGGGACTGTGTAATATTTTCTAATATTATATTATTTTCTGCTATCCAAAGCACAAATTAATTGCATAATTTAACATAAATGTATTGAATGATAATTTGTGCAATAAAAATTGAACATTTTTAATATGAGCTAATTTTAGCTTAATATTAGCTAAAATGATAGCCGGGTGGTCAGAAAAATCAGTCGGGTGGTGCACCCGATAAAAAGGGTCTGTGAGGGGCGGAGCCTACAGCTGCAGAGACAGGACGTGTTTTGTGGGAGCTCCTGGTTCTACTACAGTGTTTTTGTACAATATTCTATTGTTTTTCTTTACAAAAGTATTAATCCTGTAAGTGGGAGCCAGAGGGATACTACAAGATTCAAGAAATTGACAGTCCGGGGGGAATCTCTCTGGATTGACCGATCTGTCTAAATTTAGCAGCTAGGCCTCAAGGCTGCCGCATCTACAAAGTGTCTGGCAGTTTCTGGAGCCGGGGTTTTCGCATATTCCCCCCCCCCACGGGGGTTACGAGTAGTACTACTTACTACACAACATTCAGTGCGTAGCCACTGATAATTCTTGATACATATTCCCTGGCCTCAGAAATAGGACTACCTAAAGGGAAAAGGGACATAACATATATGCTCAAAACTCACGCACTGTCTTTGGAATATGGCGATGGCACCTAAACCGATCTGCCGGGACATTACAGCCATGCTGGAATCCCACTTCAACAAGCTGTGTGCAATCATAAATGGGGAATTTGCCTCCCTAAAAAGCATATGTACTAGAGCTAAAGGAGAGTCGCAAGTGCCGCAAGAACTACAAACTAGATCCCTAATGTCTCCGATCCAAACACATACTGGGTTTCTATCTATCAAGCACCCGCAAAGTTCATCCCTTGGTAAAAACCTCCCAAACAGTGACCTAACCTCTCTGCGCAAGCCGCCCGGCGAACTGAAGGGGCACCCGATCAGTTTGGAGAGGAGATCCGTATCCCTAAATGGAGCTGAGTGGAAAGAGGAGAACACTGCAGAGGACACTGTGTGGTTGGTACCGCAGCATAATGTGAGTTGCAGCCTAGATCCACACGCTATCTTTCCGTCTGATATCATCAAGGGACCTGCTTTCAACACTTGCGATCAGAATCCGGCAAGTGCACAACTCCAGCCTTGTTTCACCACTCCGGAGGTTCCAGCTGTGATCTGTGGGTCTACACCACGGGAGTCAGACTCGCATGTGAAAGCACTGCATGCGCTGCTAAGGCTCAACAGGGGCGGCTATACTTCCCATGGAATACGCTGCCAGCAGGAAAATCGGAGGCATATGAGATTGGGAGGCTGGAAGAGAATTGATCGCTTAAAGGTGAATGTAGCATCTGATCACCCAAATTCATTATGTAAAACGGGAGTGGGTTAAGTTTGAGACAGCCTCAAATTAAAATTGTTATTTAAAAAAAAAATGTTAAAACAGATAATGGTTCAATGTTTAACAGTTTAATAAATTTGCTTCATATCTTGGATTTAAACATAGGCTCATTACTCCTTTGTGGCCACAAGCTAATGCAGAAACTGAAAGATTCATGCATTCTATGTGGAAATTTCTAAAGGCAACTACAGCGCAAGGTAGGCCATGGAAACAAAATTATACTCTTTTCTGAGACACTATTGATCAACTCCACACTGAACTACTGGTAGATCGCCTGCAGAGCTGTTATTCAATCGCAAACTTTGGATCAAAATTATGGATATAAATGATTCACCAACAGAGACACTCAACAAGATCTTGATACTAAAAGATAGTCATGCCAAAGCCAAGATTAAAGCTTACGCAGATAAATAATATGATACCAAATCTCCTAATTTTGCTGTTGGAGATAGAGTCTTGTGTCTGCAAGATAGGCAACATAACTTGGATACTTTATATGATGTGGTCCCATGTGCAGTTACAAGAATTCAAGGATAAATGATCACTGCAGTAAAAAAAAAGGACATACAATTACTAGGAATTCTTCTTTCTTCAAGAAACTACACAAAGAGAGAGCAGTGAGGGGGAAGAAAACATAGCACGTGATCAATCCTCAGATACTAATAGAAATACCCCCTCAGAGAAAACAGAAGACCTCCCGAATACCTTAAAAACTATGAAAAATAATATTACAATTTTTTTCATATAATGTATTATAATGTCATTATGCAACTCTTATCTGTGAAATGTATTTGGTCTTATTTCTAAATATTAGGTACTAATCCGAAAGACCGTGTACACAGGCCATTTTTTGCAGTACAGCGGTTCCACGCCTTGCTCTCTCTCTCTATCCCCCCTCTCTTTTGCTCTCTCTGCCCCCTCTCTTTTGCTGTCTCACTCCCTTCCCCTCTCTTTTGCTGTCTCTCTCCCTCTCTTTATCCACCCTCTTTTGCTCTCCCCCCCCTTTCTTTTGCTCTTTCCCCCTCTCTTTTGCAGTCTCTCTCCCCATTTCTTTTGCTCTCTCTATCCCCCCTCTTTTGCTTTCTCTCTCCCCCCTTTCTTTTGCTCTCCCCCCTCTCTTTTGCTCTCTCTATCCCCCTCTTTTGCTCTCTCTATCACCCCTCTTTTGTTCTCTCTCTCCCCTTTCTGTTGCTCTCTTTCTCCCCTCTATTTTGCTGTCTCTCTCCCCTCTATTTTGCTCTTTCTCTCCCCCTCTCTTTTGTTCTCTCTCACCCCTCTCTTATGCACTCTCTCTCCCCCTCTCTTTTTCTCTCTCTCTCCCCCTCTCTTTTGCTCTCTCTATCCCCCTCTTTCTCTTTCTCTCTCTCCCCTCACTTTTGCTCTCTCTCTCCCCTCTTTTCATTTGCTCTCTTTCTCCCCTCTTTTGCTGTCTCTCTCCCCCTCTCTTTTGCTCTTTCTCTCCCCCTCTCTTTTGCTCTCTCTCTCCCCCCTCTCTTATGCTGTCTCTCTCCCCCTCTCTTTTGCTCTCTCTCCCCCCCTCTCTTTTGTGCTCTCTCTCCCTTCTCTTTTATGCTCTCCCCCTCTCTTTTGCTCTCTCCCCTCCTCTCTTCCCCCCTCTCTTTTGCGCTCTCTCTCCCTCTTTTGTGCTGTCCCCCCTCTCTTTTGCTCTCTCTCCCCTCTCTTTTGCTCTCTCTCTCCCCTTTCTCCCCCTCTCTTTTGCTGTCTCTCTCCCTCTCTTTTGCTCTCTCTATCTCCCCTATTTTGCTCTCTCTCTCCCATTTCTTTTGCTCTCCCTCCCCCCTCTCTTTTGCTGTCTCTCTCCCTCTCTTTTGCTCTCTCTATCCCCCCTCTTTTGCTCTCTCTCTATCCCCCCTTTTGCTCTCTCTATCCCCCGCCAACTAAAAGCCCACCCGCTGTAGCACTCAGTGCTGCATGCAGGTTTTAGGATAGGGTAGCCAGCACTGGTTACATGCTACACCGCTCAATCCAAGTTTTTTTAAAAATAAATAAATAAAAAATTACCCCCAAAAAACCCTGTATCACCAGTACAAGGCTGTTTAGGAGGGAATAATGCCGCACTTTCCACCTCCTCCAAAACTGGGTCCCCCAAATCTGCCGCCCTAGGCAAATGCCTTGTTTGCCTAGGCCATAATATGCCCCTGAATGTATATAATTGTTGCAACGAAGCAGGGGCAGGAACAGTGTTGTCAGAGTGGGGAACCAGGAAATAAAGTGTGTGTTAGTTGCTGTATAAATGGACACTGTGTCAGACACATTTCTAATTCACCTGGATTTACAAACATTACAAATACATCTAGACCAAATTTAAATTAATAGTGTTTATCTTTATGTTTTGGTATTGGTTTTATAGGAATCTATTCTTATTTGCATAGCTATATTTGACTATTTTACCTCCCTATAGTCACCTAACAGATAAGACACTCAAGCTTATTTATAAATAGGCTTGTTCCCTTTTTGACCATTAGATGGCTACATTAATGGGACAGTCTACACTGCAATTAAGCTTAACTGTAAATATTTAATACCTGCTAAAATGCTCCCTCATCTGGTGTCACATACTGCAGGACCAACAGCAAATTAAAAATCTCCATTATTCGGCCGTTAGGAAATGGCCTCCTATGCATAATATGGAATTGTATATAACCTATTGAAGACTAATGTGTGTGTGCTTTTTTATTTGCAATTTAGGGCATAATCACTGCATGTTTTTTTATAGTGCATTGATTATGGTTCATTTGGAATTTAAAATGAACAATTAGGAAAAAAAATTAGTGTAATGTTGATGGTTTGTGGGTACTGGGTAAGGAAGCAGGGCGTGTGCTGGTTGCGGTGATTATAAACAATGTGCTTACAGAAATATCAGTGTATTGGTGCTAAGAATACTTACCCTCACAAAGATCTCAACCGCACCAATACACTGATAATACTGTAAGCACGTTGTTTATAAGCACCACAACCAGCATGCACTCTGCCTCCTTACCAGTACCCACAAACCATCAACAATACACTCACTTTTTTTTTCCAATTGTTTATTTTATTATAATCCTCCAGGGTCCTATACTCAAATTTTTATGCTTTAGATTATATACACTGACTTATATTTGTATTTGTTTGGTTCAGGTGTTCCTTCCAGACCTAGCGACATATACATTTGTATTATGATAGTCTTATAAATGTTGATTACTTGTATATATGCTTTATTCATGCTAATTTGGAGCACTTTTGTATTGGTAATCAAACCTACACCTTATTTTCCTTTATTATGTATTTATATTTTGACACAATCTCAATTATATATATATATATATATATATATATATATATATACAGTATATACACATGTGTGTGTGCATATATCGAATCAGAAGAGAAAGAATAGAAATAAAAATAATGTGTATATCTCCAATGTGAAAAATTGACTTGTCATAGTCCACAGAAAATTTTTGCAGCTGGGTGGCACCATTAAGTAGACGTGTGGCATCATGAAGTAGCCGGGTGGCATCATGAAATAGCCGGGTGGGGACTGTGTAATATTTTCTAATATTATATTATTTTCTGCTATCCAAAGCACAAATTAATTGCATAATTTAACATAAATGTATTGAATGATAATTTGTGCAATAAAAATTGAACATTTTTAATATGAGCTAATTTTAGCTTAATATTAGCTAAAATGATAGCCGGGTGGTCAGAAAAATCAGTCGGGTGGTGCACCCGATAAAAAGGGTCTGTGAGGGGCGGAGCCTACAGCTGCAGAGACAGGACGTGTTTTGTGGGAGCTCCTGGTTCTACTACAGTGTTTTTGTACAATATTCTATTGTTTTTCTTTACAAAAGTATTAATCCTGTAAGTGGGAGCCAGAGGGATACTACAAGATTCAAGAAATTGACAGTCCGGGGGGAATCTCTCTGGATTGACCGATCTGTCTAAATTTAGCAGCTAGGCCTCAAGGCTGCCGCATCTACAAAGTGTCTGGCAGTTTCTGGAGCCGGGGTTTTCGCATATCCCCCCCCCCCCCATGGGGGTTACGAGTAGTACTACTTACTACACAACATTCAGTGCGTAGCCACTGATAATTCTTGATACATATTCCCTGGCCTCAGAAATAGGACTACCTAAAGGGAAAAGGGACATAACATATATGCTCAAAACTCACGCACTGTCTTTGGAATATGGCGATGGCACCTAAACCGATCTGCCGGGACATTACAGCCATGCTGGAATCCCACTTCAACAAGCTGTGTGCAATCATAAATGGGGAATTTGCCTCCCTAAAAAGCATATGTACTAGAGCTAAAGGAGAGTCGCAAGTGCCGCAAGAACTACAAACTAGATCCCTAATGTCTCCGATCCAAACACATACTGGGTTTCTATCTATCAAGCACCCGCAAAGTTCATCCCTTGGTAAAAACCTCCCAAACAGTGACCTAACCTCTCTGCGCAAGCCGCCCGGCGAACTGAAGGGGCACCCGATCAGTTTGGAGAGGAGATCTGTATCCCTAAATGGAGCTGAGTGGAAAGAGGAGAACACTGCAGAGGACACTGTGTGGTTGGTACCGCAGCATAATGTGAGTTGCAGCCTAGATCCACACACTATCTTTCCGTCTGATATCATCAAGGGACCTGCTTTCAACACTTGCGATCAGAATCCGGCAAGTGCACAACTCCAGCCTTGTTTCACCACTCCGGAGGTTCCAGCTGTGATCTGTGGGTCTACACCACGGGAGTCAGACTCGCATGTGAAAGCACTGCATGCGCTGCTAAGGCTCAACAGGGGCGGCTATACTTCCCATGGAATACGCTGCCAGCAGGAAAATCGGAGGCATATGAGATTGGGAGGCTGGAAGAGAATTGATCGCTTAAAGGCGAATGTAGCATCTGATCACCCAAATTCATTATGTAAAACGGGAGTGGGTTAAGTTTGAGACAGCCGCTGCTGTATTGGACACTCGATCATGCGAACTTCAGCAGTGGGATGTCGGCACAGACCTCGAGAGATCAGGGGTCAGTTAAGAACTCTTTGTTTTCTCTAAGCTGCAAGAAGCGCAAGTGTGAGCTGATTTAAATGCTAGAAGAGACGGTTTGAACTTGTTCCAGGGATTTTTCTATTACTGTTTTGTAGCTTCAGATTTTCATATTGCTGATCATTCAACACTGTTAGTATCTTGTATTGTATGCTATGTCTCTTATTATGATAATGCTGTATTTGAAAACTTGAGAGACTCGTTTCCATAATGTTTCCCATCTTAGTAATTTAATATTGCATAAATTTCTTATTTAGGTAAATTGATGCCCATTTTGCCCTAGCATACGTTCTTAATCTTACATATTTGCTTGCAGAGCTTGATCTTGAGCTATATGTATTGAATAGCCGAGAATATTAGCTACTACTTTAATATCGAATCCACTGATTACCCGCACTACAGCATCTAGCACTCTATATATACCTGTATATGAGACGCAGGGTTACATAGTTGTTTTGTACATTATAGTATATTCCCCTAGTTGAGGATCTAATATTCTACTCTTTACACCTATTTTAATCTATAGGTATGCCTCTCTTACACTGATCATCCGTGAGATGGCAATTAGTAGATGAGATTACAAGACATATTCTCTTATTGATATCTAGTATTTCTTATGTTCAAATAGGGACAGTAGTAAGCCTAGTATTTCTACCAAGCAACCCATTTATATTTAGTCTACTAGTGGGATAGCTTTTTCAAGCAGCAAGATAGGTCGTAGTACATTTTACTAATAGGTGGAGCTTATATTTCTAACTGTCTCGTATTAACCCCCAAATCTATGTTATGTTCTTCTACATGTTCAGTGGTTTGTTCTGGTTTTTATTTACTATACTTTTTTTCACATGGGCCTAGATTGTGAGATTGACTGTTTATAATTTAGACTAAAAAAGTTAAAAAGGGGCTATGTTACCTTACATTTGCTCTTTATGTTCTTAGTCAAATTTGATGGCCCTACTACCCATGTTTGAAATATTTGTGTTTTACTCATTTACGCACTCATGTTGGCCATGTTAAAACGTATAATGGAATTTTTGTGACTATGTTTGCAACTGTGATTTGGAGCAAATGGTGCTTATTATTGTAATTTTTTTTTAAGCCTCAATAAAAAAATATAAAAAAAAAAAAAAAAGGGTCTGTGAAAGACACTGTAAAAGGAAATTAAGTCAAAAAAATTCAGTGTGATGGTTGAGGAACTTACAAATGTGGATTCCACAAAAATATCTGTCCAAAAAAATAAAATAAAACTTATAAGTAAAAACAATAATATTAATAGTAAATCGATCCATTGAGGTCTTCACGGGTACATAAGTGTCACCTAAAGATTAAATGTGAACATAGTGTGCACCAATAGTAATAAAAACAAAACAAAGCCTAAGACCAATCTTACCGGACCCGAGAAGTTTGCCAGATAAGTTCTCTGTGAAAGAACTGCAAGATAACTACATGATACAAATATTATACAACCTGGGAATAGTTGAGAGCAGATAAAAAGCACTGATGGGCTGTGCCTTAAGGCCTTACATTGGAAAACCCTGTTCTAGTGCTATAAAAAGTTATTTAATCTATTCAACAAGATGAGATGTCAATGACAGGTGTATGTGACACCACAGGCGTGGTCAGGGTATAGCTCAGTCTTGTTTAACTGTGCTACTACTGCACTGTGTTTGAATTAGCTCACACAGAGATCCAGCTAGTTATTAGTAAGTTGTGTGTGTCCTGCTGTCTTTGTGGCCTATTTATGATGCTGAGAGTGGACATGATCCAATATTGCGGATCATGTCCGCTGCACATCGATAAGTGCCGACAGCATACGCTCTCTGCATTTATTATTTCACTAGCAATTGTGAACTGCTGGTACAATGCCGCTAGCAGGGGGTGTCAATTAACCTGATCGTATTCAAGCCTCAGAGCAGGCGGGCAGGTTATGGAGCAGTGGTAAAGAGCTTGATAAATATGTCCCTATGTCTCAAAGTAGAGATGATGATGAACGTGTAATTGTGTATTAGCTGTCAAATTACTTACATTTATATTCAGGTTATCTCAACAAGCATAATCATGTGTGATGGGATGAAGTCGTATGAAACAATATAAAGTTGCCCCCTTTAATCGGGCCATTTAACAAGATCTTTGTCTTAATCCTTACACCATCATACAGCATGCCCTGTGATTACAGACTACTCTGTTAACCTTAGTGGGACTATTATGGCACTCTTTGCCTATAATCTCAAATAATCTGAACAATTATCTCTGGAAGTTAAGTGGTTAAGGGAGGCACACAAAAAAATACATAGCCTGATCAGTACATTTAGTGAATACACTGTTTAGGCTCACTGGGAAATTGTTGTCATAGTATATGACAGAACAGGTTTCTCTAGGTTTTTAAATTTGACACATTTCAGCTTAACCAGAAAACCCAATATTCTCTTGGCTGTTTAATGTTTTTTCATGAGCTCACACTGCAAGAAACAAAAGGAGCTTTTAAAATCCTCACTAGTGATATTCCAATCCATAAGAAAAAAACACTATGGCCTAAATTAAAAGTAGAGCACAAAAAAGCACCAACACTCAACCCTTGCTGCTTCCATTTTTGCACTCATCAGGGCGGCCCATAGCATTTGCAGGGCCCAGATCAAGACAAATGTGTTAGGCCCCTCAGCCCAGCCCCCTTTTTTACCCTCCCCCTGTATGCCATGACCCAACAATTAGTGTGTCCTATATAAATAGTAACACTAAATATTCCATTTCCTGATACCATGATCACTTTTTCATAAACTCAATACAGCATGTACATTGCACCTTCTCATACCCACAACACTGATGGTAGTGTGAGCTCCCCAAAACACGGGAGTCCCTCTTGCCCTACCCAAAAGGCAGGAGTTACAAGTTACAAAGTAATTTTTATTGCTCAAGCGATAGCCTAGTGTGCATTAACATCTGCATGTTGGATAGCCCAGGAGCATCAATTTCCTCACATAATAAAATTATATGGGGTGGGCAGTAAAATTCATGTCGGATAATACTAGAGTGTTAAGCCAATGTAGCTCATTAGTTCTGTTCTATACTATTTAAATAAAATGTAAGCATAAAACATTTCACACGTACAGACACATTCATACACGCATGCGCACACACACACACATTGTAATCCAGGCCTATGTGTTATGTTTGATTTATAAGTCCCATGAAATTGAAATGATTTTACAAAGGGCAGTGTGTACATATTATAGGAATCTGTGTGACAGATCTAGGATGACACTCCCAGAGTGTACAGTGTAAATACTGATTTTGTATGAGGCAAGGGCCTCTATTTATCATTGGTCTTGCGGACCTGATCCGACAGTGCGGATCAGGTCCACAAGACCTCGCTAAATGCAGAGAGCAATACGCTCTCCACATTTAACATTGCTCCAGCAGCTCACAAGAGCTGCTGGTGCAACGCCGCCCCCTGCTGACTCGCAGCCAATCGGCCGCCAGCAGGGAGGTGTCAATCAACCCGATCGTACTCGATCGGGTTGATTTCCGGCGATTCCTGTCCGCCTGCTCAGAGCAGGCGGACAGGGTTATGGAGCAGCGGCCTTTAGACCACTGCTTCATAACTTGTGTTTCCGGCGAGTCTGAAGACTCGCCAGAAACACGGCCCTTCAAGCTCCGTACGGAGCTTGATAAATATGGGCCAAAGTCTCTAAACAAAAGTAGCCAGCAAAAAAAATTACAAAAAAACAGGGATAATTTTATGTTTTTAGTTGAAATATGTTTTTTTATAATTTGTTTTTGTATTGTACAAAAATCTTTAAACAATAGTATAGTTACACATTGAACAGTTCATACAGTAGTCTGCTTTGCAAATGTCATTCAGAGATTCTCATCCAACTTGGAGTGCCTTTTATTACCACTCTTACTGAGTAAGCGTAGTTTAAGTCTGCAATAGACCACTGTTAAATAGGTTAAGGGAAGATTGTCCAGTATTGGTTAAGCAAAAGTCTTCAGATTCCCTACTATGAGCTTGCTTCCATTGAGTCGTTAAAAATGGAGCCGTAAGCTACCGAAGCAGCCGACAGCTAAAAGTAATTTACGTCTCCATTTTAGTACCAGGTTTCCATTGAAATAATTTCCACTTTGCGTGCAGTCGCTCTTTTCGTGTAGGTGTAAGTTAGCGTTGTGTTAACGCTTCCACCCGATGCCTGATATCTAAAACATTAATAGGTTACTATGGTAACCCGACCTTACACTACACTCAATAGCATATACAGCACCGCATACAAGTGCGGCGCGTATATTTTACCCATCGTTCGCTGTTAAAATAAAATCAAACACCTAACGCATGCTCAATATCTACCTCTCAACCGCAAACCCCAACCGCAATAACTAATATATTAACCCCTAATCCGCCAACCCCTATATCGCAAAGTATCTATCAAAGTTATTAACCCCTAATCCGCCATGCCCCCACAACGCAAACTAGCTATTAAAACTATTAACCCCTAATCTGCCATGCCCCACAACACAAATTATTAAAACTATTAACCCCTGATCCGCCATGCCCCACAACGCAAATAACTAAATACTAAGCCCCCCTAACCTAACATCCCCTAAATTAACCCCCATTACATTAATTTAAAAAATCCTAAATTACAATTCAAATAAAAATCCTAACATTAATTTAAAAATTAAACCTAATATTAAATTACAATAATTAAATCTAAATTTACAAAAAATAAAAAAGGCTAACATTAAAGAAAAAAATAAACCAAATTATCCAAAATAAAAAAATAAAACCTAATCCCTATGAAAAAAAAATGCCAAAATAAAAACACCCCCTAATCTAAACTAAACTACCAATAGCCTTTAAAAGGGCCTTTTGTAGGGCATTGTCCTAAGTTAATTTTACCTTAATTTTACCTTAAAAAATACTAACTTACCCCTCTAACAGTAAAACCGCCCACCCACCAAGCCCACTCAAAATAAAAAATCTAACACTAAAATATCCTAAACTACCCATTGCCCCTAAAGGGGCATTTGTATGGGCATTGCCCTTAAAAGGCCATTCAGCTCTTTTTCAGTGCCCAAAATCCCTAATCTAAAAAAAAACAAAAAAAACCCCTAAATCTAAGCCCCAAATATGTACTCACTGTTCCTGAAATTTTGGCGGAGAAGGTCCTCTTCCAGGCGGCGGTGAAGACTTCTTGGAGCCGGCGACTTCTTCCATCTTCATCCAGGACAAAGCTGGCACAGAGCGGAGATGACAGGGGGAACTGAAGACCTTGGACCACAGAGCCATGGCGCATGGAGGATCCTCTTTGTATTCGTACGATCACCATCGCACATTGAGGATTGAATGCAAAGTACGCATTTAAAAAAGGCGTCAGTTGCATTCCTGTTGGCTGATTTAGATCTTCAAATTCAAATTAGCCAATAGGATGAGAGCTACTGAAATCAGCCAATAGGATTTCAGTAGCTCTCATCCTATTTGCTGATTTGAATTTTTTTTTTTACAATCACATACTGTTTTAATATTTCTCTTAAACATAAGGTGCTTAACTATGGAATAAGATTGCTGTCAAAATGGCAAGCGTGTGTGATTCTTTATCATTGTGACATACAAATACAAATCTAACTTCTCAAATACAATTTTTTTTTTTTTTTTTAATTTTATCAACCTCGAAAGGAGAAAAGGCTGAGTAGACCCTGCCGGGGATCCAACATGCAACCCTCGGTTTGCTACAGTGTAAAGTAGCCACAGTGAATTAGTATGTTGAGCTAGCTGTCCAGCTAGCATAAGGAACTCCAGAAAAAAAAGTAAAAAAGGGCACAGAGCAAAAAAACAGAGAAACCGGGTCAGGCTAACAGAGACCCAACCAGTCTCATACAAACAAGGGGAGGCAACGCCCAGACCCCAGAAATAAAGAAACAGGATAAGGCCGGGAGTCTGAAACAGAGAGAGCATCTTCCCCTAACACAGTGCAACCACACTCTAGAAAGCAACAGAAAACAAAGGTCCCCAAGTCGCAAAAAGGTAGCTCAAAATACCAAAATATTCAGAAACCTCGTGCAGCAAGCTCAGATAGGACTGACAAACAACATCTGAAGCAAAAACACTGCACGCTGCAGTCATCTAAAAATGACTCTGAAACTTAAATACTTGCAGGGCAAGTAGAAGGTAGCTGAAGATAGGATCCTTCAGATTGCTAAGAATCCACTAACCAGCGGATAACGCCGCAGGCTATCTAAGAGCTGCCAGTCCCACAAATCTTGATGGAGAAAAGAGAAACCTCAAAGAAGCTTACTGTACCTTGAATGCTTCGAGGATGATATAGCAGAGCAACAGATCTCAGATCCTGCTCCAACACCATACCAGCCCAAGCGACAGACATGTCCAATAGACAGGGGGGACAGAAGACCCCAACCACAAGCCCCCAGGGAATGGAAAGAAAAAAGGGGGGACTCACCCACCCCAACAGAGCTCGGGTGCTAACCCATTCCGCTCCTCCAAATAATGTACTCCCAAGGAGAACCCCCTAGGACCTGGAGAGAAAAATGCAATAGATCCATAGGAAGACCTGTCACAACTTTATTATACAGTCTCTACATAGAGAGATCCATTTCCAACAGGTGGAACGGAGCCCACAGAGCAGCAGATGCTGCCCCCTACAGAAATAAGACACCTGGTCCAACCTCCTACCCACAGGGCAGGACAATGACCCTCCAGAGAGAGGAAACCCCAGCTCATAAGGAAGACACACTATCCCCTCAAAAGGGAAGGGCACAAATAAAAACAGCGTACATGTCCACCAGAGAAAAAACTCCCCATGAAAAGGAGCACACAGTTTATAACCAGTACCCGAAGGTGGATGTGACCTCTGCCTTCCTGCTTGCAAGCCAATGAGCTAGCCCCTATGTCGCAACATAGGGTCAATGAAAAAAATGGGTCGTCCCGAACCAGTCTACAGGATCATAAGTCTCCAGACATCCAAGAAGGATCCAAGATAAGAACCCTGGACCCGGGACCCAGAATCATCCTAGAATGAAAGACACCCTCAGGGAACACAAGATACCCCTTCTGAAGCAATCAGACCTCACAGGGGAAGAGACCCGGGAAACCCAGAGAACGGGTACAGGACTCATTCGCAATTCCCAGCCCAAAGGGAAGAGAACACCCTTAGCAGGAGGCCACAAGGTGATAAACCGCGACAAAGTCACGCATTTCTCTACAGCCAAAAGGCCCCAAGGACAACACTAAGGGAAATGAGAATGAGAACAGAGTCACCCTAAGAGAGTAGAAAGAAGGGCTAGTCTCCATAATCCTTTCAGATTAACGTTCCAGAGGACCACACCCAAGGGAGAAGAATGCAAAGCATTCTGAACCCAGGCAGAAAAACATCCCCTAAGCAAAAAGCTTGGAAAAAGAGACAACACCTCCTATCGCCCCAATATGGAGACGACTAACTCCCAAAGGAAGACAGAGCCTCACGGCCTTCACTTACTAATTAAGCAGCCAAAACAGCCAGAAAAAACAGACAAAGTCCAGAAAGTCTCAACCTAAAGGTAGAGAACCTCTAAAAGGAACAAGTCCTAAAAGGACACTTCCAAAGATACCATGAAATGCAAAACCGTAAGAACAGCGGGATGAAGGACCTAAATACTCCAAGCCTCCAACCCACAATGGGAAGGAACACTCTAGTTCACGGAAAAATCAGAAACGACTGAGTATGTCGCTGCGGATCTCAATGGAGTCCCGGCCCATTAGATTGAAAGGCGAATGAGGACTGAATCAATCCTCTATGCCCCTAAGCAACCACGGACCCTCAAGTCCTCTCAGGATGCTAGTTGAAGCTTGTAAAATAAAACAAGAAAACAACACAAATCACATTGTGATCACTAGGCACCCTCACCGGACCAACCTGACATAAAAAGGGCACCACGTGTCTTAACTAGGCTTTAAAGACAGAAGGATTTGTACCCAGTCAGGACCAGCCTGAAACCAAGGGTTCCTGCACTGTCAAGGCCACATAGAGTCTCCTCCGAGATTGAGGGATAAATAACAGTCAGACAGACATAAACAGTGCAACCACAAAATCGCGAGTATCAATTCCAGAGAAGAAAGTTCCTGAAGGAAACATCACACCACAACATGAGCTTTAGACCAAATAAAAATCATCCTCAACGGATGAAAATAAGAAAAGGCAACCCGTAGATTATCGCCCAGGAAGAACAGACAGACCCACAGGACAAGCCCAACAGGGGTCTGAGACTTCCAAGCTCAAAACTGGAAAACGATACACAAATAACAAAGACTATAAGGAAATTACTCCATCCCCTTCTGTCTATACATGCAAGCCAGTCGAAGATTAAGACTGAGAATCCCCAGACCCATTAAGAGTGGAATCCTCCAGCAACGCCAAAACCGTGCCTTAGTAGAACACGAAGGCGCACCAGTCTATAAAGAAAGGTGCAACATACCTCCACCGGGACAAAAGAAGAACACCGGCCCGAAGGTTGACCCCCTAAGGCCTCAGGGGCAGTCGCTCCCCCGGTGGGCTGAACTGGACCAGGCAATCCCATGCCCGATGAGCCCAGGTTAATGGAACACGGACAATATCGTAAGCACACTCCCGGGAGGTACAGATGCTCCAGCGTCAAAGATATGGCCATGCGGAACCATGTCGCAACCTCCGGTGGGAACAGGCCACACTCCATAGAAGGATAAGTAGCGTTTAGGTTACCTGCATGCGTAGTAAGAGTTTGTGGTAGGGAACTCGTCTAGTGGGAAATAGAATATCACACCTCAAATGTGCTAGCAAAAGGAGACCTGAAATTCCTGCATATGAATGTATGTATGTATGAAGGTATTTAAATACACACCAGAAATAGTTAGAACAAAAGGTGTATTTGTATGCAGGGAAAAAAACTGGAAAGGATTTATAGGAGAAATGACTTTCCACGTTTCCTCTGCAATTTAGTATAGTCGAATTTAGAGGAGTAGCTGGATTAGAATTATCCCCAAAGCAGAGGAATGTAGTGGACACAGCTGAGGAAGTCCCAGGTTCAGATATAGTTAAATATATATCAGCAAAAAGATATATAAAGTTATACAGTTCATCAGCAGTAACAGTTGGTGAGAATATTTGTAATGGATGCACAATGTTAAGCAGAATGACAGCAGCAGCAGGAGGTTTGTAAAGGCAACACAATGTTTTGCAGGTAATCAGCAGCAGCTGAATAAGAGGTTAGAAATTGAATGCACACTGAGAGTATACAAATTAGAAGTGCTGGTTTAGAAATGCTGAAATAAGTGTACCTGAATCTGGATACAAGAAGCTGGAAAAGAGAGCAGAAGCAGTAGCGCTACCGGATAGATGATTCCAGGCAGAGACAATCCAGAAAGTAAATGCAGGAGGAAATACAAATTAAAACAGCATGGTGATTAGCAATAGGCTTCAGGAAAAACAAACACACACAAGCTTAAATGATAACTGAGCACCTCCCATATGGGTCCTTTTATAGGATGCTGACTTCATAGAGAGGAAGAGAAGGAGACTAGTTAAAGGTACAGGCATAATAACAATATGTGTGACTCCCCCCTCAAGGAAGCCATCCCGGGTTGACCCCGGGTTTATTCAGATGAAGGCAGAGAAAAATCCGCAACAAGCAGGGAGCATGAATCTGTGAAGAAGAAATCCAGGAATCTTCGAAGAGTCATAGCCCTTCCAGTGGACAAGATACTGGAGCTGACATCTATGATACCTGGAGTCAAGAATGCAATCAATCTCATATTCCTCTTCTCCATCAATCATGACTGATTGAGGAGGCTGTACAAGCCGTTGCGGGAATGGATTAGATTGAAATGGTTTAAGCAAGGAGATGTGAAAAGTGGGATGTATACTAAGGTGATGGGGAAGCTGCAAGGTGACAGCATTGGGATTGATGATTTTCAGCACAGGGTAAGGTCCGATTAACAACTTGCTTAATTTCTTAGAGGGTGTGTGGAGCTTCAAGTTTTTTGTAGACAACCACACCATTTGACCAACTTGATATACAGGGGGGTGACATTATGTAGGTCATAATAAAACTTCTGACATTGTTGAGCGGACTTGATGTTAGTCCGAATCATGTTCATAGTGTCCTGAATTGTGGATATGGTCTGTCCAACTGCTATATTGCAAGAGGAACGGGTTGCAAGGTTATGGAAAAAGGGATGGAACCCGTAATTTGCAAAGAATGGTTATGTTTTGTAGATGAGTTAAAGTTATTGTTGAAGGCAAATTCAGCTAAGGGAAGTAGAGAATACCAGTCATCCTGCAAATGAGTGGTAAAACATTGTATGTACTGCTCTAGCCATTGATTTTGTCCTCTCAGTCAAGCCATTCGTTTGTGGGTGATACGCACTGCTGAATTTATTTTCAATTTATAAAGCCTTACATGACTCGCTCCAGAACTTGGAAGTGAATTGGACACCTCTATCAGATATGATGCTGGTTGGTAATCCATGTAATTTCACGATATTACTAATGAAAGCTTGAGCAGTCTGCGGAGCAGTAGGCAGTGCTGTGAGAGGGATGAAGTGAGCCATCTTAGTTAACTGGTCCACCACAACGAATATGGTGTTATGATTTTGAGAAGGAGGCAACTCCACAATGAAGTCCATTGAAATGGATTCCCATGGTTTCTGCGATATGGGTAGACTGATTAGTAATCCGTAAGGAGAACTTGTGTTAGGTTTGGAAGTAGCACAAACTGAACAAGAAGTGACATAATCATGAACCTGATCCTGCATGTTAGGCCACCAAAAGTCCCGCTGAAGAAGTTCCAAAGTCCTTTGTATACCTGGATGACCAGATAAAGGGTTATCATGAATTCTTTGCAGTACCTCAATATGGAGAGAAGGTGGAATATATAGTCGTTGGTCTCTGTAATATAGGTTGTCAGATGATACATGTAACTGGTGTATGGGTATGGTAACATCGGTAAGAAGATTGCTTTTTAACTTAGTAGAGAAATCAGTAACCATACCAATGATACGGTCTTGTGGAATAATGGTAGTGGGTGAACTAAGTTTTGTGTTTGGATACATTCGAGACAAAGAGTCCGCCTTACCATTCAAGGAACCGGGTCTGTAGGTGATCTGGAAGTTGAATCTCTCAAAAAAAAGGCTCCATTGTACCTGTCTTGAAGATAGTGTCTTACTTTCCTTAAGCACAAATAGAGGAAACAGGAGAATGGGTCTAAAAATAGCTCAGGGTACAAAATATGCTGATAACAAGAGTGGACTTCGTATACCTTTCAGGTATCTGTACTTGTATATTTATGCTTGCACAGAACACTCAAATCCAATTACCCTGGGGTTTAAGCGCTCATCCAAATAACAAACAGGGGTTCCTCCCTCCACACGTTAATAGACAGTGTGGGGAACTGACCTTACGGTTACCCACAAGTTCATGCAGTTACAAAAACAGTTCTGTTAGATGAATGGTAACACAATTACCTTGCAGCGATTCTGCACATATCTCATTGTTTGCAAATCTCCAGCGGCCTAATTTGTTTCACACCTGGGATGCAGTTTGCAGAGATGTCACTGACAGTAGAAGGTAACTCTCGGTCCCATGTCCCACAAGCGCTCTCAATCGTTCCGCCAGACCCTGCAGCCCTCAGCTGTGTTATCCGTGCTCACTCCGACCAAAAAATTGAAGTAACAAAAGCAAAAAGAATTTGAGAAGCACGGAGGCACAGCTGGTTAACACATTTATTGGACAGGATATCCAAACAACTAGACAAACATAGTGTTCGGAGGGACTCAGCCCCCGGTTAAAAATACAGAGGAAAAATAACTTAAGGAGCTAGCAATAACATTGGCTAACGCGTTTCGGCATGAGCCTTACTCATAGCCAAGATAAAATACATGTAAACCTAGTGTGGTTTAAAAATCCTAGCCCTCACCGCGACTGGTTGCCGGGAATTCACACCCTCCTATTGCAGCAATCAATCTGGTGTGTTAATATCACACGCTCCCTCTGTTTGCGTAGGCAATGTCAATTTACACTCCCACTTCAGACTGAGCTCAGTGCAACCTCCCCGTGACCAGGTACAGAAATTCAGCAGGTACTTTAAACCTGGCATATTTATACAGCACATTATAATGCAGCTTAGCCTGGGGTGATGGCAGAAACCGGAAAACCGTTATTTTTCCTCTGTATTTTTTTTTTCTCTGTATTTTTAACTGGGGGCTGAGTCCCTCCGAACACTATGTTTGTCTAGTTGTTTGGATATCCTGTCCAATAAATGTGTTAACCAGCTGTGCCTCCGTGCTTCTCAAATTCTTTTTGCTTTTGTTACTTTCCTTAAGGAACTGAAGATTTCTATGATCCGTGTATATTATAATGGGTTGCTCAGTACCTTCTAGAAGGTGTCTCCACGTTTCAAGAGCAACTTTTATGGATAGCAGTTCCTTCTCACCTACTGGATAATGAATCTCTGCTTCGGAGAGGCTTCGAGAATGGTAAGCAACTGGGTGTATTATTCCGGTGTCTGGTTGTTTCTGTGATAGGATGGCACCTAATGCATATTCAGATGCATCCACCTCCAATATGTACTGAAGTGAAGGGTCTGGCATCTGCAGAATTGGTTTGGAAGTAAAAGCTTTTTTAAGTAAATCAAAAGCCAATTGGGTCTCATCTGTCCAAGTGTAGGTAGTAGCACCAGTCAACCGGGTAAGTGGTTTAACAATAGCGGAGAAGTTGTGGATAAACTTCCTATAGAAGTTGGTGAATCCGAGAAATTGTTATAAAGATTTTTTATTCCTTGGTACAGGCCATTGTAAGATTGTATCAATTTTATCCTCTTCCATATGGATTCCACCAGGAGTGAGTTTGTATCCAAGAAAAGTGATCTCTGTGGCGTTGAAGATGCATTTCTCAAGTTTTGCATATAGTTGGTGTGTGCAAAGTCTAGAAAGCACCCAACGTACATGTTTCTTGTGTTCAGGTTCTGAACTAGAGTATATTAAAATATCATCTAAATAGATGACTACACAAACATCGAGAAGATCCCGAAAAACATAATTGACAAAAAACTGAAAGGTGGCGGGCGCATTACAAAGACCGAATGGCATGACAAGATATTCATATAAGCCATATCGGGTGCGGAATGCAGTCTTCCATTCATCACCCTTTTTGATGCGTACTAAATTATAGGCTCCTCTAAAATTCCAGCTTGGTGAATATTTTTGCCTTTTGAAGCCTTTCAATCAACTCAGGGATCAAAGGTAGAGGGTATTTGTTTTTTAGAGTTATTTTGTTGAGTAAGCGGTAGTCTATTATGGGTCGAAGACTTTTGTCCTTGTTCTTTACAAAGAACATGCCAGCACCTGCTGGAGAGGTGGAGGGCCTTATGAAGCCTTTTCGTAAGTTATCTTCTAGATATGTCTTTAGTTCTTGGAGTTCTGGCTCAGAAAGAGGATATATATGCCCGTATGGATTGATTGCCCCAGGCTCTAGATCAATAGGGCAATCATAAGGCCTATGGGGTGGTAAGGTCTCGGCATCTTTTTTACTGAAGACATCTTGAAAATCAACATAATCAGATGGTAAAGATGGCGTTGTTGCCTGCATAACAATTCCATGTTGTAAACAGGTTTGGTTGCAATAGGAGGACTGGAAATCCAATTTAGAGTCATGCCAGGATATAGTTGGTGAATGGAGCCGTAACCAGGTGATTCCAAGTATTACGGGGTAGAGGGGAGAAGGTATGATATCAAATACAATATGTTCTGTGTGCCCAGAAGTAGTAGTCATCAGTATGGGTATTGTATGGTGGGTGATGGTTCCATTGGCAATGCAAGATCCATCAATCACGCTGAGGGATATAGAATTTGATTTTTTTTATAGTAGGTATTTTGCTCCTTCTAACGAGTTCTGAATCAATGAAATTTCCGCAAGCTCCTGAATCAAGGATAGGGTTAAGTTGTAGATCGTTTTGATCCCACTGAAAAGATGCTGAAAGAGTAAGGTAAGTAGGAGAAGTTGTATGCACAGAGAAACAATGAGCTTCCAGTTGGTTCTTACAAGAGTGCGTCCTTCTCAAGGAAGGGCATGTCCCGACATTGTGTTCTTTGGAAGCACAGTAGAGGCATAGTTTTTGACGCCTTCTGTGTTGCTTTTCTTCAAAGGAGTCCTCTTACAAATCCTTTCTCCATAGGTGCAGGTTTAGTGAATCTGAATGCAATAGCAACTTGAGTGGTAGAGAAGCATCTGTATTGTTGATCTGTGTGAGAACGTTCCGATCTCCTCTCACAGAGTCTTCTGTCTATAGAAGTAGCTAAGGTCATGAGTTCTTCAAGTGTGTCTGGTAGTTCCACTCTGGATAGTTCATCTTTTAAACTTTCAGTAAGACTGAGACGGAACTGGTTACGAAGACTGATGTAATTCCATTGCGAGTCTCTCCCCCTCCTCTTAAACTCCACAATGAAGTCTTCAACCGGCCTTTTCCCCTGTTTTATGCTTCTTAGAGCAGTGTCCGCCGTGATTTGGGTGTCTTGGTCTGCATACAGGGAAGACATTGTAGCAAAGAATTGGTCCAGAGAGTTTAGGATAGGGTCATTGGACTCAAAAAAGGTATTGGCCCAAATCCTGGGCTCCCCCCTAAGATAGGAAATGACAGTGCACACCTTAATCTGGTCAGTATTGTAAGTCTTCAGTTTAAGCATAAAGAGGAGATTGCATGAATTTTTTAATTCACGATACTGTGAACGATCGCCGAAAAAACTTTCAGGGGGACTGACGGCTGGTTCTGGGTTGTCAGGGGGTACATGACATGCAGCCGACAGGTTAGCCACTGCAGCTTTAAGATTCTGATTCTCTGTGTGTAAATCTTGTAATTGCTGAGTGAGGATAGCAACTCTTTGAGTGAGGTTCTCTAAATGTGATGCCATCTCTGAATGCTGCATATTATTATATGTATATAATTTTTTTTTAATTTTTTTTTAAATTAATTAATTTATTTATTTATGTTTAATATATATATATATATATATATATATATATATATATATATATATATATATTTATACAAAAATGGGCTTGGTTATCTACCACACCTCAAATGTGCTAGCAAAAGGAGACCTGAAATTCCTGCATATGAATGTATGTATGTATGAAGGTATTTAAATACACACCAGAAATAGTTAGAACAAAAGGTGTATTTGTATGCATGAAAAAATAACTGGAAAGGATTTATAGGAGAAATGACTTTCGTTTCCTCTGCAATTTAGTATAGTCGAATTTAGAGGAGTAGCTGGATTAGAATATCCCCAAAGCAGAGGAATGTAGTGGACACAGCTGAGGAAGTCCCAGGTTCAGATATAGTTAAATATATATCAGCAAAAAGATATATAAAGTTATACAGATAATCAGCAGTAACAGTTGGTGAGAATATTTGTAATGGATGCACAATGTTAAGCAGAATGACAGCAGCAGCAGTTAATAAGGAGGTTTGTAAAGGCAACGCAATGTTTCGCAGGTAATCAGCAGCAGCTGAATAAGAGGTTAGAAATTGACTGCACACTGAGAGCATACAAATTAGAAGTGCTGGTTTAGACATGCTGAAATAAGTGTACCTGAATCCGGATACAAGAAGCTGGAAAAGAGAGCAAAAGCGGTAGCGCTACCGGATAGATGATCCCAGGCAGAGACAATCCAGAAAGGAAATGCAGGAGGAAAGCCAAATTAAAACAGCATGGTGATTAGCAACAGGCTTCTGGAAAAACAAACACACAAGCTTGAATGATAACCAAGCACCTCCCATATGGAACAGGTGCCTTTTATAGGATTCTGACTTCATAGAGAGAAAGAGAAGGAGACTAGTTAAAGATACAGGGATAATAATCATATGTGTGACATAGAATCCCCAGAGGCGGATGGCTCAGTGGGCACCTGATTCCCCGATTCCGAGGAAAGAGCACTCTAAAACAACATTCGGAACATAACTAATGGTCATGTATCATTCGGGCCAATTCATATTCTTCGCAAGAAGTAGAGTCTGAATCAGAGACATCCGTCTCCAAAAAATCAGAATCCTCCATAACTGGGACACTGAATAAAAGATGGACCAATAAGAAAAATCTAAACGGTACCTTACATCCCCAATGGCTGGGGCACTCGCCACCTCCAGAGAACCAGACACCAGCGGACCAGGATTTCTCCATTGGCACACGGTCAGGAATGCAGAAATGGAGTCACAAGGTAAACCGTGCAGTCCATGCAAAAGCGCTGGTCACTAGACATAGGCCATTATGTTCCAAAATAGCCATGAGCCAAAGCAATACTACCCAGTAGCAGACAGAATTACATAACATACATGATTATAAACCACCCTGTCCAATAACCCCCCTCAGGAGATTATAACCCTTGATTCCTAGATACAAAAAGGAGCCTCACAGAGACCCTATGTTAAAGTTATCACCGAAAGGTTGTAACCCCTCTCGGAGAAACAGTTGTAATTACAATACATCCATGATAAAATGATGTTACCAGAATCTACGCAGTGGAACACAGCCCTTAAACTGTGACAAAAAGTAGCGTCGCTTCTGCCATGGACTTGAGAGAAAAAAGCAGGCAGCAAAACTCATCAATGCTGATTTCTTGTGGAGCTGTTAATATGAGTCGGGATAGTTTCGCAGAAAGAATCTCCCTGCATCTCCGGACTCTAACTTTCACCCATCCTCTCACTGAGAGGCTGACAAGACTACTTAAAACTCTAGTCCCATGCCAAAGATTACTACCCTCCTCAAGAGACTATCGAAAACTTCTGACACTTCTCTGTCAACCACCTGGGATGAAAGGCAAAGAATGACTGGGGGATGAGGGAAGTGGGAGGAGTATTTAAGCCTTTGAGGCCTATTTACCAAATGTCTGTCGGACCTGATCCGACAGTGGGGATCAGGTCCGACAGACATCGCTAAATACGGAGAGCAATACGCTCTCCATATTCAGCATTGCACCAGCAGCTCTTCTGAGCTGCTGGTGTAACGCCACCTCCTGCAGACTCACGGCCAATTGCCAGCAGGGAGGTGTCAATCAACACGATCGTACTCGATCGGGTTGAATTGTGGCGATCTCTGTCCGCCTGCTCATTCCACTGCTGTTGTCAGTGAGCTCTGCCCGTGTCAGTACTTTTATCAGTGTGTTTTACAAAGTGTCAGTCATCAGTATTACGGTCAGCATGCCCTGTTCCTGCACCAATGCTGGTGGCAGTATGCCCGGCTCCTTTGCCACTGCTACTGTCTGTGAGCCCTACCCTGTATTAGTGCTCAGTGCTGCTGTCAGCATGCCCTGTTCCTGTACCACTTCTGCTGTCAGTGAGCCATATCCCTGTGCCACTTCTGCTAATCAGTGTTACTGTCAGTGAGTCCTGTCCCATTTCAGTGCTGCTGTCAGTGTCTTTTGACCTGTTGTTAGTATCCTTTTTTTGTTGTTATTTTTTTCTTCAATTGTTTGTTTAGGTTTTAAATTAAAGGGACACTGAACCCTAATTTTTTTCTTTTGTGATTCAGATAGAGCATGCAATTTTAAGCAACTTTCTAATTTACTCCTATTATCAATTTTTCTTCATTCTCTTGGTATCTTTATTTGAAAAGCAAGAATGTAAGTTAAGATGCTAGCCCATTTTTAGTGAACAACCTGGATAAATTCACCCACCAATAAACAAGTGCTGTCTAGTGTCTGAACCAAAAAGTGTCTGGCTCCTTAGCTTAGATGCCTTTTTTTCAAATAAAGATAGCAAGAGAACGAAGAAAAATTGATAATCGGAGTAAATTAGAAAGTTGCTTAAAATTGCATGCTCTATCTGAATCATGAAATAAAAAAATGGGGGTTCAGTGTCCCTTTAAGATCTCAGCAAGGAATTAAGGTGCAGGGAAAAACAAAGATATTGAGCAAATGTGTGCCAGACTCTTAACCACATTTACAAATGTTTTCTTCTGCTTCTCTATGTGTGTGTGTGTAATTTTTAGAGAGAGTATGTGTGTGTTTTGAGTATGTGTGTGTGTGATTATCCCTATAGATGTAGGTGACGTAGATAGTGTATGTATGTAAGGTATCTGTATGTATGTACCCTTGTGTGTGTGTGGATGTATGTATCTGTGTGTATGTACTGTATATCTGTGTGTTTGTGTGGCATAGTACAGTGTCCTACATTTCTTTGAAGTATTTTGTGTTCCCGGTAGAGGCATTCTATGCTGTAATTTTGCCTAGGGCCCTGCACACATCCCTCGGCCTCTGGCCCCCTGTAAAAGAGCACTCCATGGCTCCCCCAAAAGGCCCCCCAGGTACCACATAGAAGTTCTATGGCCAGTGCCCAGGGACCCTGTTGGGGAGGGCATGGAGAAAGAACAGTCAGGTGGTGCAAGAGTGTGACTGAGTGGTCTTGTGAGTGGGGACTCCGGTCTGGAGATGCTGCTCATAGGCTGCTGCTTGCAAGCTTGCTTCAGTCAGTGATTCAGACAGGCAGCATTAGTTAGAGAGACTCCTCCTCACCCTTAACCCACCACTTCATGCACATGAGGAGCAGAGCCAGAAAGTGACTAGTCTGCAGTGCAGTAATTTAAAGTAAGTGTGTGCTGCTCTGGTGATTTTTTTATTTTTAAATAATTGTGTGCTGTGCTGGCTGTCTTGATATTAATATAAACGTTACCTGTGTGTGTATTTGTCTGTAACCCTTTATAGAAAACTACTGTTTTGTGTGTCACTGACTGACCACACAGTCACAGTATTTTTCCACAATGGGTTACAGACAAGTACACACACAGGTAAATATAATAATATGCTGGTGAGCTTGCGATACCCCATACCTATAGATAGTCAGTATATATACTATATACTGTATATATATATGTATATATATATATATATATATATATATATATATATATATATATATATACATATATATTAACAGCAGGAGAGCACTCTCACTTCAGTCAGCTTGCCAGGGTGCATGCAGGAAAATAGCATAGATGAACAATGGCTTGCACTCTCTGGACTTTTAAAAAACCTGCTATTATTGTGACAGTAACAAAGTAACACAGTGAAATGAACACATTTATAGAACAAACATCCAATGAAATCAGACCCCACCCCTTAGTTCAAAACAAAAAACCGCCAAGTGGTTGTCCTAGCAACCACACTAAACAAACTAATTATACACCCTCTATTCCTCCTATCAATAAGGACAAAATTAAGTGAACAACGACCATAGCATAAAAGGTTAAAAATGATCCTAAATATACAAAAGCTGTTATCATCTAAATTTAAACAATGACGGTAACAGACTTGAAATGGGATCAATATACTAGATCGGGCAAACGGATAAACTGGACCATCATATACAATGCATCAGCATATTCAACACTAGCTCTAACACCAGATTGTACCTGAAAGTTCACACATGAATACGAAGAGGCAGAGAGACACCTAGCAGCGTTCAAAATGGCAGTGTGTATCCGATCAATGGCACGGATTACGTCATCACGTGTATTCAGCTGTGTAAACAAAGCACATAACAGCTGATCCGGCCAATCGGTACACTCACTGTCACTAAATGGTGAATTTATTTGTGAAATTATCTGTAGCTCAGCGCTCCTTTTGTCTTTGCATATATACATATGTAATTCAGTATGTGATATGATTTAAATAGATACTTGATTCACTGCATATTTAACTAACTGGTTCCACTGCTCGGCTGTCTGCAGCAGACTGACATTGCCACACTTTTTATTTATTCATGAGTCTTATGCTGACACGGGGTATTACTTCAGTAATCACTGCAACTATATATTAACATTACCCTTTATATGCTGCATAAGTATATTTTATACCCTTGAAGTCATTATAAATAACTAGTGACATGTATGTGCTACTAACTTCAGTCTACTATTAGTGCCAAAACCAGACATTATCATTTGTATTTATACCTTACAATATCTGGCATTACAAGCAGTTATACATCAGAGATTTGATACTTTTGTATCCACCTACATCATACTTATGTGGCTATTTTATAAGTATTTCTATTTGTATACATTGCACCAAATATAGGTAACACTGTTACCCTACTTGGGAAATGATCCCAATATGAGCACTTTATTCAGCCTATGTTTACACCAATCACACTGATACTCTCACACACACATTGCGGCCTTTAATTAGACATCTAAATCTTGTATTTGGTCCACATTCTGGTACTATTGAACCATAATCCTCTCTAGCTTTATATTTTAATTGCACATCCCAGCATTTTAAATTTCCTGTTTGTAGCGTTTTTCAGTCAAAGTTATGTTTTAAATTGATACTCAGCGAATTGTCTCTTGGCCCAGCTTGTATCCATATACCAGTCATGATTTAATTATGTGTCTGCATTAAGTGCTCTTTGTGTATTCTTGAATGGTTGTTGTATCCATTCTTTTACTATCGCAGCACCTTCCACCCTATTACCTGATAAGCTAAATAGTTATTATTCTTTATAGGGTGCAGTCACTTCATCACCAGGTAGTGCCATTGGATCCCCCTCTCTCACTACATACCTAGGTAGGTGTCTAGCGTGCTACATGGCAGGAAATAGAGCACCATCTAGTGCTCTTGCAAATGGCAAACATTCTTGCAACATTGCTGCCTGAGCTTATGTCCCTACTTTTAAACAAAGGGTACCAAGAGAACAAAGAAAATTTGACAATAGAAGTAAATTAGAAAGTTGTTTAAATCTACATGCGTTCCTTTCAGTCTCCTTCTCAGGCTTGTTGCATCTGTTACCTCTTCAATGAATAATATCATTTTCTGCTATTTTACCTGTGTATGACCAGGAAGCAGGAAAGATGGAGCGGATAACAACATTTAATTCTTGGTTAGATAAGTGGTGCAGGGAACGAGGATTTGGTTTTATTGGCCATTATAGCTCTGTTTGGAAAGATACTAGGTTATTTAGGAGAGATGGCTTGCATTTGGATGCTAAAGGAACAGAGTATCTGGGAGAGGAGTTCAAATACTTTATTAGAAATCATTTAAACTAATAAAGGGGGGTAGCATTAATATATCCACCTGCCCCCCACAGCATGCCAAAACTGTTAGTCCAAGTAACAATTCTAGAAATTCTAGTAGAAAAATTCTTCGTGCCATGAGCACAAATGCTCGCAGCTTAGGAAATAAATTACCTGAACTCATTTCAATAATGACTAGGGACAACTTGGATTTAGTAGCTATAACAGAAACATGGTACAATGATTTGCATGACTGGGACATAGTCATACCTGGATACAGGTTATTTAAAAAGAACAGAGTAGGAAAGAAAGGTGGAGGAGTTGCTTTGTATGTAAATGAAAATATAAAGGTTACTGAAATTGTAGGAACAAATGATGAGGTGGAAAGTATTTGGGTGACTTTGGAAATTGGAGATAAAAATGTTTTTAGAATAGGGGTTGTATATAGGCCTCCATTGCAGGATGAAAAACTGGACAATCTGTTATTAGATGAAATAACCAAAATGACCATGAAGGGTAAGGTTATAGTACTGGGGGACTTTAATTTGCCAGATATAGACTGGAAGATTCCTTCTGCTAGATCGGCTAGAAGCAGGTATATTCTTGAATCTCTGCTAGGGGAATCACTTGAACAATTAGTCAAGGAACCAACTCGTAAGGAAGCTATATTAGATCTAATACTTACAAACAGTGATACAGTTTCAGATGTGTCTGTAGGTGAGAACTTAGGATCCAGTGATCATCAATCTGTTTGGTTTAGTATTCATGTTCAGGAACTGTACACCCAGACTAAAACAAAAGTTTTAGACTTTAGGACGGCAGATTTTTCATTAATGGGAGAATACCTAAAAAACTATTTAAAGGGGAAAAATCTTATTACAGGGGTTCAAGAACAGTGGGAATTTGTGAAAGGTGCCATTTTAGATGCAACCGCACACTGTATTAGACATGTCTGTAAAAGTAAAAGAAAGCGGAAACCAATTTGGTTTTCCAAAGAAGTAGCACATGCTGTAAAGACAAAAAAGATAGCTTATAAAAATTACAGACACACACAAGCAGATGATGGTATGAAAATATGGAGACTCCAACAAAAAAAGACTAAGCAGTTAATTAGGAAGGTTAAAGCTGATGCAGAAGAGAAGATAGCACAGTCAGTAAAACATGGGGACAAAACATTCTTTAGATATATCAGTGAAAGAAGAAAAAATAAGGTAGGAATAGTAAAATTGAAATCAGTTGATGGTAGAATAATAGAAGGAGATAAGCAGATTGCAGACTGTCTCAATGATTACTTCTGTTCTGTTTTCACGAAAGATTGTGAAGATACAATGTCTACATTAAGGGATGCTATGCAAAATAGAAACAAGCTTAACAGTAATCTTTTTACAGAGGATGAGGTTTTGTTAGCATTATCAAAAATAAATGTTACAAAGGCAGTGGGTCCTGATAATATTCATCCAAGGGTTTTAAAAGAACTTCGTTCAGTGCTAACTGTCCCATTAACTGATCTGTTTAATCAGTCACTATTAACAGGAGCTGTCCCAGATGATTGGAGAATAGCAAATGTAATACCTCTTCATAAAAAGGGCAGTAGAGAAGAATCTGGCAACTACAGGCCAGTTAGTTTAACTTCAGTAGTAGGGAAATTAATGGAAAGCCTCTTAAAGGAAAGAATTATGACTTACATAAAGACAAACAATTTAGAGGACCAAAATCAGCATGGTTTTACTTCAGGGAGATCATGTCAGACTAATCTAATTGACTTCTTTGATTATGTAACAAAAGTATTAGACAAGGGAGGAGCAGTTGATGTAGCATATCTAGATTTCAGCAAAGCATTTGACACCGTCCCACACAATAAACTTATTCACAAACTATATCTCCTTGGTCTAGATTCAAAAATTGTGAACTGGGTGGAATGCTGGCTTAAGGACAGAAAACAAAGTGTCTTAGTAAATGGAGTTCATTCAGCAGAGGGGGCTGTTACTAGTGGTGTTCCTCAGGGGTCAGTTCTGGGGCCTGTTTTGTTTAACATATTTATCTGCGATATCAGCAAAGGGCTACAGGGGAAAGTATGTCTCTTTGCAGATGATACAAAAATTTGCAACAGAGTGGATGTTCCAGGGGGGGTAGACAAAATGAGAAGTGATATACAACAATTGGAGGATTGGACAAACGACTGGGATCTAAAGTTTAACACAGCAAAGTGTAAAATAATGCATTTAGGGAAGAAAAATCCAAATGTTAATTACAGACTCAATGACACTTTACTGACTGTTACAGACGAGGAACAGGACTTGGGAATTATTATTTCAGATTATTTAAAACTTAGTAAACAATGTAGTAAGGCAGCGAGTAAGGCTAGCAGAATGCTTGGATGTATTGGTAGAGGTATTTGCAGCAGAAATAGTAAGGTTCTTATGCCACTTTATAGATCATTAGTTAGGCCTCATCTTGAGTATTGTGTGCAGTTCTGGAGGCCATATCTTCAGAAGGATATTAACAAACTTGAATCTGTGCAAAGGAGGGCTACCAAAATGGTACATGGTCTAAAAAATAAAACTTACCAGGATAGGCTCAATGACCTAAATATGTATAGCTTAGAGGAGAGAAGGGAAAGAGGTGATATGATAGCAACTTTCAAGTACATTAAAGGGTTTAGTAAAACTGAGGCTGTGGGTATTTTACATAAAATGGAAAATTCAAGAACAAGGGGTCATGAGCTCAAGCTAAAGGGTAGTAGATTCAGGAGTAATTTGAGGAAGCACTTCTTTACAGAAAGAGTGATTGATTTATGGAATAAACTTCCTCAAGAGGTAGTAGCAACAAACACTGTGGGGGACTTTAAAAATGCATGGGACAAGCATAGGGCTATCCTACGAACTAGATAAGTTTATACTGTTAGGTAAGGTGGGGCAGACTTGCTGGGCCTATGGCTCTTATCTGCCGTCAATATCTATGTTTCTATGTTTCTAATAAGGTGAGGCACATGCATTCTGTCCATTTTGTTAAAGGGACATTAAACACTATATAAATGCTAGCTAGAATGATGCATTCAAAGAAAAGATTAGTCTGAGAATAACATGTAGATGTATTTTTTTAAGTTTTATTAGCTGTTTAAATATTGACTAAATAAGTGTAAAGTTTTAGTGTCTATAAAGCAATGGGAGCTGCCATGTTGTAACTTAGGTTACCTTCTCTGCTGTGGCCAATCGGGGACAGTTATAAATAGGTCACTAGAGCGTGCAGCCAATGGCTGTGGGCAATATAACAGTGCACTGCACTTCCATTTCTAACAGGAACTGAAAAGCTCAGAATTTCAGCATGGAATTACAGGAGAAGAGGACAAAATAAATAATGAAAGCATATTGCAGAGTTTTTTTTTTTTTTAAACATATGATTTATCATTTTATATTACAACCTCAAAGTGTTTAATGTCCCTTTAAATAGCTCCATTCAGAAAGCATCAAAGTTTTCTGGGAATGAGGTTCCTAGACAGTGTGATAAATATTGCAATTCATTATATGGGACTGATCTGTACAATAACCCATAAAAACAGAACAGATGTGAGTTGCTGATAAATGTACTAATCTATTCAGTAATATTTATAGTGCTGATATTCAGGGCAGGACATACACATAATTGGTTAACTGGGAAGACAGGTTTATAATATTAGAGTCAAGGTTAAGTACAGAGTTTCAGGCATAAGTAGAGTGAGCTAAGTAATAATGCTTGTAGTTCTGATACACAGAGCACAGTTGCAACAACAAAGGAAACCGGAATCAGGATAAAGAAGGTCAGGCAGGAACTGGAAGAGTAAACACAGTTGCATAAGTTAAACTGGAGGCTGCTTGCAATCAAGCGCATTAGCAGGACTAGAGTGAGCAGTGAGCCACAGTAAACAAACAAAAAACATATAGGGTTAAAGGAAACTAAATAGCTAATTTCAGGATTAGTATAGTATAAAAGTCTACAAGAAGAGGTTTGTAGATTTCAGGATAGAGGGGAAAAAACCTAGAATACAAAGATTTTTCATAACAAGCTGGGCCACAATGAACTCACGAGTTGTGTATTCCATTGACTCTTGTGATCTAATGCTGATGCACCCCAGTAGCACACAGACATACTTTAAAGGGACTCTCTACTTGAAAGTTTGTATTGTTTAGATAATTCCTTTAATACCCATTCCCTAGTTTTGCATAACGAACACTGTTATATTCATATACTTTTTACCTCTGTTATTACCTTGTATCTAAGTCTCTGCAGGCTGCCCCCTTATCTCAGTGCTTTTTACAAACTGGCATTTCAGACAGTTAGTACTGGCTCATGAATAATGTGACGGATACCCCGGCTACCCTGACTGGGTAGCTCCGCCAAAGGGGTCCTGCTTCCTCCCTGCCGACTGCAGCTATGTAGCTAGCAAGTGACCACAGCCTGTAGCCACCCCTGATGCCCGACAGCACCAGTACTCAGGGTCCCACCCTGTGACAGACTCCAGCTACCCAGACTAGGTAGCTCTGCCAGAGGGTCCTTCCTCTTCCTGGAACAGGCTGCTATGTAGCTCAGAAAAGTGATTCTAGCAGGAGCCCACCTAAATAACTAGACCGACTAGCATTCAGGTGAAAATAGAACTCAGTTTATTGGGACAAACACACATCTTTTATACACACACACATTTTGATAAAACAGGGAGACAATGCCACCGTTTTCCCACCATTCCCGCCCCTCTAGACTGACCGGCGCCTCCATAGCAACCATAGTCCCACAGAATCCCAGGACACAGTAGTGATGGCTTTGGGGTGATCCCGGGGGAGCAGCGGCACTTCCAGGGTGTCATTTGAAAGCTCTCGGTCCCCAGATGCCGCAGTCCAAGCAGCGTGATTTGTTATTGGGGACCGGATGTGCAGCCAATTGAAGTTATGAGGGTAGGGGTGTCCAAAACCCCCGGTTCCCAAAGCAGCTCCCCTCCGGTAATTCCCCCACCTCTTGTCCTCCCTAGGGGCTACTAATCCCCAAAAGAGCGGAGCTCTGGGGCATATGGTTGCTGGAGCGACCAGGGGTAAAGTTAGCAGGTGTCCTGTCCTGTGGCCGACCGGGAGTTCCAGGAGCCCGGACAGCCTGAGAGGAGTTAGGCGGGTGTCCGTTGTGAGGTGGCCGACCGGGAGTTCCAGAAGCCCAGCCAGCCTAGAAGAGTTTTCCAGGTCATAGACCAGCTCTTCTCTAAACAAGTTTGGAACACAAAACCATGCAAACAAAAGCTTCCAGAGATTTTGGTTGCTCTGAGGAGCCCAAAACCACTGATAAACAACAGGGGTGAGGTTGTAGGGGGGTGGGGGGTAGCCTTAGCTGTCTGGTGTTCGTGACAAATAACTCCACTGGAGTGAGCACACATGAACTAGCACTGTCTAGCTGTGAAAAACTGTCAAAATGCATTGAGATAAGAAGCGGCCTTCAAGGGCTTAGAAATTAGCATATAAGCATACCTATATTTAGTTTTCAACAAAGAATACCAAGAGAACAAACCAAATTTAATGCTCAAAGTAAAATTGGAGAGTTGTGTAAAATTGCATGCCCCATCTAAGGGCTAGTTTCCATTGAGCCATAATTCGGTTTGCGTGCGCTCGCAAACCGATAAATATGCTGTCGGAAGCAATATCGTTTATCGACTGCTTCCAATGGTTCGTTATACCTCACTATCAGCAGCCGGACTCTGGCTGCCGAAAAAAACTTTGCGTCCCATAGAAAGTAATAGAAGCCGTTAATCGATAAATTATTAGAATTAGATACAGCATTCAATTCCAATCAGCTTACATATGTATTCATAATCAATTTAATTTCGTTATCTTTCTTATTTTAATTATGTATTTAATTTTTGGCTACATTTAGGCAACAATCATCAAGTGCTCCCCATGTGCAGAATCAAAATGGGAAGATTCCTAAGCTCACATTCCTGATTTACAAAATTACAGATGATAATGAAGTTAAATAGATAATAGGAGTACATATTTAAGTATATTAATACTGCATACTCTAATTCATGAATATAATTTTGAATAGACTATCCCTTTAAGAAATATGTCAAATACTCATTTTAAAGAGACAAATACAGATATAATATAATCCTTCAAATAAACATAGATTATCAATACATAGAATCCCCTGAGATTGCATACTTGAATTGCATGGTTACCTGATAGAAAATAATATAGAAAAATAAGTAAAAGGAAATAAGTTGTTTATCATGAAGAGGAGTTTTATTATTACAAATTTACCCTCATTCATATGTAATTTTCAATGTGAAAATCATTGAACATATTTATTCAATACAAAAACGATGACACCTTAAAGTATAATGTGGCATAGTACTAATATCTATAAAATATATGTAATGTCATGTCTGCTAAAGCAGAGAATACATTTGCAATATTTAGAATATTAACCAAATTACATAAGTGCTAAATATTACAAACTTCAATAGATATGAAGTATTGTCTTTAACATGGAGTTATTGAAACCATTTAAAAGTCCCAGGGAGCGTCTGTGTCTGTTCATATGATATCAATTAAAATGTATTAATCACCTCTATATCATGGCAATCACATACTGTATATGTTGTGCATACATCAGTGCTTAAATATCATAGAGATGCATTTCTCTAAGTAGTCCAAATATTATATAATATTCTTGACAAAAAGGAGTGCATTAGTCATGATAGGTATAGGTTTCAGATATTGCATTCCACACATGACTATAAGCATCAATGCAAGGTATTTGGCCATATCAACAGGAAGGAGTATTTACTTTTCAACTCTTCTACAACTGGATAGCCCTTATTAGCTTCATCTGAAGGAGCAAACAACATATGCTCATGGAATATTAATCATAACATTTACACATGCCACATTAACTGATGTTAGATAGCATATACTGTATTGATTTCAGACACGTATCCTCAAGTATTCTTAAATGGCATAATATTCTCGATAGACGTACACATACATTTATTAACAATGTATACCTGCATATTAATTGACAACATGTGAAATAAAAATTAATAAAGCTGTTAATTTTTAGCAAATAATAATTTAAATATATTTTTCAAATTTGGATTAGAAAAATATATGCATATTTATGAGATGGAAATTGCACTTAAAAAAGTGCTTTAGTGCAAAAATTAGATATGATATATCTTGGGGAAAAAAAATAATAAATAATATTACTTAATTCTTGCGGCGGGATTTGGCCTTTGGAGGAGAGGTACTTGGGAGGGAAGTGTGGCGTCTTGTGCGACACCCATCAGCTGAATGTGAGGTCAATAGATCGGATTCAGGATCCTGCAGGGAGATGACGAAGGATGCAAGTGAGGATGGAGTTTGCGGCCTATCCGCAAGCCTCTCCACTACCTCTGCCAGGGAGACGAGTGAGGCATTATGTATGTCCATTTGGCTCTGTATCCTCCTGAAAGCCTGCTGCTGCTGCTGGAGCCTGGACTGCCTAAACTCTCTATGAATCATCTTCAGTAGATCATCCTAATGGGACTGTGCCAGACCCTGTTGTAGACTTGGTGTCTCAGGAACCAATTCTTGGCTGGTTCCAGGGGTGTCTCTCCATATTGGTGACTGGGAGGTTGTCTGTGATGGCACTGTTGGCAAAACATTAATGGGTGCAGTGGGTGGTGGTGGTGTTGGTGTGGATTCCTAGTGTGCCATAGGAGTGGGAGGCATATAGTACAGATGATGCAGATCTGTATGCTGCTGTGGTGGGTGCATAATCTGCTGCGGAGGATGATGTTGTTGGGGGGTGCATCATCTGCTGTGGTGGGTGCATCATCTGCTGTAGTGGGTGCATCATCTGCTGTGGTGGGTGCAGATGTGTGGGGGGGTGTTATCTGCTGCTGCGGAGTATGCATGAACTGCCAGTGTTGAGGAGGATGAGTCTGCTGGGGTTCATAACCCATAACATGATATGTTGTCTCCAAGGTAGATGGAGAAGAGCCTGATACATCCTCCACCTCATATACCCTGGGCTGCTGCGTATAACCTTCTAGAAAGCTGATATAGGAGGTTGTTTTACCATAGACATCCTCATCCTCCTCAGTGAATGCAGGAACATCTTGCTGTGGTGTTGGTGCAGCTTCATACTCCTCCTGTTTGGAACCTACAAATAAATATATGTATACATTATCTATCTAATAGAATATGTTACTTTGTAGCATAACAATACAAATAATTATATTTAATATATTTGTGTATATTTGTACATACATACATACCCACCTACATACACACATACATACATACATACACACATACATACATACCCACATACATACATACATACACACATACATACATACATACATACATACACACATACATACATACATACACACACACACACACACACACACACACATACATACATACATACATATAGTGTGTTTGGTATGAAGTCCAAGAATATATGACCATAACTGATGAATCTTTATAGACTGTGTCTTAAAGGAACATTGTTAATGACAGATTTATATGAAATGTTTGATATTATTGGATATTATATTATCAATATCCTTGCTTGTCGGAGCAGATATACTGAACATATTAAATACAACTATGTAAATTGACATTTGTAGCTAAAAGCAGATGGATATTTATGATCTAAAACATATATACATCATATATTTGGTTATATTTAACATAGAATATTCACCTTCATACACCTCTTCAGGTGGCACAGAGGTGTCCATTGTCCCCCTACATCCTAGGACAGCTTCACCCAAGATGAGGTTGGACAGCATCTCCTCCCATGACTTCAGGTGAATCTGCTTACTAGGACCACCACCTGTTCCACGTGCATATTTAGCCTACTGTGCCATCTTCGCCTTGGTTTCCCTCCTGCAGTCATGATATCAATGTTTTATGCTTGCAGTAGAACAATTGCGTCCTAAGCAGCTGACTGTCACTCGTATCTCCTCCCACAACTTATTCCTGACACTCGCCCTCAGGTTAAGGTTCTCCAGCTGTGGTGCCCTCTCCAAGTAAGGATTACAGCGTCTGGTGGCAACTCCACATATTGAAAGAGACAAATAAATTGTTCACTAGTTAATGTAATAATAGGATTTCTATTTAACCCCTTCTAACTCCACAATGTTATTGCTGTTATTTTAATAGTATCGTAGTGGGGTAGTTGTAAAGGGAATCAAAATGAGGCTGACTGTGTATATAAAGGCTTGAGCAAAATCATATAGCACAAAGATTTGTTATAATTGAATTGTAAGCTCCGAATATAGTGAAGTAATCATACTAAGTGCCAACAATTTCTGAAGTTGTAAGCTATAGGATTGGATCGCTCCCCTTGGCGGGTGTGTGTACACACATCAGTCACAATAAGCAGTTACACAGTTAAAGTCCATCATAGGAATTGTGCCTATAGTATACAGTATTTCCAATAGTTAACCTGCTAAAGCGAATGTATCCCATCAGTGGTAAATCCACACCTAAGTTGTATTAACTTAAATTCTAGGCGACACAATTTTTCAGCCAACACCGTATATATACTGAGGATAAGTAAAGTAAATATTATTACGAGCACCTAATATTCCACAATTGCTAATTTAAAAAAAGAGAAGGACTCAACGTCCCCACTCCCCTGACATGTTTCGCCCGTAGGTTTTATCAAAGGTGCAAAAGATAGCAGGCACTACTGAGTTAGTAAAAATAAAAAATATACATTTATTGGTTCCACATACAAATTAAGAGTTCCCAGACAGGGGACAACACAAAAGAAATGTCTTACGTGTTTCACGCCCCCTAGTGGCGCTTAATCATAGCAAAGGTGCCTAGGTGATAAAGCCTACGGGGGAAACATGTCAGGGGGAGTTTAATTTTGACTTGACTGCCCCTTTAAGCAATAAGAACAAACTGTCAGCTAGATTACGGGTTATGCGCACTATAGGGAAATTAACGAACGCAAGAAAAGTTGCGTTATTTAACCCTCTATATCGCAGACATTACAAGTTTTATAACAGCCGGCTTGTACGTGCGATATGCAGGTTTTAAGATCCATACCACACACAATTCAAGCGCTGTTTTGACGTTCTTGAGCATGCTTTCCCTATAGACATCACCTGAAGAATGGAATGAAAAGCTCCGTAGGGAAAAAAGTTATGTTAAAACCTAACACCCTAACATAAACCCTAAATCTAAACACCCCTAATCTGCCACCCCAAACATCGCCGACACCTACATAATGTTATTAACCCCTAATTTGCCGCTCTGGATATCGCCGCCACCTAAATAAATCGATTAATCCCTAATCTGCCGCTCCCGATATTGCCGCCACTATACTAAAGTAATTAACCCCTATTCCCCTTCACCCCAACATCGCCCACACTATAATAAATATATTAAAGTGAAAGTAAATCCTAGTGTTTTATAAACGCTAGGATTTACTATTGAAACAAATAAAGGGCACTTTAATTCATGAAGTATAATATAATTCATGTAGAAAGCTCCTTTATTTGATTCAATCGATCAACGCTCTTAGCTCCTACAGCAGTGCATGGCTAAAGAAATTTTTGGCTAAGAGGTGACGTTTTCACCTCTTAGCCAATAGCCGTGCAGTAAATCCGGCTCTCATGGGCGCCAAGCCAGATTTACTGCATGGCAAAAAAACAAAACAAAACAAACACCCCCTAACAGTATACAACCCCCCACCTCCCAAAGCCACAAAATAAAGTAAAACCTAATCTACCCATTGCCCTGAAAAGGGCATTTGTTTGGGCATTGCCCTTAAAAGGGCATTTATTATTATTATTATTATCGGTTATTTGTAGAGCGCCAACAGATTCCGCAGCGCTAGATTTAGCTTGTTTACGAAATGCCCAAGCCCTTATCTGAAAATAAAAACCCACTCAAAATGAAAAAATACATTACACAAAATAACAAACAAATTATCAAAAATAATAAAAATTATTCCTATTATAATACCCATTTAAAAAAAAAACACCCCAAAATAAAAAAAAAATAATCTAGAATAAACTACCAATAGCCCTTAAAAGGGCCTTTTGTAGGGCATTGCCCTAAGTTAAACAGCTCTTTTACTTGAAAAAAAAAATACAAAGACCCACTAACATTACAAACCCCCAACCCCCCAAACCCACAAAATAAAAAAAAAACTTTCTAAAAAACCTAAGCTACCCATTGCCCTGAAAAGCGCATTTGTATGGGCATTGCCCTTAAAAGGGCATTTAGCTTGTTTAGGAATAGCCCAAATTCTAAGCTAAAAAAAAAAACACCCAAAAATCCTTAATAAACTCACTAACCCCTGAATAGCCACTTACAGCTTTTGAAATCCCGCTTGAACGATCTTCATGTAGGCGGCAAAGTACTCATCCAAACGGCGAGAAGTCTTCATCCAGGCAGCCTCTTCTATCTTCATCCAGGCGGCGAAGTCCTCATCCAGGCGGCGAGAAGTCTTCATCCAGACGGCCTCTTCTATCTTCATCCAGGTGGCATCTTCTATCTTCATCCCGGTGGCGCGGAGCAGGTCCATCCTGAAGACATCCGGCATGGAGCATCCTCTTCATATGGTCAATATGATGAGAGCTATTGAAATCCTATTAGCTGTTCAAAACAGCCAATAGGATGAGAGTTTCTGAAATTCTATTGGCTGTTCAAATCAGTCAAAAGAATATCATTAGCTCTCATCCTATTGGCTGATTTGAACAGCCAATAAGATTTCAGTAGCTCTCATCCTATTGGCTGATTTGAATTTCCAAAATCAAATCAGCCAATAGGAATGCAAGGGACGCCATTTTGACCGTATGAAGAGGATCCCCCGTGCCAGATGTCTTCAGGATGGACCCGTTTTTCAACCCCCGGAAAGAAGATAGAAGATGCCGCCTGGATGAAGATTTCTCGCCGCTTGGATGAGGACTTCACCTACTGGATGAAAATAGAAGAGCTTTTTGTTAGAGTTAGGTGTTTTTATTTAGGGGGGTTGGTTGGGTGGTGGGTTTTACTGTTGGGGGGTCTTTGTATTTTTTTTCGGGTAAAAGAGCTGTTTAATGCCCTACAAAAGGCCCTTTTAAGGGCTAATGGTAGTTTATTGTAGGCTAGGTTTTTTTTATTTTGGGTGGGCTTTTTTTATTTTGACAGGGCTATTAGATTAGGTGTAATTCTTTTTTATTTTTGATAATTTCGTTTGTTATTTTTCGTAATTAAGTGTGTTATTTTTTGTAATTTAGTCTTTTTTATTTTTGTAATTAGATAGTTTGTAATTTTTAGAGTAGTGTTAGGATTTTTTAATGTGTAATATAGTTTACCTTTTGAATTGCCAATTATGTGACATTCAATATGTGGGTTTAACCACACGTTAGGTAAGATCTAGGATCCGTGAGCATATTAGTAATATCAAGCAGGCTGAGCTCACCACACCATTAATACAACATTTTAAATTGAAACATAATAAAAATCCAAAATCATTGGTCTGGACCGTAGTTGAAGTAGCTAGGAGGGATGGGAGAGGTGGTGATCGTGAGATCCTGCTCTCCAAAAGAGAAGTTTTTTGGATCCATAGACTTAACACAAGGGTCCCCAATGGATTCAACTCTGAATTCGACCTCATAAATCACTGGCACTAGGGTCAGCATCAACAAGCATTATATTTACAAATCTAGATTAGTTATGCTTCCAGAACTGATCTCTGATGAGGATAGTATATGACACCAACTGTCATCTTTTTGCCATTAGGTTGTAGTCACACGGATATCTAAGCACATCTAAGATCAGTGTGGATCACCAAAACTCACCTTATGTAAATATAATTTACTTAAGCATGCCACTTTAGGTTAACAAGCAGAATAGGGTTTATATTGATGCCCAATAACGTATAGATACAAACATAGAGTGTTAAGTTCACATAGGCTTGGCATCTTATGATCATAAACGTAATAGTGCAAACAATAATATTGCTGCCAAAATCTACACATATAAATAGAATGCGTTTCTAATGACCCCTAATGGTAATAAGTTTGAGGCACCCACTCATATAATTATATTTTAAATACTAGCTCTGTGGAAAGCATACCCTTAGCTGGTCAGAAACACATAGAAGGGTTAGTTGTAATAAATTATGTTTTAGTTTAAGTTAGAGCAGCTAGCTCATACTTCTCAACAGGTCAGTCTTCAGTGTTTCCTTTCCCCATTTATATTTTATATATATATTTGTTCACAGACAACAGTAGTTGGGTGATAAATTTATTGTAGATCCGTTTGGTATATGGTAAGGTCAGCGTAGAGTTATGACGGAACATGATGTAAGTCAATACTGAAGCAGCTAGCGCACACTTACTTGGACATTCACACGCATTCTAGTATATGGCAAGCTCTGTGCAGAGCAAGAACAGAACATGATGTAAGTTTATTCTTAAGCAGCTAGCGCACAATTTCTAGGATATTCACACGCAATGTAGGTATTGCATAGAGATAAAATAGTAAAGTTATAACATTTTGTCAGGGAATTAAATAATGAGACCCCTAAGTAGGGATTGACTGGAGCGAATCTTTATTCATGAACATTAAGTCTACCTCTAATATAGGCGTGTTTGGTGTTCCAAACTACAGGTGTAAGGGTAAAGTCACGAGGGTTGTTTTAACCTATGAGCACTGTTTAAATTTTAGCATTTAAAGGGTGTGGATACAGGTACCCATTAGCTACGAACACGGCTATAGCCGAAACGCATCAGCCAGAGGGTATGTGATTACCCACACTTTAGAGATACGTCTGTCTGGTTATGTGTTGTAACCAGGCTTTTTCCATGTTTTAATTAATAAAGAAGTTTCCACTTTTTTCATCATCCGGTGCTCTCTTCTTTGTACTTTTTGTATACTGCCTCTGAGGATTTATTTTGAGAGCACGGAACAAAGTGGGCAGCAACGGAGCATTGTTTTTCCCATTTTACAAGCTGTAGCACAGGAATCTCAAAGAGGACTCCCGGAGGAAACGACATGTAAGCTCCACCTCTCCACATCACACGCTGCACGCTGCACGGTATCGAGGACGAGCAATTGTATGGATGGATCGCACATGCGGATGGATCCTATGACGTCGTGCTGAAAGAGGGGTCGCAGGTACTTGGGTCTTGCAGCTGTGAGCTATCGGGCTCAGAGGACGCTGAGGACAAAACCTTACTACCCCAGAGACCGGCAGGGACTCGTCTTCCAGGACATGTGGGTGAGCTAAAAGTTTAACAAGGAACTTTTTATTACAATTGTTACTCCGGTGCATTAAACTGTGACTGTGTGTGCATATTAGAGTCTCGGTCAGTGACGTGCAGTGAGGTCAGAGGCAGGTGAGGCACTGGCTAGGATATGCCTTCATTCTTTAGATATCCTTTGTTGAAGAAATAGCAATGTACACGGGTGAGCCAATCACATGAGGTATCTATTGTGCAGCCACCTATCAGCAGCTACTGAGCATATTTAGATATGATTTTCAACAAAGGATATCAAGAGAATTAAGGAAATTAGATATCAGATGTAAATTGGACAGAAGGGGTGGGAGAGACAGGGAGAGAGAGATAGACAGATAGACAGAGGGGGAGAGAGAGACAAAGAGACAGAGGAGAGAGAGAGAGACAAAGAGAGACAGAGGTTAGAGAGACAAAGAGACCATGGGGGAGAATGAGACACATAAGGATAGAGACAGAGGGGGTGGGAGAGACAGGGAGAGAGAGAAGAGAGAGACAGAGGGGATAGAGAGAGACAGAGGAGAGAGAGAGAGACAGAGGGGAGAGAGAGACAGAGGGGGGAGAGAGAGAGACAGAGGGGAGAGAGAGACAGAGAGGAGAGGGGGAGAAAGGGAGAGAGAGAAGGGAGAGACAGAAGGGAGAGAGAGAGAGAGAGAGAGAGAGAGGGGGGGGGAGAGAGAGAGAGAGAGAGACACAGATGGGGGAGAGAGACAGAGGGGGATGGAGAAAGGGAGAGACAGAAGGGAGAGAGAGAGAGAGGGGAGAGAGAGAGAGAGAGAGAGAGAGAGAGAGAGAGAGAGAGAGAGAGAGAGAGAGAGAGAGAGAGAAAAAAAAGAGAAAAAGAGAGAGAGGAGAGAGAGACAGAGGGGGAGGGATAAAGAGACAGAGGGGGAGGGATAGAGAGAGAGAGAGACAGAGGGGAGAGAGAGAAGAGAGAGAGGGGGGAGAGAGAGACAGAGGGGAGAGAGAGAGAGACAGAGGGGGATGGAGAAAGGGAGAGACAGAAGGGAGAGAGAGGGGAAAGAGAGACAGAGGGGGATGGAGAAAGGGAGAGACAGAAGGGAGAGAGAGGAGAGAGAGACAGAAGGGAGAGAGAGGAGAGAGAGACAGAGGGGGAGAGAGATGCGGTGAGAGAGACAGAGGGGGAGGGATAGAGAGACAGAGGGGGAGGGATAGAGAGACAGAGGGGAAGGGATAGAGAGACAGAGGGGAGAGAGAGAGAGACAGACAGACAGAGGGGAGAGAGAGAGACAGAGGGGAGAGAGAGAAGAGAGAGGGGAGAGAGAGAGAGAGAGAGAGAGAGAGAGAGAGAGAGAGGGGAGAGAGAGACAGAGGGGGAGAGAGAGAAAGAGAGAGACAGATGGGAGAGAGAGAAGAGAGAGAGAGAGAGGGGAGAGAGAGAGACAGAGGGGGAGAGAGAGAAAGAGAGACACAGAGGGGAGAGAGACAGAGGGGGAGGGAGAAAGGGAGAGACAAAGGGGGTGGGAGAAAGGGAGAGACAGGGGGAGGGAGAAAGAGAGAGACAGAGGGGAGAGAGACAGAGGGGAGAGAGAGAGACAGAGGGGAGAGAGAGAGACAGAGGGGATAGAGAGACAGAGGGGAGAGAGAGAGAGACAGAGGGGAGAGAGAGAGACAGAGGGGGATGGAGAAAGGGAGAGACAGAAGGGAGAGAGAAAGAGGGGAGAGATAGAGACAGATGAGAGAGAGAGACAGAGGGGAATGGAGAAAGGGAGAGACAGAAGGGAGAGAGAGAGAGAGAGAGAGAGAGAGGGGAGAGAGACAGAGGGGAGAGAGAGACAGAGGGGGAGGGATAGAGAGACAGAGGGGGAGGGATAGAGAGACAGAGGGGAGAGAGAGAGAGAGAGAGAGAGAGAGAGAGAGAGAGAGAGAGAGAGAAGAGAGAGGGGAGAGACAGAGGGGAGAGAGAAACAGAGGGGGAGAGAGAGACAGAGAGACACAGAGGGGAGAGAGAGAGACAGATGGGAGAGAGAGAGATAGAGGGGGATGGAGAAAGGGAGAGACAGAAGGGAGAGAGAGGGGAGAGAGAGAGACAGATGGGAGAGAGAGAGATAGAGGGGGATGGAGAAAGGGAGAGACAGAAGGGAGAGAGAGGGGAGAGAGAGAGACAGATGGGAGAGAGAGAGACAGAGGGGGATGGAGAAAGGGAGAGATAGAAGGGAGAGAGAGGAGAGAGAGAGAGAGAGAGAGAGAGAGAAAAGAGATACAGAGGAGGAGGGATAAAGAGACAGAGGGGGAGGGATAGAGAGACAGAGGGAGAGAGAGAGAGATATGGTAAGAGAGAGAGGGGAGAGAGAGAGAGAGATAGAGGGGGAGGGATAGAGAGACAGAGGGGAGAGAGAGAGACAGAGGGGAGAAAATGAGAGACAGAGGGGAGAGAGAGAGAGAGAGAGAGAGAGAAGAGAGACAGAGGGGAGAGAGGGGTAGAGGGAGAAAGAGAGACACAGAGGGGAGAGAGAGACAGACAGAGGGGAGAGAGAGAGAGAGAGAGAGAGAGAAGAGAGACAGAGGGGAGAGAGAGAGGGGAGAGATAGAAAGACAGAAGGGAGAGAGATACAGAGGGGAGAGAGACAGAGGGGGGGAATGAAAGACAGAGGGGAGGTAATGAGAGACAGAGGGGAGGGAGAGAGAGAGGAGAGAGAGAGAGAGAGAGAGAGAGAGAGAGAGAGAGAGAGAGAGGAAAGAGATACAGAGGAGGAGGGATAAAGAGACAGAGGGGGAGGGATAGAGAGACAGAGGGAGAGAGAGAGAGATATGGTAAGAGAGAGAGGGGAGAGAGAGAGAGAGAGAGAGAGAGAGAGAGAGGGGAGAAAATGAGAGACAGAGGGGAGAGAGAGAGAGAGAGAGAAGAGAGACAGAGGGGAGAGAGGGGTAGAGGGAGAAAGAGAGACACAGAGGGGAGAGAGAGACAGACAGACAGAGGGGAGAGAGAGAGAGAGAGAGACAGAGGGGAGAGAGAGAAGAGAGAGGGGAGAGATAAAAAGACAGAAGGGAGAGAGATACAGAGGGGAGAGAGACAGAGGGGGGAATGAAAGACAGAGGGGAGGTAATGAGAGACAGAGGGGAGGGATAGAGACAGAGGGGAGAGAGAGAAAGACAGAGAGGAGAGAGATACAGAGGGGAGAGAGAGAGAGAGATACAGAGGGGAGGGAGACAGAGGGGAGAGAGAGAGAGAGACAGAGGGGAGAGAGAGAAAGACAGAGAGGAGAGAGATACAGAGGGGAGAGAGACAGAGGGGGGGGGGGGGAATGAGAGACAGAGGGGGGAATAAGAGACAGAGGGGAGGGATAGAGAGACAGAGGGGGAGGGAGAGAGAGACAGAGGGAAGAGAGAGAGAGACAGAGGGGAGAAAGAGACAGAGGGGAGAAAGAGAGAGACAGAGGGGAGAGAGAGAGAGACAGAGGGGGGAGAGAGAGAGAGAGAGACAGAGGGGAGAGAGAGAGAGTCAGAGGGGAGGGATAGAGAAACAGAGGGGAGGGATAGAGAGACAGAGGGGGAGGGATAGAGAGACAGAGGGGGAGGGATAGAGAGACAGAGGGGGAGGGATAGATAGACAGAGGGGGAGGGATAGAGAGACAGAGGGGAGAAAGTGAGAGAAAGACAGAGGGGAGAGAGATAGAGAGAAAGACAGAGGGGAGAGAGAGAGACAGAGGGGAGAGAGAGAGACAGAGGGGAGAGAGAGAGAGAGACAGAGGGGAGAGAGAGAGACAGAGGGGAGAGAGAGAGACAGAGGGGAGAGAGATAGAGAAAGACAGAGGGGAGAGAGAGAGACAGAGGGGAGAGAGAGAGAGAGACAGAGGGGAGAGAGAGAGACAGAGGGGAGAGAGAGAGACAGAGGGGAGAGAGAGAGACAGAGGGGAGAGAGAGAGACATGGGGGAGAGAGAGAGAGGAGAGAGAGACAGAGGGGAGAGAGAGAGAGAGAGAGAGAGAGAGGGGAGAGAGAGACAGAGGGGAGAGAGAGAGAGAGACAGAGGGGAGAGAATGACAGAGGGGAGAGAGAGAGAGACAGAGGGGAGAAAGAAAGACAGAGGGGAGAGAGAGAGAGACAGAGGGGAGAAAGAGAGAGACAGAGGGGAGAAAGAGAGAGACAGAGGGGAGAGAGAGAGACAGAGGGGAGAGAGAGAGACAGAGGGGGGAAAGAGAGAGGCAGAGGGGAGAAAGAGAGACAGAGGGGAGAAAGAGAGACAGAGGGGAGAAAGAGAGAGACAGAGGGGAGAGAGAGAGACAGAGGGGAGAAAGAGAGAGAGAGACAGAGGGGAGAGAGAGAGAGAGAGAGAGAGAGAGACAGAGAGAGACAGAGGGGAGAGAGAGAGAGAGACAGAGGGGAGAGAGAGCAAAAAAAAAAAAAAGTTGAAAAAAAAAAGTTTAGAAAATAAAATTACACCAGCACCAGTACAGTACCATAGTGTAACTTACTCTCTTAACTTACTCTTTTCGCTGCTTGACTCCACTGATCTTCATTCCAGCAGCCTGGCTTCCGTTCTCACAGTGCACTAGTGTCCACATGACTTGGCTGAGGGCTCCAAGGTTCCCTCCAGCACTTCCGCACACTGCTCCACCTCGTCAGCAGTCACGTGACGTGACTGACAAGACTGCTGCTGATTGGCTCCCCGAGGCTGCTAGAAGAGCAGCCTCAAATGGGAGCATATGGGTAGCAATGGGCTCAGCTTTTAGTCACCAGTGGGTGGCGCTGGCTCAGTTGTGGCTCAGGCAGTCATGTTGTGCAATGGATGGAGGGCAGCGGACCAGCTCACTGCCTACCTTCTATTACGCAACATGGATGATACCATGTATGCCGGACCGGGGGGGGTGGAAATTTTTTTTTTTTTTTTTTTTATAATAATAATAATATTAAAAATAAATGTTTTTAGTCATTAGGACAGGTGAGGCACTGCCTCACCTGCCTCTAATGACTGCACGTCACTGGTCTCGGTATTATTAGGAGACTGAAGGAAGGGGAGAGGTACCGTTGATTTGTACTTACTTAGTCAAGGGCTAATTGATAGTGCATAGCGGACTAGGGATCCTGTGCTACTTATATCTTTATGGCAGGACTGTGTAGTGCAATCGTTATGGGCATTAAACAGGCTTGGTGAAATACACTGCTGTACAGACTATTTTTGACCTTGGTGAAACAGACAGGTGCTGCATTACCAGTGTGTTCGTGTGCTTAATAGTTATATTAGTTTAATTGTTAGTTTAAACTTAGTTTTTTTTAATTTGACAGGTAAGTTTTAATTTAATTTAAGATAGGGAAATTGTAATTTTAATATAAAGTTAGGGGGGTCTTAGGTTTAGGGGTTCCTAGTTTAAATTAGTTTATTGCGATGTGGGGGCTTTCGGTTTAGGGGTTAATAACTTTAGTATAGTGGCAGCGATGTCAGGGAGCATACACTCATTTTCATATAACTGCATGTAATAGACACTACTATAAAGAATAAGATGCACAGATACTGATATAAAAATCCAGTATAAAACTGTTTAAAAACTTACTTAGAAGCTGTCAGTTTGGCTCTGTTGAAAAGGCAGCTGGAAAGCCCACTGCAAGTGGCAAATAAGACACTCCACCCCTCCCCCTTCTTTTGCATATGAAAAGACCCTTTACACAAACAGGAACAAGCTGGAGAAGGTAGCTGACGGTATTCACATAAAACTTTGGGGCTTGGTTAGGAGTCTGAAAATCAGAGCAATGTTATTTAAAAAATAAGCAAAACTATACATTTATTTAAAAAAAAAAACTTTATGGGCTATATAAATAGATCATCTACAAAACATTTATGAAAAGAAAAAATGAGTGTATAATGTCCCTTTAACAAATTTTCGGCTAGATTACGAGTTTTGCGTTATGAGCGGCTCGGTGCTAACTTGCTCACCTCCCTATAGCGCTGCTATAAAATATGTCAGCGTTGAGCTCCATACCGCACCCAAATACCAGCGCTGCTTTGAACTGGTTTTACGTGCTCGTGCACGATTTCCCCATAGACCTCAATGGGGAGAGCCGGCTAAAAAAAAGCCTAACACCTGCAATACAGGAGCGTAAAGCTCCGTCATGCAGCCCCATTGATTCCTATGGGGAAAGAAAAGTTATGTTTAAACATAACACCCTAACATAAACCCTGAGTCTAAACACCCCAAATCTGCTGCCCCCGACATCGCTGACACCTACATTACACTTATTAACCCCTAATCTGCCACCCCCCGACACCGCCGACACCTACATTACAGTTATTAAAGGGACAGTCTAGTATAAATTAAACTTTCATTATTCCGATAGGACTTTTAATTTTAATCAACTTTCCAATTTACTTTTATCATCAAATTTGCTTTTTTCTCTTGGTATTCTTAGTTTAAACTAAACAGGTAGGCTCATATGCTAATTTCAAAGCCTTTGAGGGCTGCCTCTTATCACATGCTTTTTAAATCTCTTTTCAACACAAAGAGACAGAAAGTACACGTGGGCCATATAGATAATACTGTGTTCAGGCACAGGGGGTTATTTAAGATTTAGCACAAAGCAATACTACATTTAAGACAATAGATAATAAACAGTCACAGTCATGTGATCAGGGGGCTGGAAGAAGGTTCATAGATACAAGGTAATGACAGAGGTAAAAAGTATATTAATATAACTGTGTTGGTTGTGCAAAACTGGGTAATGGGTAATAAAGGGATTATCTATCTTTTAAAACAATAACAATTCTATGGTAGACTGTCTCTTTAACCCCTAATATGCCGCTCCCAATGTTGCCGCCACCTACATTACAGTTATTAACCCCTAATCTGCCGCCCCCGACATCGCCGCCACTATACTAAAGTTATTAACCCCTAAACCTAACCCTAAGTCTAACCCTAACATAACCCTAACCCTAACACCCACTGATTGGAACAGTCAATAGAATGTGAGCTCAATCCTATTAGCTGATTGGATCAGCCAATAGGATTGAAGATCAATCCTATTGGCTGATTGCATCAGCCAATAGGATTTTTTCAACTTTAATTCCGATTGGCTGATAGAATTCTATTAGCCAATCGGAATTCAAGGGACGCCATCTTGGATGACATCCCTTAAAGGAACCTTCATTCTTCAGTAGCCATCGTCAGAAGAGGATGCTCCACACCGGATGTCTTGAAGATGGAGCCGCTCCGTGTCAGAAAGGATGAAGATAGAAGATGTCGTCTGGATAAAGACTTCTGCCCGCCTGGAGGACCACTTCTTGCCGCTTAAATGAAGACTTCTCCCGGCTTCGTTGAGGACTTCTGCCCGCTTGGATGAAGACTTCTCCCGGCTTCGTTGAGGATGGATGGCCGGTCTTCAAAAACTGTAAGTGGATCTTCGGGGGTTAGTGTTAGGTTTTTTTTAAGGGTTTATTGGGTGGGTTTTATTTTTAGCTTAGGGTTTGGGCTGAAAAAGAGCGAAATGTCCTTTTAAGGGCACTGCCCATCCAAATGCCCTTTTCAGGGCAATGGGGAGCTTAGGTTTTTTTAGATAGGATTTTATTTGGGGGGTTTGGTTGTGTGGGTGGTGGGTTTTACTGTTGGGGGGTTGTTTGTATTTTTTTTTACAGGTAAAAGAGCTGATTTCCTTGGGGCAATTCCCCAGCAAAAGGCCCTTTTAAGGGCTATTGGCAGTTTAGTTTAGGCTAGGGTTTTTTTTTTATTTTGGGGGGGGTTATTTTGATAGGGCTATTAGATTAGGTGTAATTAGTTTAAATATTTGATAAGTTCTTTTTTATTTTGTGTAATCTAGTGTTTATTTTTTTTGTAATTTAGTTAATTGTATTTAATTAATGTAATTGATTTAATTGTAGTGTAAGGTTAGGTGTTAGTGTAAGACAGGTTAGGTTTTATTTTACAGGTAAATTTGTATTTATTTTAACTAGATAGTTAGTAAATAGTTAATAACTAATTACTAACTACTCTACCTAGTTAAAATAAATACAAACTTAGCTGTGAAATAAAAATAAAACCAAAGATAGATACAATGTAACTATTAGTTATATTGTAGATAGCTTAGGTTTTATTTTATATGTAAGTATTTAGTTTTAAATAAGAATTATTTAGGTATTAATAGTAATTTGTATTTAGATTTATTTTAATTATGTTAAAGTTAGTGGGCGTTAGGGTTAGGGTTAACTTTAGGGGTTAATAACTTTAGTACAGTGGCAGCAATTTTGGGGGCAGCAGATTAGGGGTTAATAACAGTAATGTAGGTTGCGGCGATGTTAGGGACAGCAGATTAGGGGTTAATAATATTGAACTAGTGTTTGCGATGAGGGAGTACAGCGGTTTAGGGGTTAATATGTTTATTATAATGGCGGCAATGTTGGGAGCGGCAGATTAGGGGTTAATAATTTTATTTTAGTGTTTGCGATGCGGGAGGGCCTCGGTTTAGGGGTTAATAGGTAGTTTATGGGTGTTAGTGTACTTTTTAGTACTTCAGTTAGGAGTTTTATGCTACAGCTTTGTAACATAACAGCCATAACTACTGACTTTCAGTTTACGGTACGGATCTTGTAGTTATGGGCTGTACCACTCACTTTTTGGCCGGACAGGCAAACTCGTAATACCGGCGCTGTGGAAGTCCCATTGAAAAAGGACTTTTTGAAAGCTGCGGTAGTTAAGTTGCGTTACGGCCAAAAAAGTGTGCTGTACAGATATACCTGCAAGACTCGTAATACCAGCGGTAGTGAAAAAGCATTGTTATGAAGCTTTTTCACTCATAACGCAAAACTTGTAATCTAGCCGTTTATTAGTGGCGGTGATGTCGGGAGCGGCAGAGTAGGGGTTAATAAGTTGAATATAGTATTTGCAATGTGGGAGGGCCTCAGTCTAGGCGTTAATAGGTTTATGGGTGTTTAGTGTACTTTGTAACATTTTAGTTATGAGTTTTATGTAACAGTTTTGTAGCGTAAAACTCATAAATACTGCTTTTAGATTGCGGAACGGATCGTGTCGGTATAGGGTGCAACGCAAGCTTTTTAGCTTCACAGCAAAACTTGTAATGGCTGCGTTATGGAAGTCCCATGAAAAAACATTATTTTTATGTGTGTGGGACTGACGTTGCGTTACAGGCTAAAAGGCTTACAGTATAGCTATACCGACAAGATTTGTAATGGCTGCGGTGCTGTTTTAACGCTGAAATTACCATTATTTCAGCATTAAAACATGAACGCAAAACTTGTAATCTAGATGTGTGTAACTTATGTTTTCACAGTGCTGCAAATATCCCACACCAACTATTTGATTTTAGGGATTTGCAGGTTACAGAATTAGCTTTTTGGCCTCTTTAAGGAGTTTGGGACAAAGCATTATTTTAACATAAAGCAATGTTTAATGTTCTTTTAACACAATAGTTATCTCACTTTTGCAACTTGTTTCTATAATCACTGTGAGTATAAAGATATATGAATTTTATGTTTTTTTGTTTTGTGTTTGTTAAACATCTGTTTTTGTATCTTAATTGTGGATTTTGGATGCAGAATTATGTTGATAGTTAAATAACCTGGTTACATAATATACTTACGTTTATCCAGGATGATGCAGCAAGTTATGTATATCTTTTAATATGCCTTGGCAATAAATTTTACATTGGTCATATGTTTTTTAAATACATATTCAGGATACACCTATCTGTGATTTACATTCCAGTTTTATAACAATTATGTGCCTGCCATAATGAATGAACCACCCAGCACACATGCTGTAGACAGGTGACATGTAAGTGTCATGTAAAATAACAGGTCAATGCTGTGAATAAATATACAAATTTGAGCATTTAATTTTTCAATTGTAATGGCCCTTTAAGGATGTAAATATCTGCTTAAGCGGACAGACTTGTCTGATTGCATTGATATAACACACCCATAGAAAACATTTCTTAATGAAAACATCACTACAACATTTACACTAAACAAAAGTTTGTCTATTCGTTGCTTTTTTTATTGTATGTGCGAAAGCTGACACACCTTTTAAATTGCTTTCTTGATTTATACCTGCTAAATCACTGTAGAGTGTAGACTGTGTGCTACCATTACAATATTTCTTTAGAAAACGACTCCTAATTGCATAATTGAGCTTTCATCATGTAATTCTGTCTTGATACTGACACACTATCTTTTTACCTCTTTTTTTTTTTTTTTTTTTTTTTTTTTTTAAATGACGTTTCCTCATAGTTGTGTTCAAAGAGTTTTAAAAAAAAAATTAGAGAAAAGAAACTATTTGGATAGCTGCCAATTCATAACTCAAAGGCAAGTCTTACCGAAGATGACACATTTGTTTTTTATGGAACCTTATGCCCAGCACTAGTAACTGCCAGCAACCCTGTTGGAAAACAGTTGTAACAAGTAAGCAAACAAAATCATGGTAGAAATTAAATAACCGGAAAACAGATTGTAAGTAATTGCAAAACTTGCAACCATTAATTTCTATGGGAGCTGTAAAACAAATCTTATGATAGTATAAAAAATAAACTGCAAATAAACTGTAAGTGCTCTCAAACTGTTGTATTACATTGAGATTGTTAGAACAAAATGATTAAAGCATTGTAAAAAAAAAATTTATATAGACTTTCATTATTGGTTTTGTCCACATTTTGTTTAATTTTACTTTAAAAATATTGGGTTTCTAATTCTGAGCACTAGAAATGCACACTGCAGCTGGGATTACATAAGGCATGGCAAAACAATGCATATTTTGCTAATATAATGACAGTGATTAGCCTTTGCTCCACCAAAAAAGGCAAATAACAGGTGGAGATTAGCTATTAAAAAAACAATTGCTCACTTTCTTAGAGAGCTTGTAGTGATGTGTATTGTGCTAGTGAAGACTTTGTCATACAAGCCCCCACCAGGGCCGCCACTAGGAATTTTGGGGCCCCTGACTTAACCATTAATCAGCCCCCCCCCCCCCTTTTGACATGTGCCATTTTTGACCAAGTGAATAAAACGTATATGCACTTTATTCTTAAGTGTCTATTTAAGTGGGGGGCATGATAGTTAAGTAATAAAATAATAATTTTCCATTGTTCTCTCTATGTATTGAGCTTTGGTGTTCCAGACAAATATAAGATAAGGAAGCAAGTCTGTGTACATAAAAGTGATAACATAATGAGATCTGATATTACCTGAAGCTCAACCCATTGTAATAGGCTGTGGTTTCAAAGCACAAAACCAGCTACTTCAGATACACAAAAAAACCCGAAAATGCAATTTCTCAAATATTTTATACTCTGCAGTTGGTATAACAAGTCATTTAAAATACATTTATGGAAAAACAAATTTACAGTGTACTGTCCCTTTAACCTCAGTGAGGGGATTACATAAGGCATGGCAAAACAATGCATATTTTGCTAATATAATGACAGTGATTAGCCTTTGCTCCACCAAATAAGGCAAATAACAGGTGGAGATTAGCTATTAAAAAAACAATTGCTCACTTTTTTAGAGAGCTTGTAGTGATGTGTATTGTGCTAGTGAAGACTTTGTCATACAAGCCCCCACCAGGGCCGCCACTAGGAATTTTGGGGGCCCTGACTTAACCATTAATCAGCCCCCCCTTTTGACATGTGCCATTTTTGACCAAGTGAATAAAACGTATATGCACTTTATTCTTAAGTGTCTATTTAAACTGTTGTAAAGGTAGTAACATACAAACGCACAGACACACTCATACACTGAAACACACACACACACACACTCACACATAAGGATTCACATATAGACACTCTAGCAGACACACAAAGAAACACACTTAGACACAGACACCCAAACAGACACTCAGCACTTGTTTACATTGACCTGACAAGTTATGAGGTAGACTAAAGATTTGTAAAAAAAAAAAGGAGATTTAGAAATCAAAATATGGAGTTCTGATTATCTTTTTGTAAAGGAAGATGCAAACTAAATGATGACAACAGCATGCAGTGGCTGAAAGGAAGGGCCCTGAACTGCCTAAACAATAATTTAAAGGTTAAATGATGGATTGGTGACTTCCGGAAAGGTCTCATTAGTCTCAAAGTCTGTAGAAAGATGTGAATAATCAGTAGTAAGGTCAAAATGTCCTAAAAAGGAACAGACAATGGACACACACACACACAAACTCAAACTTGCACATACACCCAAGGAAACACAGACAGAGACAGCCTTAGAAAACACAAAAAGACACACACACACACAGATACTCACAGAAAACACACACAGACATATACACACAGAGAGACAACCACATAAAACACAGAAAGACATACATACACCTCACTGAGACATCCACACAGAAAACAAACAAAGACATACACACACCCTCACAGAGACACCCACAGAAAACACACACCCTCACAGAGACATCCACAGAAACACAGACATACATACACACACACCCTCAGAGACATCCAGAGAAAATACACAAAGACAAACATACACACACCCTCACAGAGACACCCATAGAAAAAGCTCAATGACATATGCACACACCCTCACAGACATCCACGGAAAATGCACAAAGACATACACACCCACCCTCATAGAGAGACCCACAGAAAAAAAAATACATACACACTCATAGAGTCACAAACCAAAGCACAAAGACATAAACACAGACACCCAAAGAAACACTCACAGGAGGAAACATTTATGCACCTTGCATCCCCTAAATCAATGTTGTGTGACATGCATGATAAAAAAAAAAAGCAGAAATTAAGAGATCCCTTTTTAAAGAATCATATTTGTAAATGTGCAAACAAAAATAATTATGTGAATTCAAAATTGTACATTAATGATCTGGGTAGATGGCTAGATGAAGAAAAGTACTTTTAAAAGGTTGACATATGTTTGTTTGTTTTTTCCCAACCAAGAGCACCACTTCAAATATAGTGTACAAATGTTCCCATATGTCAGCTGTACTTATGGATTTTGAAAATGCTGTACTCTATATGGTCTTGGTGGAACAATAAGCTGTGGTACTCATACCATTAGATCTGGTTAAATGCAGGATTTAGGCTTGTTGGTATGTATTTCAAAATTAAGTCAGCTGTAGTGTAAACTGAACAGTTTTAAGTTAACCTGTCTCATTTCAAACACTGGGCAATCTTACGGCTAGATTTAGAGTTTTGTCGGTAACGACCCGAAAAGCTAACGCCGGCTTTTTTCTGGCCGCACCATAAAAATAACTCTGGTATTGAGAGTCCACATAAAGGCTGCGTTAGGCTCCAAAAAAGGAGCGTAGAGCATATTTAACGCAGCTTCAACTCTCGATACCAGAGTTGCTTACGGACGCGGCCAGCCTCAAAAACGTGCTCGTGCACGATTCCCCCATAGAAAACAATGGGGCTGTTTGAGCTGAAAAAAAACCTAACACCTGCAAAAAAGCCGCGTTCAGCTCCTAACGCAGCCCCATTGTTTGCTATGCGGAAACACTTCCTACGTCTGCACCTAACACTCTAACATGAACCCCGAGTCTAAACACCCCTAACCTTACACTTATTAACCCCTAATCTGCCGCCCCCGCTATCGCTGACCCCTGCATATTATTATTAACCCCTAATCTGCCGCTCCGTAAACCGCCGCTACTTACATTATCCCTATGTACCCCTAATCTGCTGCCCTAACATCGCCGACCCCTATATTATATTTATTAACCCCTAATCTGCCCCCCACAACGTCGCCTCCACCTGCCTACACTTATTAACCCCTAATCTGCCGAGCGGACCTGAGCGCTACTATAATAAAGTTATTAACCCCTAATCCGCCTCACTAACCCTATAATAAATAGTATTAACCCCTAATCTGCCCTCCCTAACATCGCCGACACCTAACTTCAATTATTAACCCCTAATCTGCCTACTGGAGCTCACCGCTATTCTAATAAATGTATTAACCCCTAAAGCTAAGTCTAACCCTAACACTAACACCTCCCGAAATTAAATATAATTTACATCTAACGAAATTAATTATCTCTTATTAAATAAATTATTCCTATTTAAAGCTAAATACTTACCTGTAAAATAAATCCTAATATAGCTACACTATAAATTATAATTATATTATAGCTATTTTAGGATTAATATTTATTTTACAGGTAACTTTGTAATTATTTTAACCAGGTACAATAGCTATTAAATAGTTAAGAACTATTTAATAGTTACCTAGTTAAAATAATAACAAAATTACCTGTAAAATAAATCCTAACCTAAGTTACAATTAAACCTAACACTACACTATCATTAAATTAATTAAATAAAATATCTACAATGACCTACAATTAAACCTAACACTACACTATCAATAAATAAATTAAATACAATACCTACAAATAACTACAATGAAATAAACTAACTAAAGTACAAAAAATAAAAAAGAACTAAGTTACAAAAAATAAAAAAATATTTACAAACATAAGAAAAATATTACAACAATTTTAAACTAATTACACCTACTCTAAGCCCCCTAATAAAATAAGAAAGCCCCCCAAAATAAAAAAATGCCCTACCCTATTCTAAATTACTAAAGTTCAAAGCTCTTTTACCTTACCAGCCCTGAACAGGGCCCTTTGCGGGGCATGCCCCAAGAAGTTCAGCTCTTTTGCCTGTAAAAAAAAACATACAATACCCCCCCCCAACATTACAACCCACCACCCACATACCCCTAATCTAACCCAAACCCCCCTTAAATAAACCTAACACTAAGCCCCTGAAGATCATCCTACCTTGTCTTCACTTCACCGGGTATCACACCGATCCGTCCTGGCTCCGATATCTTCATCCAACCCAAGCGGGGGCTAGACATCCACTGAAGAAGTCCAGAAGAGGGTCCAAAGTCTTCATCCTATCCGGGAAGAAGAGTAGATCCGGACCGGCAACCATCATCTTCCAAGCGGCATCTTCTATCTTCATCCGATGAGGACCGGCTCCATCCTGAAGACCTCCACCGCGGACCCATCTTCATCCGGCGACGTCCAACTGAAGAATGACGGTTCCTTTAAGGGACGTCATCCAAGATGGCGTCCCTCGAATTCCGATTGGCTGATAGGATTCTATCAGCCAATCGGAATTAAGGTAGGAATATTCTGATTGGCTGATGGAATCAGCCAATCAGAATCAAGTTCAATCCGATTGGCTGATCCAATCAGCCAATCAGATTGAGCTCGCATTCTATTGGCTGTTCCGGATCATGGACCTCTTCAGCTCCCGCTTGGATGATGACTTCAGCCGGATCATGGACCTCTTCAGCCCCCCGCTTGGGCTTGGATCAGGACATCGGAGGAGCTCTTCTGGATCGATCGGTGAACCTGGTATGGTGAAGATAAGGTAGGAAGATCTTCAGGGGCTTAGTGTTAGGTTTATTTAAGGGGGGTTTGGGTTAGATTAGGGGTATGTGGGTGGTGGGTTGTAATGTTGGGGGGGTATTGTATGTGTTTTTTTACAGGCAAAAGAGCTGAATTCTTTGGGGCATGCCCCGCAAAGGGCCCTGTTCAGGGCTGGTAAGGTAAAAGAGCTTTGAACTTTAGTAATTTAGAATAGGGTAGGGCATTTTTTTATTTTGGGGGGCTTTGTTATTTTATTAGGGGGCTTAGAGTAGGTGTAATTAGTTTAAAATTGTTGTAATATTTTTCTTATGTTTGTAAATATTTTTTTATTTTTTGTAACTTAGTTCTTTTTTATTTTTTGGACTTTAGTTAGTTTATTTCATTGTAGTTATTTGTAGGTATTGTATTTAATTAATTTATTGATAGTGTAGTGTTAGGTTTAATTGTAGGTAATTGTAGGTATTTAATTTAATTTATTTATTGATAGTGTAGTGTTAGGTTTAATTGTAACTTAGGTTAGGATTTATTTTACAGGTAATTTTGTAATTATTTTAACTAGGTAGCTATTAAATAGTTCTTAACTATTTAATAGCTATTGTACCTGGTTAAAATAAATACAAAGTTACCTGTAAAATAAATATTAATCCTAAAATAGCTATAATATAATTATAATTTATATTGTAGCTATATTAGGGTTTATTTTACAGGTAAGTATTTAGCTTTAAATAGGAATAATTTATTTAATAAGAGTTAATTTATTTCGTTAGATAAAAATTATATTTAACTTAGGGGGGTGTTAGTGTTAGGGTTAGACTTAGCTTTAGGGGTTAATACATTTATTAGAATAGCGGTGAGCTCCAGTCGGCAGATTAGGGGTTAATGTTTGAAGTTAGGTGTCGGCGATGTTAGGGAGGGCAGATTAGGGGTTAATACTATTTATTATAGGGTTAGTGAGGCGGATTAGGGGTTAATAACTTTATTATAATAGCGGTGCGGTCTGGTCGGCAGATTAGGGGTTAATAAGTGTAGGCAGGTGGAGGCGACGTTGAGGGCGGCAGATTAGGGGTTAATAAATATAATATAGGGGTCGGCGGTGTTAGGGGCAGCAGATTAGGGGTACATAGCTATAATGTAGGTGGCGGCGCTTTGCGGTCGGCAGATTAGGGGTTAATTATTGTAGGTAGCTGGCGACGACGTTGTGGGGGGCAGGTTAGGGGTTAATAAATATAATACAGGGGTCGGCGGTGTTAGGGGCAGCAGATTAGGGGTACATAAGTATAACGTAGGTGGCGGTCGGCAGATTAGGGGTTAAAAAAAATTAATAGAGTGGCGGCGATGTGGGGGGACCTCGGTTTAGGGGTACATAGGTAGTTTATGGGTGTTAGTGTACTTTAGAGCACAGTAGTTAAGAGCTTTATGAACCGGCGTTAGCCCAGAAAGCTCTTAACTACTGACTTTTTTCTGCGGCTGGAGTTTTGGCGTTAGAATTCTAACGCTCACTTCAGACACGACTCTAAATACCGGAGTTAGAAAGATCCCATTGAAAAGATAGGATACGCAATTGACGTAAGGGGATCTGCGGTATGGAAAAGTCGCGGCTGAAAAGTGAGCGTTAGACCCTTTCCTGACTGACTCCAAATACCGGCGGTAGCCTAAAACCAGCGTTAGGAGCCTCTAACGCTGGTTTTCACGGCTACCGCCAAACTCCAAATCTAGGCCTATGTTAATGAACAGTTGAGTAATATAAGTATTAACCAATAGCAGACCAGTAGCGGTTTTAAGTTACTAGAGAATATGGTGTATACTAAGGTATGACTACGGTGTTCATGCCGAAACGCGCAAACTGATTTACCTACTGTTAGTTTTATGGAGCTACTAAGGTAGCATGTGGACTCTCCTTGTTTTAAACGATTATGCAATAAATGCTATGTTTTCATTCAATTTACGGAGTATCACTATATTCCTTTTTTGCTGTTTACATTTGCCGCCTTGAGCGATTACTCACCTTGCCAGCTAAGCATTTCCACCCTGGGACCTGCCTGAATTACTCTGATTGAGCAAAGTATTTACCAGCAACAGCAGAATCCTTGGAACCCCTGTATCTTTCTCCTGTCTCAGCGCGGAAGCTGAACAGGTCAGTTTCGCTATTGAGGAGAGCTGCCTAATTTGCAGGCAGGCTGCAGGAAATAATACATTTCAGAGGAACTAACTGCTGAGAGCAATGCTACAATTACCTACAATTAAACCTAACACTATGCAACAGGAAAAAACGGCTACAGGGCTACAGACCTACTTAATCCCATGAATGAAAGGGGACAGCATAAATAAAGTTGTAAAAGTAAAAAGGCTTTATTGTGTAACACTAAAAACAAGTAGAGCCGTAGCTCAAAACAGCATACACTGACAAAAGGGGTAACAGTGCAGCACAGCAGACATGTTTCGTGTGTCCTCAGCACACTTGTTCACTGCTATCTGATTGCTGCCACCGTTACTCCTATTTAAAGGAACAACATACATCAATTAAAAACAAAAATTAACCCCTTATTGTCCTGTTGAATTAAGTATGTTAGGCTAAACTAATGACAGAATAACATTGGGTACAGAGAGGGAGTTCAAGCAGCTAGATTATAAGCAAATTAATGTATTGTGCAACAAGTTTTTAATAAAGATCTAAACTGGCTCAATTAAGAACAGCTTGAAAAGAATAAGTATGGATATACATTTTTGTTCTCAACTCATGCTACTGCTGACTCATATTAGAGATACCTTAAATAGATTAGAGGAAGGGGATACAGATACCGACAAATTCCTAAATGTAAGAGAGCAATATAACCTAATGTACCCATAGTCCCTAGTTGCAGAGCCCTAGATTTAATATGTTATATTTTGGTGAACAATTATAATACACTATTATTGGCTATTTGCACTATTAGTTTTTGAAGATGGTATAATTATACCGGGTGTCACCTTGGTATAACAAAAAAGGGGATGTAGTACTTAAATTAGATAAACAAATTGACATCGCTTTCTTTATTGATGCCATATGGATGTCTGGTGTTAAGTAGAAAAATCCATTGGGCTTCCTTATAGTCCAGCCTTTGGATTCTATCACCACCCCTTTTATGTGGTGGTACATGGTCAATTGCCTGTATGGACAAAAGGGCAGCATTGCCCGAGTGTTCAGATTTAAAGTGTCTGGCTACGGGAGTGAAGATATCTGGATCTTCTATGTCCCTAACATGTTCCTGGGCTCTGTCCCTAACAAGTCGTTTGGTTTTCCCGACATATTGTATATTACACCCCCTGCAGGTCAGTAGGTAAATCACATGATTGGATTTACAGTTGAGATTGAATCTAATATTATATGTGCGACTTGTTGATGTGGAGGTAAAATTTGCCCCTTCCACTACGTGTCTGCAGGTTTTGCACCTTTGTGTCCTACATTTGAAAAAGCCAAACCTTTGTGGGAGCCAAGTACGTGTATTGGCACTTGGGAGATCGGAGGGTGCTATAATATTTCCAATAGTCTTACTTTTTCTAGCTACATATCTGCAACCCTCCGTAGCTATCTGTGCCAAATTTGTATCGGTGGCCAAAATAGGTAATGAGTGTTTAATAATATCACAAATTTTGTGATATTCTAAACTGTACGGTGTACTGAACACAAGTTTGCCCTCTTTTTGTGTTTTTTGTCTGGTACCACTTTGTTTGTTAGTTTTATGTTTGTACACTAACAAATTTTCTCTTGGAATTTTTTCCACTTCTTCTTTGGTTTGCCTCAACAAGGGTAAAGGATAATCTCTTTGCAAGAGTCTGTGCTCTAGTATTTGACACTGGGTTTCAAAAGTTTGTCTATCTGAGCAGAGTCTCTTGGTTCTAATAAATTGTCCCTTAGGGATAGCTTTCTTGACATGTTGAGGATGGCCAGATTTATAGTTTAGTATAGTATTCCCCCCTGTGGGTTTCCTATACACCGAGGTATTAATGGTTTTTTGTACTGTGTTGACTACAATGTCAACATCCAAAAATTCTATGTGGTCCGGACTTAGCTGTGAAGTGAATTTAAGATTCACATCATTTTCATTGATATTCTTGACAAAATCTTTGGCAAGTTCCACATCTCCATCCCACACCACCAGCAGGTCGTCAATATATCTACCATAGTAAATAATGTGTTCCTTGTGGGGATTGCTATCTCCATAGACGTGGGCAGCCTCCCACCACCCCATATAGAGGTTAGCGTAGGAGGGGGCAAACTTTGCCCCCATGGCCGTACCACGTCTCTGGAGATAGCATTGTCCCTCAAAAAGAAAATAATTGTGCGTTAAAAGAAATTCCACAGCCGTTAGTAAAAAATATACAATGTCTTTGTTATAACTAGAAAAGTTGGCGATGTGGGATGGATGTGTATAATGCAGTTACATCAATTGTCATTAGGCAATAGGTCTCTTTCCATGTAAGATTACTTAGACGCTGAAGGACATCTGTAGAGTCCTTAATATAGCTCATCAAATTAACAACCAAAGGTTGGAGATATGAATCTACCAATTCAGAGAGGGGCTCAAGAAGTGAACCCACCCCCGAAATGATTGGTCGGCCTGGTGGCTCTTTGTTATCCTTATGTAACTTTGGCAGAAAATAAAAAATTGGTGTATAAGGTGTGGATGGTAATAACGTATCAAAAAAGGATTCTGTGAAGGCTCCTACTTGTTTACCTAGAGTGAGAATATCCCCTAATTTGTCTTTAAATTTATTTGTGGGGTTAAATGTTAGTTTAGTGTAAACCGCTTCCTCATTCAACTGTCTATAGGCTTCCTTAGTGTAATAGCCTCGGTTCATTATCACAACATTCCCCCCTTTATCTGATTCCTTGATCACTATCTGTTTGTTGTTTCTTAGGGATTTGAGGGCAAGATTTTGTTCTTTAGTAAGATTATGCAAATACCTTTCCTTATTTTTACCATTTTTGTCTTTCTGTATTCTCTCTGATAGCTGTTTTAGCTTGTGTTCAACTGTGCGTTGGAAAACATCAATACCTTGACTTCTGCTATTCACAGGGTAAAACTTGCTTTTTGTCATACTAGGTTTAAAGTGTGGAATGGATACTTGTGGTTGTTCTGACAGATTAGTGTTAAGCATAGTAGTCAAATCTAATACAGAGCATTGTTCACTAAAAAGGAGGTTACTGGTGTCAGGTAAGCTTTCGACTTTGTGCTCAGTCTGGTCTGTATATGTAGTTGTTGTTTGTTCCTGTTCGGCACTGCCCTGGCCAAAGTGATTTTTTAAAGTAAGTTGCCTTACAAATTTATTAACGTCATGGACAGTGCCGAACAGGTCAAAGTGGGTTGTGGGTGCAAACCCTAATCCTAGACCCATAACTTCTATTTCTGTAGCTGTTAAATCGTAGTCAGACAAGTTTACCACATTTTTTATATGTATTTCCTCTGTTGGTTTCGTGTCTGATATCTGATTCCCCTTCCTCTTCTTCTGTCTGCGACTCCCCCTACTGCCCCTTCTGGGTTTTTTATCTTTGTTTTTGTCCCTGTGCGCTGGTCGTTTTTTGATACATTGTCACTATTATCTATTGGTACGTCTAGTGCAGATACTGATTCTGTGATCATTAATTCCTCATTTGAGTCGTGGTCTGAGGTGTCAACGTCGTATTCCGTCTCTGCAAAATGCACTTTTTTGCTGTTGCCTTGTTTTGGCTGAGTATCTACTTTATTTCTACTTTATTTCTATGGAAACTGGAAGTAGGACGCTGACCTCTCACACCACTTTGCCATCTATAAACTTTATTAAACTCATAGTCCCTCTTGTCCCTTGCTAGTTTCTGTTTCTTAAATTCCCATAGGTCTTTCGTAAATTTTGCCATATTGGCTTCAAATTTATTGTCATAGGATTTAAAGTCTTTGTCATTTTGGAACTGTTGTAGATCTTTTTGTACTGTTTTAATAAAGTCAATAGACTCCTTCCTTTGTTACAAAAAATAAAAAAATATTTACAAACATAAGAAAAATATTACAACAATTTTAAACTAATTACACCTACTCTAAGCCCCCTAATAAAATAAGAAAGCCCCCCAAAATAAAAAAATGCCCTACCCTATTCTAAATTACTAAAGTTCAAAGCTCTTTTACCTTACCAGCCCTGAACAGGGCCCTTTGCGGGGCATGCCCCAAGAAGTTCAGCTCTTTTGCCTGTAAAAAAAAACATACAATACCCCCCCCCCAACATTACAACCCACCACCCACATACCCCTAATCTAACCCAAACCCCCCTTAAATAAACCTAACACTAAGCCCCTGAAGATCATCCTACCTTGTCTTCACCTCACCGGGTATCACACTGATCCGTCCTGGCTCCGATATCTTCATCCAACCCAAGCGGGGGCTAGACATCCACTGAAGAAGTCCAGAAGAGGGTCCAAAGTCTTCATCCTATCCGGGAAGAAGAGTAGATCCGGACCGGCAACCATCATCTTCCAAGCGGCATCTTCTATCTTCATCCGATGAGGACCGGCTCCATCCTGAAGACCTCCACCGCGGACCCATCTTCATCCGGCGACGTCCAACTGAAGAATGACGGTTCCTTTAAGGGACGTCATCCAAGATGGCGTCCCTCGAATTCCGATTGGCTGATAGGATTCTATCAGCCAATCGGAATTAAGGTAGGAATATTCTGATTGGCTGATGGAATCAGCCAATCAGAATCAAGTTCAATCCGATTGGCTGATCCAATCAGCCAATCAGATTGAGCTTGCATTCTATTGGCTGTTCCGGATCATGGACCTCTTCAGCTCCCGCTTGGATGATGACTTCAGCCGGATCATGGACCTCTTCAGCCCCCCGCTTGGGCTTGGATCAGGACATCGGAGGAGCTCTTCTGGATCGATCGGTGAACCTGGTATGGTGAAGATAAGGTAGGAAGATCTTCAGGGGCTTAGTGTTAGGTTTATTTAAGGGGGGTTTGGGTTAGATTAGGGGTATGTGGGTGGTGGGTTGTAATGTTGGGGGGGTATTGTATGTGTTTTTTTACAGGCAAAAGAGCTGAATTCTTTGGGGCATGCCCCGCAAAGGGCCCTGTTCAGGGCTGGTAAGGTAAAAGAGCTTTGAACTTTAGTAATTTAGAATAGGGTAGGGCATTTTTTTATTTTGGGGGGCTTTGTTATTTTATTAGGGGGCTTAGAGTAGGTGTAATTAGTTTAAAATTGTTGTAATATTTTTCTTATGTTTGTAAATATTTTTTTATTTTTTGTAACTTAGTTCTTTTTTATTTTTTGGACTTTAGTTAGTTTATTTCATTGTAGTTATTTGTAGGTATTGTATTTAATTAATTTATTGATAGTGTAGTGTTAGGTTTAATTGTAGGTAATTGTAGGTATTTAATTTAATTTATTTATTGATAGTGTAGTGTTAGGTTTAATTGTAACTTAGGTTAGGATTTATTTTACAGGTAATTTTGTAATTATTTTAACTAGGTAGCTATTAAATAGTTCTTAACTATTTAATAGCTATTGTACCTGGTTAAAATAAATACAAAGTTACCTGTAAAATAAATATTAATCCTAAAATAGCTATAATATAATTATAATTTATATTGTAGCTATATTAGGGTTTATTTTACAGGTAAGTATTTAGCTTTAAATAGGAATAATTTATTTAATAAGAGTTAATTTATTTCGTTAGATAAAAATTATATTTAACTTAGGGGGGTGTTAGTGTTAGGGTTAGACTTAGCTTTAGGGGTTAATACATTTATTAGAATAGCGGTGAGCTCCAGTCGGCAGATTAGGGGTTAATGTTTGAAGTTAGGTGTCGGCGATGTTAGGGAGGGCAGATTAGGGGTTAATACTATTTATTATAGGGTTAGTGAGGCGGATTAGGGGTTAATAACTTTATTATAATAGCGGTGCGGTCCGGTCGGCAGATTAGGGGTTAATAAGTGTAGGCAGGTGGAGGCGACGTTGAGGGCGGCAGATTAGGGGTTAATAAATATAATATAGGGGTCGGCGGTGTTAGGGGCAGCAGATTAGGGGTACATAGCTATAATGTAGGTGGCGGCGCTTTGCGGTCGGCAGATTAGGGGTTAATTATTGTAGGTAGCTGGCGACGACGTTGTGGGGGGCAGGTTAGGGGTTAATAAATATAATACAGGGGTCGGCGGTGTTAGGGGCAGCAGATTAGGGGTTCATAAGTATAACGTAGGTGGCGGTCGGCAGATTAGGGGTTAAAAAAAATTAATAGAGTGGCGGCGATGTGGAGGGACCTCGGTTTAGGGGTACATAGGTAGTTTATGGGTGTTAGTGTACTTTAGAGCACAGTAGTTAAGAGCTTTATGAACCGGCGTTAGCCCAGAAAGCTCTTAACTACTGACTTTTTTCTGCGGCTGGAGTTTTGGCGTTAGAATTCTAACGCTCACTTCAGACACGACTCTAAATACCGGAGTTAGAAAGATCCCATTGAAAAGATAGGATACGCAATTGACGTAAGGGGATCTGCGGTATGGAAAAGTCGCGGCTGAAAAGTGAGCGTTAGACCCTTTCCTGACTGACTCCAAATACCGGCGGTAGCCTAAAACCAGCGTTAGGAGCCTCTAACGCTGGTTTTCACGGCTACCGCCAAACTCCAAATCTAGGCCTATGTTAATGAACAGTTGAGTAATATAAGTATTAACCAATAGCAGACCAGTAGCGGTTTTAAGTTACTAGAGAATATGGTGTATACTAAGGTATGACTACGGTGTTCATGCCGAAACGCGCAAACTGATTTACCTACTGTTAGTTTTATGGAGCTACTAAGGTAGCATGTGGACTCTCCTTGTTTTAAACGATTATGCAATAAATGCTATGTTTTCATTCAATTTACGGAGTATCACTATATTCCTTTTTTGCTGTTTACATTTGCCGCCTTGAGCGATTACTCACCTTGCCAGCTAAGCATTTCCACCCTGGGACCTGCCTGAATTACTCTGATTGAGCAAAGTATTTACCAGCAACAGCAGAATCCTTGGAACCCCTGTATCTTTCTCCTGTCTCAGCGCGGAAGCTGAACAGGTCAGTTTCGCTATTGAGGAGAGCTGCCTAATTTGCAGGCAGGCTGCAGGAAATAATACATTTCAGAGGAACTAACTGCTGAGAGCAATGCTGTCAGGGATGAGGAACGCTATTGTTGGACTCTCAGAGGTGGCAAAACAGCGAGATTGGAATCGGAGGTTCAGGAAAAAAGGTCAGCATACACAAAAGGTTGGGCCAGTAGAGGCACAAATCGGTGGATGATTATGGATGCCTCAGACACTGGACAACCAGAACAGCTGACTACCTTTATATATCTATAGAACTCTGAGCCCCACTACCGTTCCTGCAGGACTTCCTGCAGGACTTCCTGCAGGACTTCCTTTGGGTGAGTGATAAAGTGAAAAAGCATACACAGTATCTAATAGATTGCTTCACTGTGTTCACTTAGGAGATATGTGTATTTTTATCAATTGAAGATTGATTTTGAATAGTCCCTGGTCAACACCTTTCACATTTCTCATTAAACCTAGGTAGGCTCATATGCTAATTTCTAAGCCCTTGAAGGCTGCCTCTTATTTGAATGCATTTGACAGTTTTTCACAGCTAGAGGGCACTATTTCATGTGTGCCATATAGATAGCACTGTGCTCACGCCCTTAGAGTTACTTATGAGAGGGCACTGATTGGCTAAAATGCAACTGTAACAGATCTGAAATAAGGGGGCAGTCTGCAGAGGCTTAGATACAAGGTAATAACAGTGGTAAAAGGTATCTTAATATAACTGTGTTGGTTTTCCAAATTAGGGAATAGGTAAAAAAGGCATTATCTATCTTTTTAAACAATAACAATTCCCTTTACCTATATTCCTCAAATATCTATAACCAGACAGATTGTAAGGCTTTCCCCAACTAAGAACAGGTAAGTCAGTTACAGTAATGGAACAGCTGACCAGGCAGACAGGGGAAAAATAATCCAGGCCTTTAGGGGTGTTTCAAGGTAGAAATGAGAAACACTAATTTCATATAATTTGGCCTGAAATAGAACAAAGCTATTGGCAAACCATATGCCCTAATTGACTGAAATGGTGAAATGGCCTCACATTTGAAACCCCAAGAAAAGCTACACAAGTCACATTACAGCTTGAAATGGACTCCTATGTTTCCATTAAAGAAATACTATATATGGCTCTTTATTAGCTACAAATTACAAATCAATGAGGTCCAAACAACCCCCCAACATACACTACTACTACCTTAATTATCAACATTTCTACAAACAATCACCTATTTTGAGTACTAAAACTCTTTTTAAATATTACAACTCTTTGTAAATGTTAAAAATGTTAAAATAAAATAAGATTTTTTTTTTCTCCAGATTTTCTTGCATATTTCCAAGTGTCTTGATTTCTACTGCTGGAAACTAGAAAATGATGATGTCTTTACATAGGAGGGAATAGGAGAAGAAAGAGGGAGAGGCTGATAATGGGAAAAGAAAGTCTAATATTACATGAGAAATAGATCATATAAAACGAATCTAATTAGATTCTATGAGGAAGTAAGTAAGAATATAGATAAGGTGAACCTGTTGATGCGATATACTTGGGTTTGGCAAAGGTTTTTGATACAGTGCCACATGAGATTATTGTACAAAATTAATTGATTGGGAATAGATAAAATGTTAGCTCATGGATAAATAGCTGGATAAAAAACAGGGGACAATGAGTAGCAATAAATGGATCATACTCAGATTGGACAAAGGTAATTAGTGAGGTCCCCCAAGGATCAGTACTAGGTCCTGCTCTTTTTTTTTTCTTTTTTTTTTTAAAATATTTATTTTATTGAGATTCTGAACATAGTTACAACAAAGAAGTAGTACAAAATAGTAAGTTGCAATACAGGCATGATGAGTAGGTTATAGTTAGCAACTCAAATCTAATAGATAAATATTTGTTTACACACCATAAATTGCATATCAACATGAGCATGCATATACATGAAGACCATATGTTATGCAAGTCTTTTAGGAATCTTATTTTCTTCAATATAAGCTTATGAACAATGGTTAATGTGATGGATCAGGATTGAACCAATTGTTATAGGCAGCAGAAATATAAGAATGTAATGTTGGGGGGGTATTGTATGTTTTTTTTTACAGGCAAAAGAGCAAAATTCTTTGGGGCATGCCCCGCAAAAGGCCCTTTTAAGGGCTGGTAAGGTAAAAGAGCTTTACAATTTTTATTTTAGAATAGGGTAGGGCATTTTTTTATTTTGGGGGGCTTTGTTATTTTTTTAGGGGGCTTAGAGTAGGTGTAATTAGTTTAAAATTCTTGTAATCTTTTTTTACTTTTTGTAATTTAGTGTTTTTTTTTTTTGTAATTTAGTTTAGTTGATATAATTGTAGGTAATTGTAGGTAGTTTATTTAATTAATTTATTGATAGTGTAGTGTTAGGTTTACTTAGGTTAGGATTTATTTTACTGGTAATTTTGTATTTCTTTTAGCTAGGTAGTTATTAAATAGTTAATAACTATTTAATAGCTATTATACCTAGTTAAAATAAATACAAAGTTGCCTGTAAAATAAATATTAATCCTAAAATTGCTACAATGTAATTATTATTTATATTGTACCTATATTAGGGTTTATTTTACAGGTAAGTATTTAGCTTTAAATAGGATTAATATATTTAATAAGATGTATTTTATTTCGTTAGATAAAAATTATATTTAACTTAAGGGGGTGTTAGGGTTAGGGTTAGACTTAGCTTTAGAGGTTAATACATTTATTATAGTAGCGGTGAGGTCCGGTCGGCAGATTAGGGGTTAATAATTGTAGGTAGGTAGCGGCGACGTTGGGGGGGGGGGGCAGATTAGGGGTTAATAAATATTATGTAGGTGTCGGCAGTGTTAGGGGCAGCAGATTAGGGGTACATAGGGATAATGTAGGTGGCGGCGGTGTGCGGTCGGCAGATTAGGGGTTAAAAAAAATTAATAGAGTGGCGCCGATGTGGGGGGGCCTCGGTTTAGGGGTACATAGGTAGTTTATGGGTGTTAGTGTACTTTAGAGCACAGTAGTTAAGAGCTTTATGAACCGGCATTAGCCCAGAAAGCTCTTAACTCCTGGCTTTTCTCTGCGGCTGGAGTCTTGTTGTTAGAGTTCTAACGCTCACTTCAGCCAAGACTCTAAATACCGGCGTTAGAAAGATTCCATTGAAAAGATAGGATACGCAATTGGCGTAGGGGGATCTGCGGTATGGAAAAGTTGCGGCTGGAAAGTGAGCGTTAGACCCTTTCCTGACTGACTCTAAATACCAGCAGGCGGTAAAAACCAGCGTTAGGACCCCCAACGCTAGTTTTGACGGCTAACGAAGAACTCTAAATCTAGTCGAATGTTTTCTATGTAAGAACTGGTCTAAGAATTATAATTATACTATAGTAGCACTATAGGGGAGTTTCTCTATATGCACAGAGAAGGACTAGTTATAGAAAATACTAGATATCTCACATGTGCAATGCTTACAAAAGGCTATGGCCTAGATTTGGAGTTCGGCGGTAGCCGTCAAAACCAGCGTTAGAGGCTCCTAACGCTGGTTTTGGCCGCCCGCTGGTATTTGGAGTCATTGATTAAAGGGTCTAACGCTCACTTTTCAGCCGCGACTTTTCCATACCGCAGATCCCCCTACGCCATTTGCGTAGCCTATCTTTTCAATGGGATCTTTCTAACGCCGGTATTTAGAGTCGTTTCTGCAGTGAGCGTTAGAGCTCTAACGACAAAATTCCAGCCGCCTGAAAATAGCAGGAGTTAAGAGCTTTCTGGCTAACGCCGGTTTATAAAGCTCTTAACTACTGTACCCTAAAGTACACTAACACCCATAAACTACCTATGTACCCCTAAACCGAGCTCCCCCCACATCGCCGCCACTCGATTAAAAATTTTAACCCCTAATCTGCCGACCGCCACCTACGTTATACTTATGTACCCCTAATCTGCTGCCCCTAACCCCGCCGACCCCTATATTACATTTATTAACCCCTAATCTGCCCCCCACAACATCGCCGCCAGCTACTTAAAATAATTAACCCCTAATCTTCCGACCGCAAAGCGCCGCCACCTACGTTATCCCTATGTACCCCTAATCTGCTGCCCCTAACACCGCCGACCCCTATGTTATATTTATTAACCCCTAATCTGCCCCCCTCAACGTCGCCGACACCTACCTACACTTATTAACTCCTAATCTGCCGAGCGGACCTGAGCGCTACTATAATAAAGTTATTAGCCCCTAATCCGCCTCACTAACCCTATAATAAATAGTATTAACCCCTAATCTGCCCTCCCTAACATCGCCGACACCTACCTTCAATTATTAACCCCTAATCTTCCGACCGGAGCTCACCGCTATTCTAATAAATGTATTAACCCCTAAAGCTAAGTCTAACCCTAACACTAACACCCCCCTAACTTAAATATAATTTACATCTAACGAAATTAATTAACTCTTATTAAATAAATTAATCCTATTTAAAGCTAAATACTTACCTGTAAAATAAATCCTAATATAGCTACAATATAAATTATAATTATATTATAGCTATTTTAGGATTAATATTTATTTTACAGGCAACTTGGTATTTATTTTAACTAGGTACAATAGCTATTAAATAGTTAAGAACTATTTAATAGTTACCTAGTTAAAATAATTACAAATTTACCTGTAAAATAAATCCTAACCTAAGATATAATTAAACCTAACACTACCCTATCAATAAAATAATTAAATAAACTACCTACAATTACCTACAATTAACCTAACACTACACTATCAATAAATTCAATAAACACAATTGCTACAAATAAATACAATTAAATAAACTAGCTAAAGTACAAAAAATAAAAAAGAACTAAGTTTCAGAAAATAAAAAAATATTTACAAACATAAGAAAAATATTACAACAATTTTAAACTAATTACACCTACTCTAAGCCCCCTAATAAAACAACAAAGCCCCCCAAAATAAAAAATTCCCTACCCTATTCTAAATTAAAAAAGTTACAAGCTCTTTTACCTTACCAGCCCTGAACAGGGCCCTTTGCGGGGCATGCCCCAAGAAGTTCAGCTCTTTTGCCTGTAAAAAAAAACATACAATACCCCCCCCCCAACATTACAACCCACCACCCACATACCCCTAATCTAACCCAAACCCCCCTTAAATAAACCTAACGCTAAGCCCCTGAAGATCTTCCTACCTTGTCTTCACCATCCAGGTTCACCGATCCGTCCTGGCTCCGATATCTTCATCCAACCCAAGCGGGGGCTAGACATCCACTGAAGAAGTCCAGAAGAGGGTCCAAAGTCTTCCTCCTATCCGGCAAGAAGAGGACATCCGGACCGGCAAACATCTTCTCCAAGCGGCATCTTCGATCTTCTTGCATCCGGAGCGAAGCGGCAGGATCCTGAAGACCCCCAGCGCGGAACATCCATCCGGACCGACGACTGAACGACGAATGACTGTTCCTTTAAGGGACGTCATCCAAGATGGCGTCCCTCGAATTCCGATTGGCTGATAGGATTCTATCAGCCAATCGGAATTAAGGTATGAATTTTCTGATTGGCTGATGGAATCAGCCAATCAGAATCTAGTTCAATCCGATTGGCTGATCCAATCAGCCAATCAGATTGAGCTTGCATTCTATTGGCTGATCGGAACAGCCAATAGAATGCGAGCTCAATCTGATTGGCTGATTGGATCAGCCAATCGGATTGAACTAGATTCTGATTGGCTGATTCCATCAGCCAATCAGAAAATTCATACCTTAATTCCGATTGGCTGATAGAATCCTATCAGCCAATCGGAATTCGAGGGACGCCATCTTGGATGACGTCCCTTAAAGGAACCGTCATTCGTCGTTCAGTCGTCGGTCCGGATGGATGTTCCGCGCTGGGGGTCTTCAGGATCCTGCCGCTTCGCTCCGGATGCAAGAAGATCGAAGATGCCGCTTGGAGAAGATGTTTGCCGGTCCGGATGTCCTCTTCTTGCCGGATAGGAGGAAGACTTTGGACCCTCTTCTGGACTTCTTCAGTGGATGTCTAGCCCCCGCTTGGGTTGGATGAAGATATCGGAGCCAGGACCGATCGGTGATACCCGGTGAGGTGAAGACAAGGTAGGAAGATCTTCAGGGGCTTAGTGTTAGGTTTATTTAAGGGGGGTTTGGGTTAGATTAGGGGTATGTGGGTGGTGGGTTGTAATGTTGGGGGGGGGTATTGTATGTTTTTTTTTACAGGCAAAAGAGCTGAACTTCTTGGGGCATGCCCCGCAAAGGGCCCTGTTCAGGGCTGGTAAGGTAAAAGAGCTTGTAACTTTTTTAATTTAGAATAGGGTAGGGAATTTTTTATTTTGGGGGGCTTTGTTGTTTTATTAGGGGGCTTAGAGTAGGTGTAATTAGTTTAAAATTGTTGTAATATTTTTCTTATGTTTGTAAATATTTTTTTATTTTCTGTAACTTAGTTCTTTTTTATTTTTTGTACTTTAGCTAGTTTATTTAATTGTATTTATTTGTAGCAATTGTGTTTATTGAATTTATTGATAGTGTAGTGTTAGGTTAATTGTAGGTAATTGTAGGTAGTTTATTTAATTATTTTATTGATAGGGTAGTGTTAGGTTTAATTATATCTTAGGTTAGGATTTATTTTACAGGTAAATTTGTAATTATTTTAACTAGGTAACTATTAAATAGTTCTTAACTATTTAATAGCTATTGTACCTAGTTAAAATAAATACCAAGTTGCCTGTAAAATAAATATTAATCCTAAAATAGCTATAATATAATTATAATTTATATTGTAGCTATATTAGGATTTATTTTACAGGTAAGTATTTAGCTTTAAATAGGATTAATTTATTTAATAAGAGTTAATTAATTTCGTTAGATGTAAATTATATTTAAGTTAGGGGGGTGTTAGTGTTAGGGTTAGACTTAGCTTTAGGGGTTAATACATTTATTAGAATAGCGGTGAGCTCCGGTTGGAAGATTAGGGGTTAATAATTGAAGGTAGGTGTCGGCGATGTTAGGGAGGGCAGATTAGGGGTTAATACTATTTATGATAGGGTTAGTGAGGCGGATTAGGGGTTAATAACTTTATTATAGTAGCGATCAGGTCCGCTCGGCAGATTAGGGGTTAATAAGTGTAGGTAGGTGTCGGCGACGTTGTGGGGGGCAGATTAGGGGTTAATAAATATAACATAGGGGTCGGCGATGTTAGGGCAGCAGATTAGGGGTACATAGGGATAACGTAGGTTGCGGCGGTTTACGGAGCGGCAGATTAGGGGTTAAAAGTGTAATGCAGGGGTCAGCGATAGCGGGGGCGGCAGATTAGGGGTTAATAAGTGTAAGGTTAGGGGTGTTTAGACTCGGGGTACATGTTAGAGTGTTAGGTGCAGACGTAGGAAGTGTTTCCCCATAGGAAACAATGGGGCTGCGTTAGGAGCTGAACGCTGCTTTTTTGCAGGTGTTAGGTTTTTTTTCAGCTCAAACAGCCCCATTGTTTCCTATGGGGGAATCGTGCACGAGCACGTTTTTGAGGCTGGCCGCGTCCGTAAGCAACTCTGGTATCGAGAGTTGCATTTGCGGTAAAAATGCCCTACGCTCCTTTTTTGGAGCCTAACGCAGCATTTGTTTTAACTCTCGATACCAGAGTTAAATTTATGGTGCGGCCAGAAAAAAGCCCGCGGAGCGTTAACAGCCCTTTTACCGCCGAACTCCAAATCTAGGCCTATGACTTTAGCATAATATATATATCTAAAATTAAGGTAAATGGTAAGTAGTTCTACCCTGAAGTATCTCTAAAAACTGCATAACTAATTAAAATATAAAATGTGAGCAAACCTGCAGGAATCATCTCTTGTTGACTGGACTTACAGGGAAATACTCCAGGTGTGCAATTTTTAGTTTTAGCGAACAGAACCTCTGTCTATAGGTATATATCAGTTTAGATCAAATAATGTGACTGCACCCTATGTTAAACTAAATAAAAATTAACTGTAATATAAATTTCTTCAGTGAAATATAAACACTAACCACTAACTTTCATAACCTATATATATAGCAGGGGCCAGCATTTATAGATAAATGACCCGGTTATAAGTAAATAGTGAGAGTCTTTAGCTTCAGAGTCCCTGACGGGAGGCATTAAATGGTGAGATGTCACAATAACAGTTTCAGATTCAGCATTTATATATATAACAGGGACCAGCATACATAGAGAAATGACTTAATTGTAAGTAAATAGTGAGTGTCTTTAGCTTCAGAGTCCCTGATGGGAGGCATTAAATAGGTAGATGTCACAATAACAGTTCCATATTCAGCATAAGGAGAACAGGAGCCCAAACGATCAGAAATAAACTAACCTATTCCCACTCTCAATAAAGGTAAAAAAGGGAGGGTGAAGTGCACCTCTATATGAGCTTGTCCAGCATATCTGTTGGGGTACAGTTTGTCAGCAAACGTACAGTAGGCAGGTAAGACTCTGTCCGTTTTCTTAAAGATCCAAGAAAAGCATGTGTTATATTTGTTATAAGGGACCGGAGTATGTCTCGATCCTATGCGCTGCTCAGTACCCTCTCTATCGTCCTCCTCCTTTACATCACAACTTCCAATTACCTTGATGACGGTCGGAAATTTGGCATCCAGTTGGGCAGCAGTGTGCTGTTCTGGACCTGCGTGGGTGTTAGATGGCTGTAGGGTGCGGTAGTGCCCGCGGGTATCTGATGGTTCCACCATCACTGGCAAGGGGCTCCCTTTCTCTATCTTGTTTATCGCCCCCACGGCCCGAGGCTCACCTCCTCTCCAGCGTGGCTATTGTAGTTTAGATGGCCAGGCTACTTGCTCTGTCTCCTCTGCTAACGCTACTTTCTGTAGTGCCTGAGGAAATTAAGCTTCTTTGATGTGAGAGCACTTCGGCTCCGATGCGGCCTCCTGAGGACCAGATCTCTCAGTTGCGTGTGTCGATATCGGAATAAAGGCAAAAAACAGCAATTGTATTTCTTCCTGCATACACTGGTAATGCCTTTCTAGGAGTTGCTGGGTGCATTTTTCCCAGGCTTCCAAAGACTCCATGTCGGCAAAGCTTTTTGAATGTAGTTGCAGAAGTTACACGTGGGAAGGTATGCAGCTCTCATTCACTAGTAGTGCGTGGGCGCTGTAACATAGGGAATCCCTAACTGCTGCGGATGAATCAGCCCACGAACACCCAGCATGATGCAAATGAATCACACTCACGAACTCCTGGTCCTGCTCTTTTTAATAATTTTTTTTAATGACTTGGAAGAAGGATTAAAGCAAGATTTATATTTTTGCAGATGATACAAAGGTGTGTAAGGTCACTAGGTACACAGTACAGGATGTAATTGTTTTGCAAAAAGGATTTACAAAAATTGGAAGAATGGGTTGGTAAATGGAAAATTAGATTTAATGCTGGAAAATGTAAGATTCTACATTTTGGAAGTAGAAATATACAGGCTATCATTTAAGTCAAAATGCAAACAAAAAAATGCAGAATAAAAAGGCAGCATCCAATTTGAAAAAAAGCATAAAAGTCCATCTTTATTTCATTCAGTATAAAAACTTTCGGCAGAAAAGGAAAGTCTAAGCCCAGACACACAGGAACTGCACTCTGACGCGTTTCCTGGTTTAAAAGCACTTCATTAGGGATGTACAGCTGTGCTCCCTGTTAAAGGGACAGTCAAGTCCAAAAATTTTTTCATGATTTAAATAGGGCATGCAATTTTAAACAACTTCCCAATTTACTTTTATCACCAATTTTGCTTTGTTCTCTTGGTATTCTTAGTTTAAAGCAAAACCTAGGAGGTTCATATGCTAATTTCTTAGACCTTGAAGACTGCCTCTATTCTGAATACATTTTGACCACTAGGGCATTAGTTCACATGTTTCATATAGATAACATTGAGCTCATGCATGTAAAGTGACCTAGGAGTGAGCACTGATTGGCTAAACTGCATGTCTGTCAAAAGAACTGAAATAAGGGGGCAGTCAGCAGAAGCTTAGATACAAGATAATAACAGAGGTAAAACATGTATTATTATAACTGTGTTGGTTATGCAAAACTGGGGAATGGGTAATAAAGGGATTATCTTTCTTTTTAAACAACAAAAATTCTGGTGTTGACTGTCCCTTTAACATTTATACCATGTATTTATTAACCCTCTACTGACTAATTATTTACAATTCAATTGATCCATCCTTGTTAATGGAAATAAAGGCAAATAAGTATTCTTATAAAAAGACTAATACACCGATAAATTTACCTCCTCTCCGAGACCCAGGAAGCAGTTGTCGGTCGGCTAATCGAAAGGAAGGAACAGGCTCCACTTGACAAATAAAAAGTTACTTTATTTCAACTGCTTAGAACAAATCGCACACACCTCTGCATGCTCAGAGTCATCTGATGCGTTTCACGCCTCTGATTGGCGCTTTTGCCGACCGACAACTGCTGCCTGGGTCTCGGAGAAGAGGTAAATTTATTGGTTTATTTCTTACTTGCTGAGGCAAGAGCTACGGGGGTTAGGCTTTCCCCGAATCGACCTCCGTAAATCCGGAAAACAGGGACCACAGCTGTTCAGGGATTTCTATATGGAAAACAAATGCGGTAAGTCTATCACTTCTTGTACTTTCTTTGTAAAACGACTAATACACAAAAATAACAATTCACCATTTAAGCAACAATGTTCCAAAATTCATTACACATGATAGCAATATTTCCTATTTACAAAAAGAAAGTAATATATTATGATCCTATAGATTTGTAAGAGGTTAAGGACAAAGAATATTTAGCTTGTATAATATACCAATTTTAACAAGAAGGTACTAGTAATAATAATCTAAATACCTGTATACAACTTTAAATCCCAAATTTAATTTATACCTTTAAGGTAACCTGTTTGTAAATGATGGATCCAAAAAACTTCCTTTCTATCAATTTTTGCTAGCCTATCTCCCCCTGTAACAAATTTCGGAAGTCAATGTATTGCCTGAAACCCAAACAAAGATAGGATGTATTTTTTTGCAACATCAAGTCATTTTTTTTGTTTGCATTTTGAATAATTTTACAGCATTTTGGGAATTGCTGTTCAGGAGTGTTGGATCTTACCTCCCTCTGTACAGGTCTGTTTGCTGGACCTCAATCACGTGATTATACTTACCTCTGTTGTTCAGGAACAGCGCTGTCCCACAATCTGTAGGGCCAGTGAGAGGAGGATTTTGACCTGTTTTCTGGTGGTGCATTGTGTACACACAAGATACCTACACGGTTAGGGTCGAGGAACATTATAGCATAGGTAACCATCTTCTTTTTACATTATTGGAAAACTTTCCTATGATGAGGTATTACTGAATGACACTTTTCTGCCGGTGAGTGTTCACTTTTTCTGACTACAGACATGCTGTTACTATTATACCATGCTGATTAAGTGATCACTTTGTACAAAAATAGTTGTTCCTTAACCTGTTCGCTGTGGGGGTTTACTTACATTCTCCATAAAAGCTGCAACTTTGTGTATCTACCTCTCAGAGAGACTGTATGTGTGTGATTGCTAAGTTATATCATTTAAGCCAGACTAAACAAAAACAGGAGGAAAGGGATTTGGGTGTATTTATAGATAACAAGGTAAGAATAAGTATTCAATACAAAGCAGTTTTTTGTCTAATAAGATACTAGCATGTATTAATGCAAGGGAAGAAAGCATAATTAAGTCACTAAATACATCCCTGGTAAGACCTTACCTTGAATACAGAGTGCAGTTCTGGGGATCAATTTCAAAAAAGAACATTGCAGAATTAGAAAAGGTTCAGAGAAGGGCCACAAAACTAGGGGAATGGTGGATTTAGACTATAAGGGGCCTATTTATCAAAGGTCTTGCGGACCTGATAAGACAGTGTGGATCAGGTCCGCAAGACCTCGCTGAATGCGGAGAGCAATATGCTCTCCGCATTTAACATTGCACCAGCAGCTCACAAGAGCTGCTGGTGCAACGCCGCCCCCTGCTGACTCGCGGCCAATCGGCAGCCAGCAGGGAAGTGTCAATCAACCCAATCGTACTCGATCGGGTTGATTTCCGGCGATTCCTGTCCGCCTCATCAGAGCAGGCGGACAGGGTTATGGAGCAGCAGTCTTTCTAGCGAGTCTCCATTCAGAGCTTGATAAATGGGCCCCTAAAGGTTAATAAACTGGGTCTGTTCTCTAGAAAAAAGCGCTTGAGAGGTGATACGATTACTTTATATAAATATATTCCAGACCCATATACAGAGTTGGCAGCAACTCTATTTATTCCAAGGCAATTGTTTTTGTCAAGAGGTCACAATTTAAGGCTAGAGGAAAGGGGATTTAATTTCCAGCAAAAAATCAAATTGTAGAACTTGTTACCTAAGGAGGTAGTGAATGCCAGTTTATCTTAGATAAATTTAAAATGGCTTAGATTTATTTCTGGCTAGAAACAGAAATTGGGCAAATGATTGCTTGTGTTAAATGGGCCAGCTTTCTAATTGTATTAATGTAAGCTAAATTGACAGCCTCTTTATTGAAAATTAAGTAGGATCTATTCTGTACAGGCTGATGGTCTTCTTTCAACCTTATCTACTATGTTACTATTTTTAATATGGGGTAATTTTTGTATTGCTGTTAACAATTGTGATGTATTGACAACAAAAATATATTATAGTGTGAACAAAATGTAACCATCCAAAATGTAACCTTTGGATGTAAATACTAGCCAGGCGGCATTTTGAAGTGGGGGCAGTGTAATACTTTGCAATTTAATAACATTTTCTGTTATTTATAAATGTTACAAATTCATAAAATATTGCATAATTTAACAAAAATCGATTTAAGGATTATTAAAGCATAAATTAATTACATAATTTAACATACATTGACTTAATCATAATTTGTGTATCAAACATTGAAGAAAAAAATAATATTGGCTAATATTAGCTTAAAGAGATAGAAAAGTCAAAATGAAACGTTCATGATTTGACAGAGTATGCAATTTTTCATTTTACTCCACCGGGCCAATTTATCAAATGCTGGGCGGACATGATTAGGTGCAGCGAATCATGTCCGCCCGGAATCGCTAAATGCCGCCCGGAATCGCTAAATGTCGGTCTACACATAGATTTCTTGTGTTATTGGCTCACCTATGTGCATTGCTATTTCTTCAACAAAGGATAGATAAAGAAAAAAGCAAATTAGATCATAGAAGTACATTTGGAATGTTATTTTAAATTGTATTCTCTATCTGAATCATGAAATAAAAATTTTGGGTTTCATTTTTAATTTATTGGACTTTTAATATTGTCTTAAAGTTTATCCGGGTAATCAGTAAAATTAGCCAGGTGCTGTTGAGAGATCACTGTATAGCTGGTAAAACAGCTAACTTTAAAAAAAAAAAAGCCTTTGGGGGGCGGAGCTAACTCTGGAGCTGAACGGACACACTTTATAACAGCTCCAGCTATAACACATATAAAAAGTAACCTTGGCTTCTGTTCAAGCCCAAATATTACACCACTACTGGAAAATTTGTAAGCCCAGGAGACCTGAACAACTAAACTTAAAGAGGGGACAATAGATAGACGGCACTTCACTTTTTCGGAGCCTATCTTACTGACAAAAACTTTTGAGAGCGGCCATTTTCTGCCCACGTGGAAACTAAGGTTCAGAACAGGACCGGCAAACGGCTAATTTGCTGCCTTTAATAGAGGTACATGCTGCATAAATTCAATATGGATGTGGCAGCATATATTATACGGGAGATTAGCAAACTTTTTGAGGACTGTCGTGCTAAGGTTGAGCACACTCACAACGACATCCCAACAGGCCGAAGCCATGCTTGCAGAACACAATGTCCTTCAGCCTATCTCTATAGCTGCCTACAATGGCTGTGATGCTCTGGGGCCCCAGCATTCACCGCTAGAGCGTACAAAGGCCGGAGACATGACATCTGAGATGGAGAGTCTGATTACCCCATGTGCTACCTACGGAGCAAGAGCCGGAATACTCCACGCCGCTCAAACTAACGACCCGACACCTGAGATATCTGCATCACGAAAGCGTCTTCACTCAAGAGACGCTATTTGCTGGTATCTTACAGATGGCTGCGAGACTGATTTGAAAAAGACCCTGTTTACGGGTTGAAACGCGTTGCTCTTTTCTGTTGTATTCTTGTCTCTCTCCGGCCTCCGTAGGTGCAGTTTTCCAGTTACCTGTGCAAAGGTGTTTGCATATTTTCTGCTGGATTGATTTTCGCTGCCCACTGCGGTTTGGAGTCTTACGCCACTGAAAGGAACATACAGGATTCAACCACCGATCTCCGGTGTAAGTAAAAGTGAAAACCATATTTTGTTGCCTTTTCTGTCGTTTATTGGTCTTCCTCATCTTGTTCCAGCTCTCATTGAAGACCTAAATCCTTCTTCAAAATCTGGGCCATTTGAAAAAATCATCACATCGAATCTTAACTGGAAATTAATTAAACCTTTCACTTTGTTTTATTTTTTGTATTACATTGTTGCTAATATGTATACTACACTTCAATATTGCGCCTGATCAGCGCTTTTATGTGTGTAAATCATTTCATTTTACTTTTTCACTTATGTAATTAAATATATATTTTATACACTTTTATTGTTCACACTTCTTTTGTTGATTCAGTCCGCACTGGGTGTCATTATTTGCATATATATATTGCGCTATATGCTTGAAAATCACTTTTTTATTTTATATATTTTCTATTTTAAGCTGTTCTAGCGCCTGTGTTTTTGAATTTTATGGTCTCCTATCAGAGTCCATAAATATTCTTTCCAAATCACTTTACCAATTGCGGTTGGGAGTTTCCTCTTTATCACCACAGGTTTAATAGTTTCCTTTTTTGCGCAGTTAACCCTTTTGTTTTTTTGAGACTGATTTGGCGCAATTCCTCACACTGGACAAACTTGGGAACCGAGTGACATGTACTTACAACACTGATTGGGACACATTGTCCAGGAAGGATGCAAGAGAGCTCAGAGGTCCTATGTGTCCCTGCTTGGAGTCAGTATATCAAGTTACAGGTGACATCTGAAATTGACAATGCCAATTCCTCCATAACCGCTAAGATGTAGTGTACTAAACATGGGCTCATATTCTATATATATTGTACTTTGATTCCTCATTTGTTGTTGTCCGGTTCCCAGCTTCTACAAAGCTGTATAAAAATATTGGACTGTCTGCCTTGTCGAAGAGTTGGGGTCGGATGATGGCAGTTGCAATTTCGAGATTTTCATTGACTCACTGGGTATAATTTGTCCTTTTACGGGACTTGTACATGACAACTTTTTGTCTGACCCTTGAAGTTTTGTTATATATGCACGTATGTATTTGGTAACTTGCAATGTTTATACAGTAACGTTTTTTTAGTGTTATCATAGCCAGAGTTTAATGTTACCCCATCCTACCTTCTACGTTTCCTATACTGGAATAATAGATAGCCAAACCTGGTCTATTCAGTTGAAGTAATTTATCTTAAAGGTATTAACCAATGATATGCAATGCCACTAACATGTCCAACACTTTTACTAAAATCCTTAGCGGTGTATACACATCTATATATATGTCATATTCCTGTATCTTTAAGTACTAGACCAACCCACTCCTTCACCTCCCTATAAAGGTGTGTTCAGTACACCTGTGCTTTGCTTGATAATTAAAGTTGGTAGTTCCTACTCTGCTTCAAACTCTCAAGCTAAAATTCTACAGATCCTGCTATTCGTACATGCTGAAGGAAATAATTTTTGTCATCTCACCTGTTTCTTAATCTAAGAAGCATTTCCAGCCGCTTTTCATTTTAACACAGCTTGTCAGCGCATCAGACTGATCTTTCCGCTCTTCTGTGACGTAAACCGGCTCTGGCTGCAACTCTAACAAGCCTGTGTTCACTCTGCAGTCTAACCTTACAGCCAGCTCCGTTACTGAGCGTACACCGCAACCAGGAAATAGTATCAGTTTACCTGCTGTGATCCGCCTTCATTCTGTCTCAACTCCGCTCTCTGCAGTTCTTAGCTCAATCGCAAGTATCAATACCTTTTGTATACTTTTGTCTCTTGCTGTATATATTTGTATCCAAAGCTCTGCTGACATACGCCCTGTTATACTGCTGACACCTGGTTTAATCTCGCTCTTCCCTTCTCTCTGTATCACAAGCTTTGCCTGCTATAGCCTGATAACTTTTGCTGTATGGACTTTGCAGACCGCAATTCTGATACACGCTTCCAAGCTTGACTAAAAAAGACTTTGCTATAAAAACTGCTTTTCTCATACAAGCTCCTGTAAGCTACTTGTTTGCTGCCTTTTGGTTTTATTTGAACACTACTCTTTACAAGTGTGTAAAACATACAACAGCTACATATCATCTGTTTTATTCACTTTATTACTTGATTCTGTAAAGTGTTATAAAAAGAACTTATACTTATTAAATTAGCTATCTCCCTCGGTAATAACCTTTTGTATAAGCCTGTTTCACTTAAGGTTCTCAGGGAATAGCCACATTATACAAGCTTATGACAATATATATGCTCTTTACTTGCTATAGGCGGTGTGTATTTAAATACTGGCACAGGACTCTGTTACAATATGAGTAATTTGCTAAATATGATCAAATTATATATATGTATGTGTGTGTATATGTATGCTTAGTGTTCAACTTGCTCAAAGTTTCTCAAGGACACACCTGTTCATGTACAGAGATAGGGCAATAAATTCCTTTAGTTAAAATAGTTTAGTGAAAAAGTCCAGAAGTCAGAAGCCATGTAAAGCAGCTGTCCAACCATCAGAAATAGCATACAGAGATAGGTAAAATGCTGAGATACAAATTACTTTAGAAACAAAAATATACATTCAGCTATTATGAACCAATCACACTCTTAGCCAACTCAAAGCATCCACCATTATCCATTTTTGGGAAGTATTAGCTGAAGGGGCCTGTCATTATAGGTATATAAGGTATAGGGAGAAGGGAGAGAGGGAGAAGAGGAGAAGAGAAGGCAGGAGAGGTAATTATATTATGCACTTACTTACTTTATAGCTATAAGGTTGTTTTCATGTCTGTTTGCATTTGATGTAAGAAATTGTATGCAGTTATGTCAATGTGTTGTAATGTATTTAATGTAACTCATATTAATGGTACCATATAAAGAAGTATAGAATTTGTATCATGTGATCTAAGATTTTGGGTGCTGAGACTAAATAAAAGCTGTTATATTAAGCTGTCTTTCTCACAAGTAAGTTCTTTCATAAAAAATAATAATTAATATTATTAATATAAATATTATATTCCAAAATTAATAGTTAATCTTCAATAATTGGCGACCACGTCGCATGTATGTTTTATACATATGATGAGGCTTTTAGATGTGTTAGGCTGTTTCAGTCATCACCAGTAACAGAATCATAGCATATTCTGCTTATTGTTCTAATAGTAAGTTATATCTTTTTGGAACGATTACTTCTATTCAAAGAATCCTCATAGATTACATTTGGCTATAATATTTATTTTAATACAGTATTTATATGGGTTTAAATATACATTTATATAAGTTTATGCAATAGTCACACATTTGTGAAGAATGAAAATCTAGTCATTTTACTTGTAAACTGCACGTTTATTTGATATAACAATATCTAGTCCCATTCTATAGACATTTTGTATTGTGGCCCCTCTAATTAAAACAATAAGCCAGAATTTATATTGTTATATCATGCATGGTCATGTACTGTAATTATATACTTCTGGATTAATTAGTATTGAATTGTTAATTTTTTTCAATGAGCCACAGGAAGCTATGTAAATAAATACAGGTAGCCCTCAGTTTACGCCGGGGTTATGTTCCAGGAGGAATGGTTGTAAATTGAAACCATTGTAAATTGAAACCCAGTTTATAAAGTAAGTCAATGGGAAGTGAGGGGGTTAGGTTCCAGGCCCCTCTCAAAATTGTCATAAGTAACACCTAATACATTATTTTTAAAGCTTTGAAATGAAGACTTTAAATGCTAAACAGCATTATAAACCTAATAATATAGATTGTATCCTCATCAAACTAAGTTTAATGAACAAAAACATTTTGTAAATAATCGCACAACAGACTGCATTATCATCAAGCTAAGTTTAATGAACAAAAACGTTTTTTACTTGCATTTTTCTGCAATCAATTCTCTGCATTGTTAGCATGTTAGATAATATTGGGTCTGTACCTATTCTATGCATTTCAATCTGCAGTGATTAATAAGCAGTTAGGCACCCTCACCTCAAGCAGCTGGACAGGAAGATAATAGGGAAGTGCCTGCTAAATCTTGTTGCTCGATAGCTAATGTCTGCTCTGTGTACACAGATCAATTTCAGGCTGTTAAGTTGCATAACTTTGCTGCAAAACAAGCGGACAGCTATTTTAATTAGTGCACTGCTTTCCAAAGCTTTTCAATAGCAGTCACATGACTGAAAAAAAGTTTGTTATTCTGATACGGCGCAAATTGAACCGGCGTAAACCGAGGGCCATCTGTAGTTAAAATCTTGTGGGCGTAGCTAAATTACCACCTTGAAATATAACAATTACTATTGCATTAATATATGTATGTAGTTATCTAAATCTATATATAAAAGTAACTAGATAAGAAGAATTATCACTTTAAATTAAATCCAAAAGAAATAATAATTAATTGACCACAATTTCTAGCTATGGTTTTTCCCATATACAGGTGGCCCTCGGTTTATGTTGGTTCAACAACCTTTTTTTTCAGTCATGTGACTGCTATTGAAAAGCTTTTGGAATGCAATGCACTAATTAAAATAGCTTGTTTTGCAGCAAAGTTATGCAACTTAACAGCCTTAAATTGATCTGTGTACACAGATCAGACCAGATCTATCAAGCAAAATTTAGCAGGCACTTCCCTATTATCTTCCTGTCCAGCAGCTTGAGGTGAGGGGGCCTAACTGCTTAATCACTGCAAATTGAAATGCATAGAATAGGTGCAGACCCAATATTATCTAACATGCTAACAATGCAGAGAACTGATTGCAGAAAAATGCAAGTAAAAAAACGTTTTTGTTCATTAAACTTAATTTGACGATGATGCAGTCTGTTGTGTAATTATTTAATTAGGTGCTGTTAGCAAATATTTTTGTTCATTAGACTTAGTTTGATGATGATGCAATCTGTTGTGTGATTATTTTATTAGGCGCTGTTTAGCAAATGTTTTTGTTCATTAAACTTAGTTTGATGATGAAAAAAATCTTTATTTTTAGGTTTATAAAGTCTTCATTTCAAAGCTTTAAAAATAATGTTTTAGGTGTTACTTATGTCAATTTTAAGAGGGGCCTGGAACCTAACTCCCTCACTTCCCATTGACTTAAATTATAAACTGGGTTTCAATTTACAACGGTTTCGATTTACAACCATTCCTCCTGGAACCTAACCCCGGCATAAACTGAGGGCTACCTGTATTGTATATTGTGTGATTTGCTGTTTTGAAACTGTTCTAATAAATAATTGTGTCTGTGAGAAATGCAGAATAATTTTTAAGAACACCTAACTCTGGCAAGGAAGAAAACATAACAGGGATAGGATTTTAGGTGATGGAAAGGATTTAAAACCTACCCCACGCTAACAAAATCACTATATAGTTCTTTGTTTAAAAAGTGCATGATTAAAGTAACCCTTACGACATTAGGGAGAGGATATACACTGAAAAATAAAATTTCCCAAATAATATTTTAAAGAAGATAAGTATATTAGAAGAACCTTTAAGTGCCGGTCAACTTACTGGGGAGGATATACAAACATAAAGAAAAAGGGAATCAATTAATTTTATTTAAAAAAAAAATCCTCAAGATGGCTACATTATCTGCTTTGGAAAGCTTTGTAGCTACATACATCACAAGCCATAAACGTAATGATTATGCTTGTGATGTTTATGAAAAAGAGAATCCCTGGAAATATGTCCAGGATTTATTTGAAAAAGAGATTATCTCACAAAAGTCCAAAAGACAAAAGGAAAAGCAGTTGCAAGTATCTTTGCAGCATGCTTGGCAATAAATGCCAAAATAGAAACATTGAAAAATGAACTGCAAAGTTGCAAAAATATACTAAACAAAAAAGAGAAAGAGATTGACAAATTTGAAACTCAAGTGCAATCTCTAACATCCTTCAATTATGAAATTAATAAATCAAAACAGGAGAGTGATAAACACTGTTTAAATGTAGAAAACAAATAGAGATTTGCAAAGAAAAATGAGTTGAAACAGAAAAAGAAAAGGATCACATATGTAATGCATATTCTGTGGTCCAAAATGAATTGGAAAATATTAAATTCGGGAATTCTGCTAAAAATTCCAAATGCTTTAATGTGCTGCAGCCAAGCACTTCAGTTATTTGTGCTAAAAATAATGAGGATTCCTCCACCCTCACATGTGCATGTTTAACAGACAATAATGATACAGTAAGGAGTGGTGGGGAATGCATTTCATCTAGCCAATTCAGCTATGATTTACCTCTTGCCACAAGTAAAGCTAATAGCAAACTCACAAATAAATCCCCTGCTGTTGTAATATCTGTGTGTCCTCCTACTGGTGGTCAAAATACACAATTAGAAAATATAAGTGTGAGACACCTAACAGCATACCTGACTAATTTTCAAACCTTTGACACACAATCCCCTAAAACACTCATGGTTGTGGGTAATTCGGTGGAATCTAGAAATATTCCTAGTGCTAACATGTCAAAATCAGCCACTGTTCTGGGAGCCAAATTCCCATACAATCAGAAGCAAGTATCTAAACTAACCCTAAATTCTGCAAATTTAAAAAATGCAAATGGTCCACCAGAAAAAGGCCTAGACATGTCAAATCCTCTAGAGATAAATGCTTTAAAAATTATTTACAGAGCAACAAATGGGTAAACATAATGGACACAGTTAATGGTTTTACAATGATGCTGTGTAAACACTATCCACACTGTGAAGGTAATTTTCTACATTCTTTGGATAAACAAAATTACACTTGGAGCTTGGATGTATCACATGGTCACCCAGAATGAAATGCAGAATATAAGATCATTCTCACTAAGCTGTCTTCCCTAGAAAGTGTGTTTCAGGCTCCACAGGAAAAAAACTCAGGAAATGGAATGAAAAAGCAGCAGAGGCACCGCAAACACTCATCTATGGACATAAAGGAAATAGGAAGTATGCCTTCAACAACGGGGGGTGCATTGATATTGGTGTCATTCCTGATGGTAATATACCATTTGGTCCCAAATATATTTAGCTATCCCCATTTCTTTAAAGAAATTTTTTTTAAGCAGCAATCGTGCCCAATGGGGGGGGAGAGGGTCACTTGCTTGAAACAGTGTTCCCATTTGGGCACTCTTATTTGCTAAACGTTAAGAACTAAATAGTCTGTACCTGAATTGAGTATTGTAAAACTTAGGCCATTCAAACACCATTTTATTTTGTAAGACAGATTCAGGACAGACCAAACCCCAAGTTAGTTTTAATGTATATATTATATGTAGATTTACATTTTATATTTTTTTAACAGGTATCACAAAAAGGAATGACTGATACCAAAAGCAGAAAACAGAGCCATGACTGACATCAGATACCAGAGGCACAATTGCATCTAGAGAATCTCCATCTTAAAATAACAGAACTAAAGCTGATTGCTATAATTTAGTTTGTAATAAAACATAACCATATAAAGGTTCTTAACAAGTACCTTTACAATGAGTCAATTAATCCTTGTTCCAGCATTTACTGAAAACTCTCACATATCTATGATGATTAAACTACTGTTCCTATATGTAAATGTATATTTTTACAAAATGTATATGGTACCATAGTATACCCCTGCAGGTTTACATTGTTCATCATACTATGCCATGTAAAATCACAATAGATGCTAACAGGACTCAGGTAAACTAAGCAGAATGATATACCCCATAGTTTAATAGTCTAAATTTGCAGATTATTATTTAGAATTTCTAGGTCTTAAGATAAAATAATTAAACAACATAGTTTTAAAATTGGTAATTATTTCTTGCTTATTTAATTCAAGAGGGGTATCCTTTTAAATCATCATTGCTACAGTCCTGTTAAATATTATGTTAAGCTATTTACCTGGTATTTATAGATGCAATAATTCCCACTGTAGAAAAATAAGATATATGTAGATGTAGGGATATTAGTGTAGGTATTAAATAGCCTCTATTGTAGCTATTAACTTGTGTCTATTTAGGTACAGGATATATGTATGAATGTGTTTGATTTATACAGTTTCTGTAGAGTACCAAATGGTGTTCTGTTCAATCCTAAATTTGGAATGAGGTAAATTCTCAGGAGATAAATTTAGGGTTTTTCTACCCTAACATTGGCCACATAGACACTGACACCACATTCAAATATAATCCTCAGTCTTTTGCTGATAAAGAAAAATATTTCTCACAAGTTTTCCACTATTATGACAGTATATGCTCATACATCAGCCTCCAAAATGGTGACAACAAGAAACCCACAGACCAGCTCCAGACCAGAGGGAAGTGTACTGCCAGCAGCGACAACAAGAAATGCACAGACCAGCTCCATATAAGAGAGTAGAGTACTGCCAGCAGTGACAACAAGAAACCACGGACCAGAGAGAAGTCTACTGCCAGCAACAAGTAATAAGCTACTCCAAAAAGATGACTGCAAAGTCAAAAGTAAGAGAGTGCTTCAAAAGCATGCTGCCTGCAAATCAAAGTCCTCACCATCTGCACAAGAGGGAAGCACATTAGCTGGGAAACGACTTAGAAAAAAAGCCCAGACCAACTGTATATGAGAGAAGTTTCCAATATAATTGCTGCATCAACAAGAGCATCTGTGAAACTACAGAAGTCATCAAGGAGAAAATCTTTCTGAAAAGTAAAAGGGCATTCCCACTTTATGCTTTATTAATTGGGAAAATAAGGGTTACAGAAGTTTATTTGTTGCTGCCAACCCCAACAGTGAGTAAGAACCTCTGTGACAATGGGTGATTACAGATATCATCAAGAAGGAAAGCCTTGCAAAAAGGAAAGGAAGAAAAGAACATTACCATTTTCCAGGTGCCATGGTCAATGACTTATGAGAAGAAGTATTACAGAAGCTAAAGTGTTTTTGCCAAACATGAGAAAGAGGCCTATATGGGTCTGTCGTGTCCAGTTTCTATGCTAAATTATGCTTCACCTCACATAAACACATTACCATTGGTTTATATATATATATATATATATATATATATATATATATATATATATATATATATATAATAGATCATTGTTAGTTTTGTAATTTTCTTTTAATAATTTATATATCAAAACTAATAAATAAATAATAATTTAGGATGTTTACAGATAAGATACAAGCAATTACTCTCATAAGGTGTGGCCAATCCAAAAATGTCTTGTGGCCACAAGGGAGCGAATGTTACAATATGAGTAATTTGCTAAATATGATCAAATTATATATATGTATGTGTGTGTATATGTATGCTTAGTGTTCAGCTTGCTGAAAGTTTCTCAAGGACACACCTGTTCATGTACAGAGAGAGTTAGTTAAAATAGTTTAGCGAAAAAGTCCAGAAGTCAGAAGCCATGTAAAGCAGCTGTCCAACCATCAGAAATAGCATACAGAGATAGGTAAAATGCTGAGATACAAATTACTTTAGAAACAAAAATATACATTCAGCTATTATGAACCAATCACACTCTTAGCCAACTCAAAGTATGCACCATTATCCATTTTTGGGAGGTATTAGCTGAAGGGGCCTGTCATTATAGGTATATAAGGTATAGGGAGAAGGGAGAGAGGGAGAAGCGAAGGCAGGAGAGGTAATTATATTATGCACTTACTTACTTTATAGCTATAAGGTTGTTTTCATGTCTGTTTGCATTTGATGTAAGAAATTGTATGCAGTTATGTCAATGTGTTTTATGTAATGTATTTAATGTAACTCATATTAATGGTACCATATAAAGAAGCATAGAATTTGTATTGTGTGATCTAAGATTTTGGGTGCTGTGACTAAATAAAAGTTGTTATATTAAGCTGTCTTTCTCACAAGTAAGTTCTTTCATAAATAATAATAATTATTATTATTAATATAAATATTATATTCCAAAACTAATAGTTAATCTTAAATAACTCTATGTTGGATTACTAACTTGATATCTTGGTCTGGCATAGTATTAATCTCCCTCACTTTTCCTACAGCCTAACATGTAAGTTATTTAATATAGTTCTATATTAGACTTGACTACCTTACACAGGTGGTCAAACGTTGACCAAGTTGTTCTGAGGTCAAGTAGTTCACACCCTGATAGCTTCTGATATATGGAAATTTAGTGTTTACTTAGTCCAGTAACACTCCCATTACACATAAAATCTCACTATATTTTGGCCTTATCTTACGCGGCTGAGTTACCGTTATCAGCATTACTCCACAAAGCTACTTTATCCTCCCACCCCCCTACTAGGTAGCCATGGGAAAATGCATCCCCTAAGAGGCCATAGCTATCAGACCACAGTTTGGTAACTGCCTCCCTAGACGATCCATAAAGGAGTGATCACTAAATATATGCTGGGTTTATTATGTAAATTAAGCATCACTGCCCCTCTATACTTGCTCTTTCTACTTTACTAGCCCAAGTTTGCTTATGTTCTTCACATTTGGGCTTAATATAGGATTTTAGTCTTATATACCTGTTTAATACTCTATCTCCTAAGTCACAGTGTATATTGTCATGGAGCCTGTATCTTGCATATTCATACTCATACTTAGGACTTTAAAAAATAAAAGAGAAAAAAATAATAATAAAAAATAAATAAAAAGTATCTCCCCTCACCCTTTCCCGCTCTGAGAGATAGAGTGGGTCATATCCAATGTCCCTTTCCCGCCTCCGTCCAGTGGTGACAGAAACCCCTGATGTCCCTTTACCATATGGGTCCAGAGGTGATATATTTTCTATACCAACCCAGCCTTAAGTTAAATTTATATTTCTTTATTTTTACCCCCTAGCCTCACCCCTTTGAGTGTCTGATGGCTCCGCCCCCTTCCCCCTTATTCCCCCCACACCTTATACCATTGAGCTTACTTCATAAGCAAAGGAAAATATATCCTATAGAAACATTTATTTTCTCTTTACATGGCAACAACCTAATTCATTCATCAACAATATTTCTTTTTCGTGATCTTAAAAATTTATAGTTATAGACTCTGAAGTGTGAACAACACATTTTTTGTATTGAAACGGAATAGACAGATTGATAAATGATCTATTATACCACTGCTACTATTTTGGTATTAATTGTACACATATGTCTGACCACCTGTATTTATCTAGACTGTGATAACTTGTTGATGAGTGTAATATATATGTTTACAGAAGAACAAAATTTGACCCATTATTGTTGAAACTTATTACATAACCTGTTGTTTTTATATATACTTAAAGGGCCAGTAAACATAAAATATAATGTTATATAATTCTGCACATAGTGCAGAATTATATAACATTATATGAGTGCTAGCTTTATACAACTTAATATATCCGGTGAACTTTTATAAAAAAACAGGGTTTTCCAGACCGCCCTCTGTGCTCTACTGAGCGGGTCTGGTTTTCCCTCAGAGAGCCAGCTGTCTAGTAACAACCGCACCATTACACTCAATGCAGCTCGCTCAGGAGAAAAAAAGCCTTTGTATAAAAATACTAAAAGTTAACTTAACATCACTCAGAAATCATACAAACTAAAAGCTAAAAGAATATCCAAATATTCATATAGACAACTAATGACAAATATATGAAAAATATTTGTGTGCATTCAATACATACATCAGAACTGTTTCAAAAACTTTCCAAATTATGATACCCTGTATATGCCACATAACCAAAAAAAACCCCACAACCCCAAATAGAATGTGTTTGATCCTTAAAGGGAGATTAGTACGGTCAAAATTGAAATGCGGCCCAAGTCAAAAGGGTTTTACCGGAAACTCCAGTATTTCAACTGACTTTCCAGTAAAATAAATGTAAACAAAACTAGATGCATGTATTATTTGTTCTGAGCTACGGTCTTATGCGATAATGCAACATATCATGACTGAATCTGATATGAAGTATAATGTCAGGTGATGCAGGCAATGGGCATAGTTGCCAACATTTAAAAAAAAATTCCAGGGACACTTTGCAGCAGAGCAAGCAAGCGGGTTACTGGAGTATTGACAACCTACTGTTCAACTGCTCCGCCCACTCAGTTCTGCAATCAAAACACACCCATTTGAAAGTAATAGTATAATTTAGATTTATCCATAGTTTATTATACAGATTACAGCACCAAGCTCTTACACCTACCCAGTCTCTGGAACACATTCTGGGCATATGGATATTTTTACAACACAGCATAAAAATTAGAAAGACAAATAATATGTGAACCCATTCAATAATAATAACAATATTCCATTAGGAATGAATTATATTTAAATAATACACTATATCTATTTATCATCTATCTATGTGTATATGTGTGTATCTATATGCAAACAACAAATGTTGTGCAAAGGAGATTTTCAGGGACATTTCCAGGGACAAAAAAAATCCAGGGACATACAACAAAATCCAGGGACTGTCCCTGGAAATCAGGGACTGTTGGCAACTATGAATGGGCTTTGCTCTGAAGAGGTATGTTGAATTATGTCTGTTGGGAGCTGCAAAGCCAGGGAACTTATCAATATCCTGTGATCCAACATATTTTCTACATAAACCAGTCCAGATTGTCCAGTATTTTCCGGGTTAATAGCAGGCAACCCTTATGTGAGCATCATGCTAATTCCTGACCCCTGGTTTAGTCTTTTTATTATCAATTATGCAGCACTATACATAGGTTTTATAACATACATATGGAGATGTAAAAAAAAAAAACGGCGAGCAAAAAGAGGTAGCACTTCCAATGAGATTGTATGTTTGATCGCTTTGGCAGATAAGCTTTTTCATTGTTACTTTGTCAGAGTTTTTGAATAATCGTGAAAACATCATTCAGCCATTGTAGTTCTATATCGAGTCAATGACCCGGTAAATAAAATGCATTTGGTATATAAGGAGCAACGGTTGCTATGGTGACAACTTTCCGTCTGGTTTTTTGGAAGATCAGATTACGCGCATCACCATTACGCGACTTCTTTCTTCCCGGAAGAGAATTAACAGTGGGTTAGTGTGCTAGAGTTGTCACTTGCTGACGTCATGGTAGGTGACGTGTCTAATCTACAGGAAGCCGGAAGAGACTGTGTGAGCTGTCGGTTGGAACTTTGAGTGTGAGCTGAGAGCTCTTCTTTTCCTTCGTTCTTAATCTTCTGACCAAGCAGCTTCCAGGTACCGTAAGGTCACCATGGGGCAAACACCCGTCCAACTTCTTCTGTTGCTGGTCGCTATAGAATTGTACTCCGGTCCCACAGTTGCGTTTTACCTACCGGGTCTCGCTCCTGTCAGCTTTTGTGAGAAGGAAGACCTTGTTCGGGACTGCAAGGTGAGGAAAACGACACCCAGTGTGTCCATATTTCAGAAAACGCATCAGTCTGACCCATAAATCACATAACCAGCACGCAACACATTAGGTTTATATCACTGGTTCAATAATTGATTATTATTGTATTCAGGGCAGTATAACTGGCTTCAAATGTTTAGCATAAACCTTTGCGATATCATTTCTAAAATGTCTGTTACATTGACATTATTACATGCAAAGCTTCCTACCTGTTAGAATAATTTTTGGGAAATGTGTCAGTAGAAATAATGAAGTTTTTTTTTTTTTTTTTATGTAACTCCAAATAGTGCTTGTCCTAATTGGGGGGGGGGGGGGGAGTTAAAATATTGCCCATCGTGCTAAGTTCAGTGTTCTTTCTAATTACTTTCTAGTTATCACAGTAGAAAATGTTATATTATATCCAAAAAGGAACCAGGTATATCTGTACAAATCTCCTAAAACTTAGAACCAGGAAAGCTTCACTAATTAGTGTTCGTATAATTTTGTAAGGCGACAAAAATAACATTTTAGTCTGTTTTTTCCTCCAAGTATAATAATTAATCATATCTCCAGTCCATTATCGCTAAAAGTGAGTAGCGTTGCTTTTCGAATTTACACGTTTTCCACTATTGCCTAAACCTATAATTTCATATATATATATATATATATATATATATATATATATATATATATATATATATATATATATTACTATATTTCATTTATGTGCTTTTTTATTATCCTACATTTCCTTGCACAACCTGCAGCATCCTGTACACAAGTGTGTTATTTGACATTCTGGCTTTCATGAGTTAACTTTTGAAATATAGGGAGTGTCAACAGATGCTATCATTATGCATAATGGATAGTACACTGTTTAGAAAGATTGCATTGATATTCCTCCCATATAAGCGATCCCGCTACATGCTTTCCTCTTCAGGTTTTTCCAGTACTACTGTATCTTTGGCTTGGTTTATTTCTTACTGAAGTTAAAGGCAGGCTATACTATGTAATTGTTTTATTGTTATCTGAATTATTTTTATGGTCAATTCTGAATCTCATAGTAGTACTTTGAACAGATTACATCACCATGCCCTTCCTTGTTTTCTTCCCACTTATTCATTTGCACCCCTGTTATTTTATGTGGGCATTTACTAAGAAGATTATCCTTGTTGGCCTTGATACTATTCTTCTGCATTTATGCAGTGTTTGATAAGCAGGATATGGGTTATCTGGATTGTGTGTGGCAGGTAAAGGTTTTAAATAGAAACATTTTTGCATTAAGCTTGCATTAGCAACTTTTTACTAAGATTGTACTGTACACAAAAAGCTCTAATTGACTGTATATAACAAAAACTGTTCTCACTGAAACAGTGATAACCTTTACTAGAAGTATTTTGCCAACACACTTGTATTGCAGAAATAGTTTTCTTAAACATATAAATGCATTTTACTTTTAACTACTTTGTCCAAATGAGCGATATTGCTGTTGTACAAGAACTTTCTTACTTCCTTGTGAATTGACTGTTCAGGCCGCAGAGGTATTTATCGTGTTTCACTGCAGCATTAGATTCTGTCATAACCTGCCTGTCCAGTTCTTCAGTGAACTAGTTTTCTTATATTCTTTCAGAAGGCTTTTTGTTTGTAATGATTTACAGGTCGGGAGAGGCTACTGTCACTGTTGTGGAAGGTTATCTATTGTCATTATTTTAATAGGATTGCACAAGGTCAAAGGTGGATTAAACTTTGTATATTGGGGTGAAGCAATTTTATACAGTGTAAACACTGGAATATTTTATAACTCAATGCATTACTGGTTGCTGACTGAACACATGGGTGAGCCACTGACAATCGAAATGTGTATGCAGCCACCAATCAGCAGCTAGAACCTAGGTCCTTTGCTGCTCCTGAGCTTTCCTAGATAAACCTTTAAGCAAAGGATAACAAGAGAAGGAAGCTAATTAAATAATAGAAGTAAATTGTAAAGTTTTTTTAAAATTTTATTCTCTATCTGAATCGTGAAAGAAAATTTTTGTGTTTCATGTCCCTTTAACATATATGTCTAAACATTAAATTAAAACCAAAATAGACTCGCACAACCTCAATAAAAATTATATAAAAAAAAAAATAAATAAAAAAAAATAGATAGAGGCCAAGTTTACCACCTATATTATTGTGTGAAAATGGTCATCTTAAATCCCTTATGCGGTACAATAAATTACAGGTGTGCAGACGTTTTATTGCCAATCAACCAACCCTGCAAACCCCACAGGCATTGCATTACCAAGCCTACCTTGCATGTCAAACATGCATTGGTTACTAAGCAACCTGGCATGTATGTCATCCAGGCTTGAGTTGCAAGTGGCCTATGCTGCTTATCCGGCAATGCAGGTTCCAACATAACCTACCCAGCACCTTCCACAGACATTGGGTTATCAAATAGTCTATGTTGCCTGGCCTACAGGCCTTGGGTTGAGCAGCCTATGCTACATGCCCCAAAGGCCTTGTGTTGTAACGCAAACTACACTTCATGCCCCACAAGCCTTGGCATTCAACACAGCCTTTGCTTCATGCCTTACAGGCCTTTGTCACCATGTAGCCCATGCTGCCTGGCTAGCAGGCCTTGAGTTAATCCGCACCTAATACTGGATGCCAAACAACATTTAGCCACCAATCGGCAAGCGTTACCTAGGTGCTGAACCAAAAATAGGCTGGCTCCTAAGCTTTACATTCCTGCTTTTCAAATAAAAATAGCAAGCGAACGAAGAAAAATTAATAGGAGTAAACTTGTGCTTTCGATTGCTGCACAGAGAAGGTGATACGTATCTAAACCAGCAAAGCAATCAATATAAATTTAGATTGAGTAAATAGACAAATTCTCCCAAACATTAAAGGATACAAACTAGACATTGTGGGTAAGGAAATGTATCTATCCTTCCTGTCTATTCTTCCTATCTATCTTTAACCAGCATAGAAAGGGAAACACTTGTGCAGGTAGAGTGGATGGAAATAATGATGTAGTGAAGCTCACAAATCTACAGAATTCATGGGGCATCCAAAAAATGCTTAGTGTCAAATGTATAAAATAAAACACAAAGTTTAAGTTACTGAATGAGGTGTCATATTTTTTTTGGAGTCACTCTATAGACTATGATGGTTACTCCATAAAGAATTTAACTAGCATCAATATTTTTTATTTTTTTTATCTAAGGATTTATTTTAAGATGCAATATTCATTGTGATATTCATTGTGATCTTGAAGGGTCAATATTTGAAGCAATAGTTATCTCATTTCTAACCCAACCACTAATTCATACCCTGAGGCACAATTTCACACAGCGATGTGTGGTTACTGATGCAATATTATCAGAATAGTACTGCTGTAGGTGCTACATGTTACTGGGTGATATGTTATGGCAGAAACGAGGCATGATACCAGCTTTTTTTTCTATATGTCCACATGGGAAATTACTTTCTTTGAGACTTGGCATTTTAGTTTGACAGTAATGTTGTTGTGTTTTTACTAATTGTGAGTCATTAAAGGGACAGTTAACACACAAAATAAACTTGATTCAATCATTTACTTGCCACACGATTATGGTACACATCCTTCTTCCTATTCTGCAATCCACAGTGAATCGCTATTTTTTTTAAAAAACAACTGCCGTTCCTGGAAAAAAATGGAAGCCAAACTCCTCCTAAGTTGACGTCATTTCGAAGCTGATTGTAACAGCAAATGACATAAGTGTCGGCCACGACGTTCGCCCATTTGCGCATGCATATTTATTTTGTATAGTCGCTAGCGGCCTCTCTTATTGAAGGAACTGAAAGAAGGTTCCTATTTCAGTGACGGACTGCTGGTTAAACAGGTAAGAGCGATTTCCTCTTGTATATGCCGGCCACTATACCCATGACAACATCAGAACCCATAACAAAATTGGCTCTTTATTTTGGGTATCATTGTACCAGTTTATTGTAATTAATTATGTGAGTATAGGGTCCATGTTATAAAACTGGACTGTAATCTCCTTCCTTACGGGCATTTTTAGAACATTTTCCGGGTGAGGGGCAAAATAATAAAATACCTCAAGCACAATTGGCAACATGTAGCAGGAGACAGTTATCCAATGCACAAATGAGCTGCAAATCATAATGGTTGATTGTCCAAAAAAATGGTAGATGTTTACATTCAGATATAAAGAGCAAGATTATCCGCTAATGTCTCCTGACAGGGAATCCTACTATACTATTGTATGTAAACAGGGTAGGGCTTGTAAGTCCCTAGAAGCGATTCTCTATTGCACTGTGCAGTGAGTAAATTGTACTAGATTCTCTATTGCACTCTATTGCTATTCTCTATTGCACTGTGCAGCGAGTAGATTGTACTAGATTCTATATTGCACTGTGCAGTTTAGTCTTCTGAATGCTGAAGTTCGGTAAGTGGAAGCAATACATTTTCATGCTGGGGACCCTCCCACAGCAACTGCTAGGCTATTGCTCTAGATCCAGGTTGGCTATCTGTGTGGACAGATCACACTATATCCCAGGTTGTCATTCCCCGAACCGCATACCTCAGACACAGGCGGTGGTACACTATACTCCACTCCGGTTCCTGAATCGCTCTCTTCTGGCTGTAGATTCGCCTTCTTGCTAACTACCATTGGTTGCCTAGCCAAACCACGTTTTCTCCGGTATGCAGCCATGTTTCTTGCTTACTGGCAGTGTATGCAAATACACTCTACTCACAAAACTGCAACTCTATGGTCTACAGCATTCTGACTCGCCAATTCAATTGCCTACTTTATTACTACAAGTTGTATGCTATGTTGTCGCCCCCTGATGGTCAACGAAAACATTCTTTCCAAAGTCAGGTGGACACTAAAATTCTTGCATAATTACATTGGTCATTGAAGCCTTGCATGTTGTAATAATAAGTAGTTTACTGTTTTAATACTAAAACTACATTTGAAACACTACCATAATGTGGCATTTGAGTTTAGAGAACATAAAGGCTGGAAGTGATGCCATAACATGAGACTGAACCAAACAGGACTTGATGCGGCAGTGATATGAGCAGGAGCGTGATAGAAGTAAAATGCAAAATTTAAGGATGTTTTGAATGTGCATAATTTTTTTTTTGCTCTTATTCAGTGTGCATGTCTGCTGTACGTTCCCACAGTATCCATCTGCCTGGTAACCTGCTCTGCTGGGGTGTGTGTGTGTGTGTGTATGTATGTATGTATGTATGTATGTATGTATATATATATATATATATATATATATATATATATATATATATATATATATATATATATATATATATATATATATATGTGTGTATATATATGTGTGTGTATATATATATATATATATATATATATATATATATATATATATATATATATATTATATATATATCTCAATATAAATATTTGCATAGGAAATTAGTACATCTAGGCAAGTATCCCCGCTTGCTTTTCCCCAGAAATTCTTAATATACAATGTTTCCAATGCACAAGAGAATTGAGGGTAAGATATGCAAATTAGATATGCAAATTCTCATTTTTTTGCTTCAAAAATACTGTTTTGACACAGCGATCCTTTTTAACAGGATTATGACAGCAAACCAGAAATCACTCACTAGACAAGCCTGTTTCGTTCTTTTTGGAACTCATCAGTAGGAGATAGATGTATCAATGCAGCAACCAGAAATCTATCTCCTACTGGTGAGTTCCAAAAAGAACACACACATATCCAGGATGCACTTGGCCGAAAACCGAAAAAAAAACATTTTTTAATTTTTTATTTTTTTTTGCACAATTAATAAATTAATCTAAATTGAAAACCTGCAAGCCAATAAAATAACATCACTTTTATTGAAAGTAACACACTAAAAATTGACAAAATATCTTAAAACAATAATATGCTACACAATAATTTTACCAAGAAAAAAACAGGCAGAAAAGGATAATGCCATTTTCGGCCAAAATGTTTATGCGACCAAAATTTTGGTGCATACATACTTAAAACAATATTAAATATCAATATACTGTATTATAAACCTGGATTCCTTCCTAAGGTTGTTTCTAATAGGAATATCAATCAAAGAATATCATCAAAGAAGGAATGTCTGTTGCACAATCTTGATGTGGTGCGTGCTTTAAAGTTCTACTTACAAGCAACTAAAGATTTCCGTCAAACATCTTCATTGTTTGTTGTTTATTCTGGTAAACGGAGAGGTCAAAAGGCTACGGCTACCTCTCTTTCCTTTTGGCTGAAGAGCATCATCCGTTTGGCTTATGAGACTGCTGGACAGCAGCCTCCTGAAAGAATTACAGCTCACTCCACTAGAGCAGTGGCTTCCACATGGGCTTTTAAAAATGAGGCTTCTGTTGAACAGATTTGTAAGGCGGCGACTTGGTCTTCGCTTCATACTTTTTCCAAATTCTATACTTTTGCTTCTTCTGAGGCTATTTTTGGGAGAAAGGTTCTACAAGCAGTGGTGCCTTCCGTTTAAGGTACCTGTCTTGTCCCTCCCTTCATCCGTGCCCTAAAGCTTTGGTATTGGTATCCCACAAGTATGGATGAATCCGTGGACTCGATACATCTTACAAGAGAAAACATAATTTATGCTTACCTGATAAATTTATTTCTCTTGTGATGTATCGAGTCCACGGCCCGCCCTGTTTATTTAAGACAGGCAGTATATTTTTATTTAAAAAACTTCAGTCACCACTGCACCCTATAGTTTCTCCTTTTTCTTCCTAGCCTTCGGTCGAATGACTGGGGGTGGAGTTAGGGGAGGAGCTATATAGACAGCTCTGCTGTGGGTGCTCTCTTTGCCACTTCCTGTAAGGAAGGAGAATATCCCACAAGTATGGATGAATCCATGGACTCAATACATCACAAGAGAAAGAAATTTATCAGGTAAGCATAAATTGTTTTTTTTTTTATAATGGAGTTCCTTTAAGTTTGGGGACTATTTTGGAGTTTCCTTATGTGATATCGTTGTGATGGGTCTTTGTAATGCTACGATACTGGCTGCTAACAGAGAATGGGGGCTTTGATGTTGCTGCTACAATGTATCTCACTAAACGTCCATTTATTACATTCTCAACCCCTTTAACTCAGTGCTTGACAAGTATGTTTCAAATCTTGGAGACAGCCTAAACATCTGTATAAAAATATATCGGACGGAGGATACCATTTAAAAAAAAAAAAAGTTTCCAATTTACTATAATTATCAGCTTTTCTTCGTTCTCATGATATTCTGTGTTGAAGAGATACCTAGGTAGCCATCTGGAGCACTACATGGCAGGAAATAGAGCTGCCATCGAGTTCTCTTGCAAATAAATAACATTGTTGCAAAACTGTTGCCATATAGTGCTCTAGAAAAGGGCTGGCTCCTAAGCTTTACGTCCCTGCTTTTCAAGAAAGGATACCAAGAGAACAAAGAAATTATAATAAATGTAAATTAGAAAGTTGTTTAAAATTGCATGTTCTACCTGAATCATGAACAAAACGTTTTTGGGTTTTATATCCCGTTAACTCTACATTAGCATCTACATACCACACAGTCGTGCAATAACCAGGTTTCATTCTCCATCAGCTAATCACATTTGCTAGGGGATTTATTCTATAATGGGGATAACCTACACAGCACTTATATTACAAATACAGAATAACAGTTTTAGTGCATATTTATTTTCTATGACCTCATATTGTTTAGCATTATTATTATTATTGTTTTTTTGTGTTCACATTTTGCCAGGTGCTGTTACCTCAACTAGTATTAAAGGGACATTAAACACTAAATACATGCTAGATAGAATGATGCATTCAAAGAAAAGATTAGTCCATGACTAACATGTAGATGTATTTTTTAAAGTTTCATTATTTGTTTAAAAAGTGACAAAATAAGTGTAAAGTTTTAGTGTCTATAAAACACTGGGAGCTGCCATGTTGTAACTTGTGTTACCTTCTCTGCTGTGGCCAATTGGGGACAGTTATACATAGGTCATTAGAGTGTGCAGCCAATCGTTTTGCTGGATTTAACAGTGTTCTGCACTTCCATTTCTAACAGGAAATGAAAAGCTCACAATTTCAGAATGGAATTACAGGCAAAGAGGACAAAATAAATAATGAAAGTATATTGCAGAGCTGTTTTATTATATACAATTTATCATTTTATATTACCATCTGAAAGTGTTTAATGTCCCTTTAATGTTGCACAAGATGACATGTAGCCATAGTAACACCATCACCCCATTAAACAGTATATTTAGATTTTAGCTGCTAGAAGAAATCAGTTGAAGTGATAAAACGCTTAATAAATGCCCTACATGTAAGAAAAATACAAAATAATGCAATTATTTCTAACTGTAAAATGTTTAATTGAAAACATTCTTTTATAAATCTGAAAGAGCACTGTTTAAATATCTTAAAATATTTAACCCCTTAACGACCAACGTCATACCCTGTATGAGTGTCCCTTAAGGACCAACCATGTACCCTGTACGTCGCTGCAATCCTGAGCTTCTCTCTGCCGCTATCTTGCTCAAAATGGCGAGATCATGCTATTTATGCATGCCTCACGAGAAGGGCACTGCAGAAATATATTTGCAGAGTTACCAATGCAGAGAGGGCCGCTCTGTGGGAGCATAAGGAGGGAGGCGAGTGTGAGGCCCATCACTGGAGGAGGGCGGGACCGCTACTCAGCAGAGGAAAAAAAAAAGCAAAGCCGGTAAGTGAGGTGAGAAGAGGGAGGAAGGGCAATAAGGGGATCCTATTTGGGATCCATTGAGGGAAAGGGATCTGGGAGGGGGTAGGGTAATGAGGGGGGGCAGCTACACTACAGGGGGAAAAGTTTTTTTTTTTTTTTTTTACAAAAATCTGCCTAATTTGCTGCAAACTGGGTACTGGCAGAGAGCTGCCAGTACCTAAGATGGCATCAAATAGAGGGGGGGAGGGTTAGAGAGCTGTTTGGGGGGATCAGGGAGGTTGGGGGGGGGTAAAAGGGGATCCTACACTGCACAAAATATAAATAAATAAAATAAAAATAAATATATATATATATATATATATATATATATATATATATATATATATATATATATATATATATATATATATATATATATATATATATATATATATAAGCAGCCTTTTATTTTAGTACTGGCAGACTTTCTGCCACTACTTAAGATGGGGGTGACAATTGCGGGGTGGGGGAGGGAAGAGAGCTGTTTGAGAGAGGTCAGGGAGGGATCAGGGGGTGGGATGTGTCAGGTGGGAGGCTGATCTCTACACTAAAGCTAAAGTTAACCCTACAAGCTACCTAATTAACCCCTTACAGCTAGAATCACTAACAGACACACAAATATACATAAAGGCACATAAATGACCCACGTGGGCTCACAACCACATTTATATAAATACCTGCAGGCTTCCTTTCTCACACTATGATCATAAAGCTAATCTTATATAAAGGGAATGTAGTATTCTTACATAAAAACTGCAGCAGTCCCCAGAGCTCATAACTGGTCATTAAACCCCAAAAAATTCAAATAGTTTCCAAGTTACTTCTATTATCAAATTTATTTCATTCTCATGTTATTCTTTGTTGAAGAGGTAGGTAGAATGCACATGCCTAAAGCACTACATGCCAGGAGATAGTGCTGCCACCTAGTGCTCCTGCTAATGTATAACATTGTTGCAAAACTACTGCTATATAATGCTGCAGACATGTGCACACTCTTCAGCTTACACTTCTGCTTTTCAACAAAGGATAACAAAAACAAAGAAAATTTGATAATGGAAGTAAATTAGGAAGTTGTATAAAATTTTATGTTCTATCTAAATCCTAAAAGAGAAAATTTAGGTTTTATGTCCCTTTAATTAAATACTGTACTATAGGAGAGGGAGAGATGGTGAGACGGGAAAATAAGAGTGCTTAGTCTCGGCTATAAATTTGAAAACCTTATTGCAGTAAAAGGAATGTTAATTTGTTTTAAAAATGTTAAGTCTTGGCTGATATGTTATTCTATAGTAGCAACACAACAGAAATGTCTTGTAATTACATGGTGTTTACTGTCCCTTTTATAACTTTTACTCTAGAACAAGAAAAAACGCAAAGCAGACCCAAGTGCCGTAGTCAAAAAATCCCATAAAGCACGCACTATAGAAATGCACTTACAATGTTTAATTAAATATGTGAAGTTAAAAACATTAAATTTCCAGATGTTTAATACTCAGACAGTCTAATCTGCTTTCCCGGTCCCTTTTTCAAGCTTATCGGCGTGGTCTGTAGCCAGCGTTGCTCACAGGTATTGTCAGATAGTTCTTTGCTGACACTGGGAACTCTGCCTCTGGAACTACAGGTACTCGGATAGTCCAAAAAGGCCTTAGAATTAACTCTACGCATTTCGTCCGCTAATGTGCAGACTTTTTTCAGAGGGTGGAAATTGAAGTGAGTTGATGGGATATCCTCCCCTCATATAAACACCCAAAATCTTTTCTATTGATTACAATGAGCTGTCCTTCCATTGTGACATGTAGCGGTGATTTGAAAAATACAACAAGTTAAATTGCAATAATATATATAGATTGCACAATATGTAAAAGAACCCTAACTAAAATGAATGGTGAAATTTGATCTAAATACATCATAAAAGTAAAAAAGTTCATACAAAAAAGTTTATACAAACATTATTTTATACAAAAACCTTTCAACTTAATTTCTATTACTAATACATCATATGACAGGTAATAATTATATACAGTATATATAAAACTTCTATTTCCCTTACTAGAACCACAAATACAGAAGCTAATTACTAGAACACTATATAAGAGACTAATACAATTATTACAATTGATTTGAACCTAAAACGAAAATAAAAGAGAGTGAGAGAGAGGTGGGACATTGATTCATGCTAAGGACCCCAGTCCAATGCAAAAAAATTAATAAGAAGATACCTGTATAAATGTGTATATATATCGAAACAAGATATTCCCTATTATACTGTGTGTGCCCATTATTTCATAGGGAAATACTGCTATTGACTCTTGCATAGGGTTATTATTATGCTGTCTTCCTGAGAATCAAATACCAACATCTCGATACATGCATAGCAGACCACAACGTACCTATACACATGGGGGTATATACATGAGTGTGCACACGTGCATATATACATATAAAAAATTACCCACAGATGAATACCTGTATTAGCTAGCTACATGAAGGCTACTATCTCTATATCAATGTTTAAACCCTTGGGATTTAAACTCTTTAACTTCTGGATCCAAAAAGTTTCTTGTTTCCTCTGACTAATCTATTGCTGCTACAATTCGGTATCCACTCAATAGCTTGGATTTTCAGGGATCTTGGATTGCTCCCATAGAACTCCGTAAAGGGACACTGTGCTTGTCTGATTTTTCTTTAATGTTATACAGATGTTCTGAAAATCTGCGTCTTATTTTTCTTTTTGTATGCCCTTCATAAATCCTGTCACAACCACATGTTAAAAGATAAACTACATGGGGGCGGAGCAAGCCGGGCTTGACAGCAGTCGCATAAAACAGTGGCTCCTGCTAAATCATTTTAATTAGCTATAATATTAGCCCATTTTTTGCCACTTATGCCAATATTTAGTACTATTGTGAGGGTCTGAGTCTCAGCGGGCTGCTGGTCAAAGGAATTTCCCCGTTTCTCAGCAGTGCGGCTCTTGTCAACAGTAATTTGTGAGTTACGCAGTGGGAAAGGAGCTGAGGCGCCATTTTTTTTTCTCCCTACTACAGTTCAGTAATAAAAAGGACTTCTACTTGGGAATCAGAATTGCTCCGTATCTTTAGCGAGCAGGATGGATCGCACTTTATTTGCTCTCCAAGGGGAGCTAAACAGGACCTGGCTTGATGTGGGAGAAATTCCTGGAACTGAGCAGTTAGTATGTCTACAATTGTTCCACAGCTCGGGCCACCATGCAGAGCTTGCTATATATGCCAAACGAAGTGCTGTGCTTGCTGTGGATCAGTTTGGAGGTGATTAGAAAGAACACAGGGCATTTCAGAATGAGGCCTCGGTTGATACTTACCCCAGGAGCGTCCTACAATTATCCCTGTTATTTGGCGACATTGGTTGCTTGATGTTAGAAGGCAGGTCACCTATAATCCACAACCCAGCCCTTGTTAAACACCTGGCTGTTAAAGCATCAAAAGTTGTGGATCGGTACTCACTGTCCCACGGCCGAATGCATGACTTTTCCGCACTGTCCTCTCTTCAGGTCGACTCCAGACGCGTCATTGGTTAGATATGCAATGGGACTGGATTCTCTTTGTGGCTTGGACTGAGGGATGCTGGGCAGGTATTTCGGAAGTTCTGTGGTACTAATTGCTGAAAACTGGCATCGGTTGACTATCTCTGAGACCTGGGTTAGGGTGACATAAAATACAATAATCTTCCCACGAATTTACTATGTTCACATCGCTGGACACTTTGTGGTACTTATGGGATGATACTAAATGTTTGAGCGCTGCAGCACCACAACAATTATTTTAGTTAGGACCTATGATATTTATTTATTTCTTCTATTAGTGTGTCAGACAATATTGCCATAAAAAAAGTTAAAAATAAAAATTCTGTGTCATTTGCTCTGTTAAGTTCATTGTGTTTAGGGTCTGCTGAGGTAACCTACTGGACCAAGTTATGTAGATATGTATGTATGTATGTGTATGTATATGTGTATATGTGTATATATGTATGTATATATATATATATATATATATATATATATATATATATATATATATATATATATATATATATATATATATATATATATATATATATATATATATATAGTATGTGTGTATATATATATATATATATATAGTATGTGTGTATATATATATATATATATAGTATGTGTGTATATATATATATATATATATATATAGTATGTATATGTAGATATGTGTGTGTGTATATATATATATATATATATATATATATATATATATATATATATATAATGATCTGAGATGTCATCGCAGAAAATGCAGCATGTCTGCATACAGAACCCACTGTTAGACTTCGTGCTTTAACTTTGCAGCTCTACTCTTCAAACAGAGCTGTGTTCTGGCTGCACTGTTTGTGTTCCAGTGCATCAAGAGAAAAGTGCTGTTTGAAGTTAACAGACAAATATGCAGTAGCACTGTAAAGCAGCAGTGCTTCGATTATGAACTGGCTTTTTTCAAGCACTCCCCTAGCCTTTCCCAGTCTGCAAAGCTGTTTGTTCTGATTGTAAGACGTTCTTATGAGCATTGCACCTTTTTATTACTACATTTCTTTGTTAGACCAAGAGAAAGGGAAACAAATTTATTCAAGAGACATTTTATAATTTAGTTTATCTGCAGCTAATTTGCAGTGCAATTTTCAACTACTGCACTATATTATCAAACGTTAGAAATGGTTTTATTCTTTAGTTAACCAACACATTGCAATTAAACTGGTGCTTTAGTGCAACTGCCTAATTTAAAATTGTATTTTATTTAAAAATTGCCTGCAGAAAAATTTTCACTAAAAAAATCTACCCGCCTGATAACCTTAAGTAGTAAAAGTACCCTAATAGCCGCTTATAGCTTAGTTAGTTATATCATACTGTCCTTTCCATACGCTCAATTCATGTATATTCCACCCAGATGATATTTCCTAGGCTACTATCACAATCTCTACTTGTGGTATTCCACTATAAGTCCCCAGCAGCCCATGATTTAAGAAATACAGTTTTATTATTATTTTATACCATGAAAGCAGAGCACCCATCTTATTAGATGCTATTTTATTTGATGGCAATGTAATAAACCTGAACAGTTGCCCATATTGCATATGGTCCCTAATACCGGGCTTTTTGACATACATAGTGTGAACTTTATTTATCTGCCCATGCTAGATTGCTTAATAAGGAGTTAAGGATACTCTTTTTGCACAATTGATTTCCAAATACATGTGATACATGTATATCCCTATTTAAGTGGTAATTCTGTTGAGCTTACTTTTTGCCTTTTTTCTTCTAGTCATAAATGTGTGTTAATTTTTTTAGTATATACCTGTCGCCGGGCATAGGGCCCATGTCCAGACGATGGGATAACTTTATGATAGCATAAATACATTTATGCCTTGATCTGTGCTAACGTATACCATACCACATTTCTTAGCTGCAGAGGCAGGTATAGCTTTAGGTTGTAGCTACCTTCTTTCGGGATGTCTCGCTTAAGCCATAGTTTTTTAATTTATTGTTGCATAGTTACAGATGTCTATCAATGTCTTCTTGGATAGCACCACTTCATGGGGAATATCAGCGTATGCAGTCAGATATGTTTGGGTAAGGGGATTGAGTTAGTCAGCATAGACAGTCATAAACCTAAAGGTGGTCTTTCAGTTCATTGCTATTTCTTTCTCTTGCGTACCTTTGAAATGTGGACATCTTGTGTTGCAGGTTAACTTTTGCTTTCTGTTATCAGCAGTAAGCTAATATTTATCTATTCTCAGGGGTATATTCACTGTTATTCAGTTTAGTGGACGTCCACACCCACTACCAATAACAACCTCCCATCCATAATGGCATTAGGATCTTTTTTTGGAGCATTCTCTAAACTGCTATTAGTACTATAACCCATACTAGTCATTCCTATATACAATTATTAGCCCCTCTAGGTGAATTCTGATGTCACATGATTAATCAAATCCTAGCCCCTACTCTAATAGAAGAACTAGTTTTTACCTTTAAAAGGGCTAGGAATTTGAAAAATCTACTGGCACCTAGCAAACTGAAAAAAGTAGACATGCTGCAAACTGTACAAAGTAATTGACTTAGCTGAAAACCAGGTACATACAAATGTAGGAAAATGGCCTGTGATATGTGTAAACACATAAATAAGGAAACAAGCTTCAAAGATAGTGAGGGAAATTGATAATTTGATATTAAAAGTAGATGTACATGTGATTCGACTTATGCAGTTTATCTTTTAACATGTAGTTGTGACAGGATTTATGAAGGGCGTACAAAAGGAAAAATAAGAGGCAGATTTTCAGAACATCTGTATAATAATAAAGAAAAATCAGACAAGCACATTGTCCCTTTACACTTTACGGAGTTCCATGGGAGCGATCCCAGATCCCTGAAAATCCAAGCTATTGATTGGATACCGAATTGTAGCAGCAATAGATTAGTTAATCTGAGGAAACAAGAAACTTTTTGGATCCACAAGTTAGAGTTTACATCCCAAGGGTTTAAACATTGATATAGACATAGCAGCCTTCATATAAATAGCTAATACAGGTATTCATCTGTGGATAATTTTTGATATGTATATATGCACATGTGTGCACACTCATGTGCATATATATATGCGCCCATGTGTATAGGTACATTGTGGTCTGCTATGCATGTATCTAGATGTTGGTATTTGGTTCTCAGGAAGACCACATAATAATAACCCTATCTAAGAGTCAACAGCAGTGTTTCCCTATGTAATAATGGGCACACACAGTATAATAGGGAATATCTTGTTTGGATATATACACATTTATACAGGTATCTTCTTATTAATATTTTGCATTGGACTAGGGTCCTCAGCATGTATCAATGTCTCACCTCTCCTTTTTTATTTTCGTTTTAGGTTCAAATCAATTGTAATAATTGTATTAGTCTCTTATATAGTGTTCTAGTAATTAGCTTCTGTATTTGTGGTTCTAGTAAGGGAAATAGAAGTTTTATATTTATAGTTATTACCTGTCATATGATGTATTAGTGATAGAAATGAATTTTAAGGTTTTTGTATAAAAGAATGTTTTGTATGAACTTTTTTGTATGAACTTTTTTACTTTTATGATGTACTTTTCAAATGTGTTTTAAGATAGGAGTCTCTGGTTATTAGATCAAATTTCACCATTCATTTTAGTTAGGGTTGTTTTACATATTGTGCAATCTAAATATATTATTGCAATTTAACTTTTTTAAATCACTGCTACATGTCACAATGGAAGGACAGCTCATTGTAACCAATAGAAAATATTTTGGGTGTTTATATGAGGGGAGGATATCCCATCAACTCGCTTCAATTTCCACCCTCTTGAAAAAGTCTGCAGGTTAGTGGACGAAACGCGTAGAGTTAATTTTAAGGCCTTTTTGGACCATCAGAGTACCCGTAGTTCCGGAGGCAGAGTTCCCAGTGTCGGCAAAGAACTATCTGACGATACCTGTGAGGAACGCTGGCTACAGACAACGCTGATAAACTTGATTAGGGTACCGGGAAAGAGGATTAGACTGAGTATTAAGCATCTGGAAATTGAATGTTTTTAACTTAACATATTTAATTAAACATTGTAAGTGCATTTCTATAGTGCGTGCTTTATGTGATTCTTTGACTACGGCACTTGGGTCTGCTTTGCGCTTTTTCTTGTTCTAGAGTAAAAGTTTCTGCCCTACTCCATTTGGTGTGAAGGATACATTTGGTAAAACAGCAGCATCAAACTTTGTGCACCTATCCTTATTCTGGGACATTGCAGTGTGGTAACGTTCTAAGCCCTTGAAGGCCGCCTCTTTTCTCTCAGGGCAATTTGACAGTTTTTCACCACTAGAGGGTGTTAGTTTATGTGTGTCATATAGATAACACTGTGCTCATGCACATGGAGTTCAGGTGAGCCAGCTCTGATTGGCTAAAATGGATGTCTGTCAAAATAACTGAAATAAGGGGGCAGTTTGCAGATGATTAGTACAAGATAATCACAGAGATAAAAAGTATATTTATATAACGGTGTTGGTTGTGCAAAACTAGGGAATGGTTAATAAAGGGATTATCTATCTTTTTTTAAACAATAAAAATTCTGGTGTAGACTGTCCCTTTAAAGATTGTAACATATTTTATTGCAAATTGTACATGTTAATAGTTTTATATGGTTTTGTGAATTTATTGTGTTAATTTGTGACATAACTCTCTAAATTCCACATATTCAGTTTGTCTTTTAAAACTGTTTTAGAATTGTTATATTTTTCTAACTTCCCTAACAAGGGCTGTAAGCGCCAATTAATTTGTGCGAGTGTCCCTTTATAAACCATGGGTTATCTAACTGGGGTTTGTCTCGTGCTATTATTCTATAATACAAACATCATTATGTTATTACTGAAAAATGTTGTTTGGAGATAGGACATTGAAAAATAAACAACTATTTTTGTTTTGAAATCTTGGCTGCTTAGCATTTTGCTGGCGTCTAGTTAACACAATGAATACTGTTTACAAGCGCACCTGTACATTTCTCTGTCAAAAATATTTTAGGGAAGCAGATTGTACTGATAAAGAATCTAAGATTTACAAAGATAATAGCAGGAAATATGTTGTGTACGTCCTTTGCTCACTGACTGATAGGGACCACTACCACAGCTCCCTTTTGGTGGAAGGGGACAAACCTTCACAATCTGGAAAAGAAAAAGTAGGTTTGTTCAGAAAATGGAAAGGTATATTTAGATGAAGCACATTAAATTCAATATCCTAATAAAAATCTTAATACGAAATGATGAATGTGGATGGTAATGTATGCACATTATGAGATTAGATTTCACCCTTTTTCCCACAAACCCATATAGAGAAGTGGTTTACCCAAACAATTACATTACTAAGCCTCATTAACAAATTTGTCTTGTTCCTATTATTATTATTATTATTATTATATTGCTAGAACCTTATTGCTAATGTATTTTTTTTCCAGTTTACTTAAGTATCTCCTTGAACCATTTTGTCTTTCAGGTTAATATTGAGCTTTTTGTGAATAGGCTGGACTCTGTGGAATCCGTGCTACCTTATGAATATACTGCGTAAGTATTTTACTTTGCCATATAAATGTAAGAGTTTTTTTTCATGCACACTCCAAAACACTTGGTCTTAGGTCAGTGCTGTACTTAAAGAGACAGTAAACTTAAAAAGTACTTACCTAATTTCTTCTCCAGGCTCATCTAATCAGGTCTTTCATTTAAAAAGCACTTTGTGGGTGCACTGTCTTATCACAGAACGCCTGATCTTGCTATTGGGCACGCTATGATTTATACAGCGCACCCGCAAAGCGCTTTTGAAAAGAAGACTTGATTAGAAGAGCATGGAGAAAAAATTAGGAAAGTGTAACTTTGGGGGATAAAATCTTTGGTTTTTCAATCTCTCGCTAAGAAAAGAAAAACACCCTACTACAAACCCTATTGCATTTTCTCAAGTACGCTAACCCGACTGTAAATCTGAATATCTCACATTACAATGCTCTTCACATAGCAGAATGTTCTATTTATTCATAAATACATATATCTAAATATATTAAATGGATTTTTTTTTGTTCTCTCTCCCCTCCCCTTATATGGATTTGTTTGAATATTTTGCAGTATGTTTAATCATTTTTAAAAATATTTTATTTGTAATATTTATTTAAAGCACTAACTCGACCACGTTATTTTCTAAATTGAAAAACACGATGCACAAAACACATATTTTATATTCCTATGTTCTTCACATAGAAAATAATGTACTTTATTATTATAGGAATAGATATGCAGATATAGGTATATACACACACATATATAGACATGTATTTAAGAATAAAAAGTACATTATCCTGTAAGTAAAGAACATTGGAAATGTGAAATATGTACAGTTAATATACAGTAAAACGTATAAATACATATGTACACACAACAATATACAGTATCTCACGAAAGTGAGTACACCCCTCACATTTTTGTAAATATTTTATTTACAGTGCTTGACAAATATGTTTAAAAATTAGGAGCCAGTAAGAATATTTGGGAGCCGGGCATATTTTTAGGAGCCAGACAGTTGGATTTGTATATAGCAGTGACGTGCATTCATTAGAGGCAGGGGAGGCAGCGCCTCCCCTGGCCAATGTGGGAATTACATCTATTTTTTCATTAAAAAAAAAAAAAAAAAAATGTTGTTTTTTTTTCTTCTTTTTTTTTTTTTTACATATGAAAGGTGACCCCCCCTACCCCCCCACCCCTCCACCAAATTATGCTTTTTATTGTTTATTTAATTTAACTTTACTTACTACATTGCATTCATATTGCGCAAGAAGGTATGAGGCCAGCTGTCCTTCCATTGCGCAATATGAATGTAATTATGTTATGGGCTGCTTTAAAGACTGCCACCCAGTGGGGAATAAAAACTAATGCAGCAGTCTCTAATGCAGCCCATAACTGCTCCCACCGGAGGCTAGCCTCGGGAGCCCTGAGCCCTGCCTGCCCGGCCGCTCAGCCAATCAGGCATCAGTATGTCTGAGTCTCTAGGCTGAGTTGCCGGGCGGGAAATTGTTGCGCAGCCGCATTGGTGGTCAGGTTGATGCGGCCGGTGTGGATTTGAGTCAGGCAGCCCGATGCGACGACGACAACGACAACGACAAAGGTAAGTGAAGGAGCTGAATGCTGCCGGAGAGGGCCATTGAAATATCCAAGCTAGCCTTAAAGGATGAACTGCCGTCTGCCTCCCAGTCAGTCACCCACACTTATAGGCTTAAGCTTAAAAAGGTTAAAAAAAAAGGACATTTTTGTATGAGTTGGGTTGCATTGCAAACATAAATAGATCTCCCTTACTTTTTGAAATTTGTACACCAGGACCCAACAAACTGTGCCCAGCAATGGCCCCTGTTAATCGTTAGAAATCAATCTGCAACTGATTTAGGACAGTGAGGCTATGAAAAGAAATGTTTAAATTAGCAAAACTATATTCCTAATCCATCTCACCATAAACACTGTAAATAATAACTAACTATATATATATATAGGCATTAGGCAAAATATATGTTTTAAAGGGGCATTCCAAAAAACAAACAGTTCTAAATCTTCTAGCCTTGAACAGTTCTTCTAGTGGCACAGCAGCATGCATGCAATGCTTAATAAAACACAAAAATAAAAATTTACTTTCATGATTTATTTTGTCCCCCTTTCAATCTGAAAAATGTCCCCCCCCCCCAATATATTTATTATGCAGCACATTTTATTTATATTAAGTTTAGCACACATATCAAAATGTATCATATACCTTTTTTCTAAATAAAATGTGTTCTGCATAAATAAATACATATACAAGTATATATTTATTGAATGCAGGACATTTGAAGTAGTTCCAAAATGTGATCAAATTATACCCTTGTAGACTTCAGAGCATTTGGCATTGAGATGCCAATCAGTGCACAGATCAGGAACCTCTGAACTGTGCACTAATGGGCACCTGAATCATATGCCAAATGCTCTGAAGCCTCCATTCACCCTCTACCTAAAAATAAGATCATAGTTCTGAGGTTGTCAGGTCCAGTCAATCACACTTTGTTTTTTTTTTTTATCATATTACTAATGAGTGAAATAAGTAAGGAGTTAAATGACTGAACTCTTTCACTAACTTATGAACTTCCAAGGAACATCCTACCTCATATTCTCAATAATGAGAACAGCTGTTTTACTTTTTTTAAATTCAGTAACTGACACAGAGTGCCCAGACACAATGTCACAGACTCTCTCTATCACCATAGTATCTTGGCGTGGACACTCATTGACAGCTACTGGATTTAAAAAAAGTAAAAGAGCTGTTTTCATTAACTTCCTTCACCTTCTGGCTCTCTGTGTGTGTATGAGTGAGTGTGTGTATGCGTGTGTATCAGTGTATATCTATGTGTGTGTGTATGCGTGTGTATCAGTGTATATCTGTGTGTGTATCAGTGTATATCTGTGTGTGTGTATGAGTAAGTGTGTGTGGGTATGAGTGTGTGTGCGTATGCGTGTGTGTATCAGTGTATATCTGTGTGTGTATCAATGTATATCTGTGTGTGTGTGTGTGTATGCGTGTGTATCAGTGTATATATGTGTGTGTATCAGTGTATATCTGTGTGTGTGTGTATGCGTGTGTATCAGTGTATATATGTGTGTGTATCAGTGTATATCTGTGTGTGTATCAATGTATATCTGTGTGTGTGTGTATGCGTGTATCAGTGTATATCTGTGTGTGTATCAGTGTATATCTGTGTGTGTGTATGAGTAAGTGTGTGTGGGTATGAGTGTGTGTGCGTATGCGTGTGTGTATCAGTGTATATCTGTGTGTGTATCAATGTATATCTGTGTGTGTATGCGTGTGTATCAGTGTATATATGTGTGTGTATCAGAGTATATCTGTGTGTGTGTGTATGCGTGTGTATCAGTGTATATATGTGTGTGTATCAGTGTATATCTGTGTGTGTATCAATGTATATCTGTGTGTGTGTGTATGCGTGTATCAGTGTATATATGTGTGTGTATCAGTGTATATCTGTGTGTGTATCAATGTATATCTGTGTGTGTGTGTATGCGTGTATCAGTGTATATATGTGTGTGTATCAGTGTATATCTGTGTGTGTATGAGTGAGTGTGTGGGTATGAGTGTGTGTGTGTGTTTCAGTGTATATCTGTGTGTATGAGTGAGTGTGTGTGTGTATGAGTATGAGTGTGTGTATCAGAGTATCACTGTATATTTGTGTGTGTGTGTATGTGTCCTGTCTCTGCAATTTTTTATAAACATTGGACTAGTGTAAAATGGAAATTTCCAGCCATGCCTATAAAATAAATTGAATGACTACTACATTCTAGCTGGATCTCTGTTACTCTCTCTCTCTCTGTCACAAACACACTCACTGACACTTTCTCTCTCTCTCTGTCATGCACAGCACACACACCAACTTACTCTCTCTGTCATGCACACACACACACTTACTCTCTCTGTCATGCAAAATTGTCATGTAAATCTGTCATGTAAATTGTGTTATGTATAACACAGGAATTGTGGTATGGTTATTGGAATTGGTTAAGGCATTGGCAGATGATTGTTGGCAAACTTGGCAGTTAGGCAGCAGCACTGCAGCAGCAAAATGTACTCGTCGTGACAAGTTCAGACAGACTTCAGAACGTCTTACTTTTACTATTTTTTAGTAACTGTTTTTGTCAGTGTCAGCTATAGTTATACTGTGGTGTTTTTCACACCAATTTATAAGTTATGAGATTTATTAACCTCGTTTAATGCGGTTATTTTAATAAATGTCATAACTTATAAATTGGTTTGAAAAATACACAGTATAATAGCGGCTAGCACTGACAAAAACAGTTACTAAAAAAAATAGTAAGAGTAAGACGTTCTGAACGTGGGACCGGGTCGGGTGGCTAAGTTGTATATTTTGTAAAATAAGGCTGCAGTCAGTGCAGTGCAGCAGCCATGAGTGCAGTTGAGATCAAAACGTCAAAACATAAACAGTCAGGCCTGTAAAGCGTGGGAATTTTAGCCCCACCTACAAGACACCCACACACTCTCTCTGTGGCTGTGCACAAGTCTCCCTCACCTGCTTCCTTTCCTGGAAATGTTGGGAGGTAAACTATTATGATATGCTTGCTGTGCTGAACAAACCTCCCAAGCTATGCTGTCCTAAGACATTGAAGTAGCTGCTTCTGCTTCTATAAGCTTTTCCTGAAAACTTTAGGGAAATAGTGTTAAATAACTTTCCAATTTACATCTAATATCTGATTATCTGCATTCTTTTGATATCCTTTGTTGAAATCATATCTAAATATGCTCATTAGATACTGCGCATACTTAGATATTATTTTCAACAAAGGATATCAAAAGAATGAAGAAAATCAGATATCCTTTGTTGAAAATCATATCTAAATATGCTCATTAGCTACTGTGCATATTTAGATATGATTTTCAACAAAGGATATCAAAAGAATGAAGAAAATCAGATATCCTTTGTTGGAAATCATATCTAAATATGCTCATTAGCTACTGCACATATTTAGATATGATTTTCAACAAAGGATATCTGATTTTCTTAATTCTTTTGATATCCTTGGTTGAAAATCATATCTAAATATGCTCAGTAGCTACTGCGCATATTTAGATATGATTTTCAACAAAGGATATCAAAAGAATGAAGAAAATCAGATATCCTTTGTTGAAAATCATATCTTAATATGCTCAGTAGCTACTGATTGGTGGCTGCATATACATACCTCATGCAATTGGCTCACCCATGTGCATTGCTATTTCTTCAACAAAGGATATCTAAATAATGAAGGCGTATCCGATTCCTAGCCACTGCCTCACCAGCCTCTGACCTCACCGCACATCACTGGTATATAGATATATGGAGAATAACCCCAAAAGTTAGGAGCCAGGGGTAAAAGGCTCCTGGGTTTGTCGAGCCCTGTTTTATTATATATTTTCATGTGACAACACTGAAGAAATTACACTTTGCTACAATGTAAAGTAGGGAGTGTACATCCTGTATAACAGTGTAAATTTGCTGTCCCCTCAAAATAACTCAACACACAGCCATTAATGTCTAAGTGGAAATGTCCAAATTGGGCCCAATTAGCCATTTTCCCTCCCCGGTGTCATGTGACTCTTTAGTGTTACAAGGTCTCAGGTGTGAATGGGGAGCAGGTGTGTTAAATTTCATGTTATCGCTCTCACACTCTTTCATATTGGTCACTGGAAGTTCAACATGGCACCTCATGGCAAAGAACTCTGAGGATCTGTTAAAAAGAATTGTTGCTCTGCCTACATAAAGATGGTCTAGGCTATAAGAAGATTGCCAAGACCCTGAAACTGAGCTGCAGCACGGTGGGCAAGATCATACAGTGGTTTCACAAGACAGGTTTCACTCAGAACAGGCCTCGCCGGGGTCGACCAAAGAAGTAGAGTGCATGTGCTCAGCGTCATATCCAGAGGTCGTCTTTGGGAAATATACGTATGAGTGCTGCCAGCATTGCTGCAGAGGTTGAAGGGGTGGGGTGGGGGGGGGGTCAGCCTGTCAGTCCTTAGACAATACGCGGCACACTGCATCAAATTGGTCTGCATGGCTGTCGTCCCAGAAGGAAGCCTCTTCTAAAGATGATGCACAAGAAAGCCTGCAAACAGTTTGCTGAAGACAAGCAGACTAAGGACATGGATTACTGGAACCATGTTCTGTGGTCCGATAAACTTATTTGGTTCAGATGGTGTCAAGCATGTGTGGCGGCAACCAGGTGAGGATGACAAGTGTGTCTTGCCTACAGTCATGCTTGGTGGTGGGAGTGTCATGGTCTGGGCCTACATGAGTGCTGCCAGCAGTAGGAAGCTACTGTTCATTGAGGGAACCATGAATGCCAACATGTACTGTGACATACTAAAGCAGAGCAGGATACCCTCCCTTATGTTGGAATAAGTTCCTGCTCCCAGTCTGATAAAGACCCTATACACACCTCCAAGACAACCACTGCCTTGCTAAAGAAGCTGAGGGTAAAGGTGATGGACTGGCCAAAAATGTCTCCAGACCTAAACCCTATTGAGCATCTGTGGGGCATCCTCAAACGGAAGGCGGGGGAGCGCAGGGTCTCTAAAATCCACCAGCTCCGTGATGTCGTCATGGAGGAGTGGAAGAGGATTCCAGCGACAACCTGTGAAGCTCTGGTGAACTCCATGCCCAAGAGGATTAAGGCAGTGCTGGAAAATAATGGTGGCCACACAAAATTGGGCCCAATTTGGACATTTCCACTTAGGGGTGTACTCACTTTTGTTGCCAACGGATTAGACATTAATGGCTGTGTGTTGAGTTATTTTGAGGGGACAGCAAATTTACACTGTTATACAGGCTGTACACTCACTACTTTACATTTTAGCAAAGTGTCATTTCTTCAGGGTTGTCGCATGAAAAGTTATAATAAAAAGTTTACAAAAATGTGAGGGGTGTACTCACTTTTGTGAGATACTGTGTATAATATATATATATATATCATAAGTTTACATACCCCGGCAGAATTTATGATTTCTTGGTCATTTTTCAGAGAATATAATAACACAAAAACTTTTCTTTCACTCATGGTCAGTGTTTGGCTGAAGCCATTTATTATCAATCAACTGTGTTTACTCTTTTTAAATCATAATGACAACAGAAACTACACAAATGACCCTGATCAAAAGTTTACACACCCTGGTGATTTTGGCCTGATAACATGAACACAAGTTGACACAAAGGGGTTTGAATGGCTATTAAATGTAACCATCCTTACCTGTGATCTGTTTTCTTGTAATTAGTGTGTGCGTATAAAAGGTCAATGAGTTTCTGGACTCCTGACAGACCCTTGCATCTTTCACCCAGTGCTGCACTGACTATTCTGAGTCATGGGGAAATCAAAAGAATCTTCAAAGGGATATAAAAAGATATCCAAGGAACTGAGAATGCAAAGCTCTCAAAGCCAAACAAACTGGGAACAAGGGAGGGGTGCACAGGCATATGTAATCACCCAGAAATATACAAAACACGGAAGGGGACTGCACTCCAAGACCGGATCGGGTACACATCCCATGACCCAGCAACATGCTCAGCCCTGGGTGCTCAGTGGCACTCACAAAAAGCTGTGCTGTCACCAGAGTCATAGGCAGTTAACCCCAGACCGGAGTGGGTGCAAGAATCATAGGGGAATTACAAAACAAATTAATACAACACATAAAGAAAACCCTGCACTCACCAGCAAGCTCACGGTTAAGATTTAAAACTAAAAATGAAAAGGTTAGTTACCGCATCTGGTGAAATGGGAGGAGGCAAAGAGCACCACAGCAAAGCTGTTAAGTGTCACTCCTCTACCCATAATCCCCAGTCATTCTCTTTGCCTCTATCAATGGAGGAGGTGAAGTTTGGTGTCTGAAGAAATGAATTTGTTTTTCAGGTAATTTTCCCTGCAAGCAAGGATTTGGGTTTAGCTGAATCAACGTCAATCTCTTCAGTAGAGTAGTGGTGGCTTTTAAGCAGTTTGGAAGTTTTGAGAGAGTCCTTGCTTTGTTTCCTAACACATTGCTGCCCATGGTACAGAAAGCCAGAGTTGGTTACTCTGTTCTTTCTTTTTCTACAGGTCTCTGTAAGGAGTATGTGTCATTTCACGCCTTGTGAGCTGTCTTCCTGCCGGACAGCTAGACTGCAGGTAAGTGCTTTTGTCTTCTAGTTCTTGGAGACTTGCACTTCAGAAGAATATTTCATTTACAATAGATGGGGACATTTTTAAAATCCTTTATACAGGATTCTCTTTGGCAGTGGGCAGGCACATTATGTATGTTGAGACCAGGGGTTAATCTTCCCTTTATTGGGATGTTTTTCCTCTTTTGGCTGATTTTGTTGAAACACTTTTATTAGTATGTGTGTGGGGCTCATGTTTTATACAGGGATTTATGTATAAATATTAAAATTTGGCGGCAGTTTTTTTTTTTTTGCTTGCTTAGCTAGAACAGGCTAACTGACAGACTGCTTGAGCGTTTGTGTAAATTTAGCTCCGGTGTTGTAGGCAGAGGGAAACTTGCGCCTTTTACTTGCTGTGTAGTTTCCGCTCTGCCGGTCATGTGACTTCAATCTGCTGTTGGATATTCACGGAGCGGCGTCATTGAATTTCAGTGTCAATCTACTTTACAATCGTTTTGTGTATTTAAAACATTTCTACAATTTGGGGAATTTTTTTATTTAGTATTATGGACATAGACTCGTGTCTTTTGACAAATGCTTGATATGCCTAGAGGCACAAATTGTTTTGCCTATTCAATTTTGTGCTGCATGCTTAGCTAGAACACTTCAATTTAAAGATAAATTGTTGCCCGCTGAGCCCAATGTCTCTCAGGATGATGCTGTTCCGGCAATGCCACAGCTTTCTCCTCAAACGTCCCAAGCCTTTATGGTGTCACATACAGTGCCCTGTAGTTCCTCTCAGCCTCCTGGAGGAGTTTATTTACCTGCAAATTTTGCTGCACATGTATCTTCTGCGGTGCCTGCGGCATTATCTGCTTTTCCTATGCTGGGAAAATGAAAGAGGAAAATTAGACATTCAGATTGTAAGGTTTCTATTCCACCTACAGCTACGCAGGTTGCCCTCCCTCATAAGCCTGAGGATACGTCGGTAGCCTCTGAGGGTGAAATCTCAGATTCGGACAGTATTATTCCTTCATCTGAACTTCAGATTAAAGCTTGAACTTCAAAGGTCAAAAGTCTTCCTCTCCCTCTTCGAAGCAAGAGCAGTCCAAGTCTTCTTAGAAGCCCAATCAGTCTTGGAATAAGGGGAAGCAATTAAAGAAACACTCAGCTGAATCTAAGTCAGCATGAAGGGTCGGCTGCCGGTCCGGGATCGGATCAAGTGGGGGCAGACTTTCCCTGATTTCCCAGATCCTTGGGCTGTGGACATAGTATCTCAGGGTTACAAAATAGAATTCAAAACTTTCCCTCCCAGGGGCAGATTCCACCTCTCAAGATTATCTGCGGACCAGGTAAAAAGGGAGGCAATCTTGAACTGAGTTTAGGACCTTTCCTCCCTGGGAGTGATTGTTCCAGTAAGGGAACAGGGTCTAGGATTATATTCAAATCTGTTCGTGGTGACCAAAAAAGAGGGAACTTTTCAACCCATTTTAGTCCTAAAGTGCCTCAACAAGTTTCTCAGGGTACCATCCTTAAAAATGGAAACCATTCGTTCCATTCTTCCTTTGGTCCAGGAGGACCAGTTCTTGACGACCATAGACCTGAAGGACGAGTATCTTCATGTTCCCATCCACAGGGATCATCACAAATTCCTGAGATTAGCATTTCTAGACAAACACTTTCACAGGAATGGCGCCACTGCAATTCCCTGGGACCTGATTACTGCCAATAGAGCCAACAGAACCTTTGAGAAAATTATGGGAGCTGCGGCTCTTCCGTTTGGCCTTGCCACAACTCCCAGAATTTTCTCTAAGGTTCTGGGGGCTCTTTTGGCAGTGATCAGGTCCCGGAGAATTGCAGTGGCGCCATTCCTGGACGACATATTGGTTCAGGCGCCATCTTTTCAACAAGCAAACTCTCATACAGAGATCTTGTTGTCTTTTCTACGTTCTCACGGTTGGAAAGTGAATCTGGAAAAAGAGTTCCCTTGTTCCAGCTACAAGGGTGGTTTTCTTAGGGACCATAATAGATTCCCTATCTATGAAAATTTTTCTGACAGAGGTCAGAAAATCCAGAATTCTCTCCTCTTGCCCCTCTCTACAGTCTACTGTTCGGCCATCAGTGGCTCAATGTATGGAGGTAGTTGGTCTGATGGTCTCTTCCATGGACATCATTCCGTTTGCTCAATTCCATTTGAGAGCTCTGCAATTATGCATGCTCAGACACTGGAACAAAGGCCATTCAGATCCGTCTCAGAGGATAGATCTAGACCAGTGGACAAGTGACTCTCTCTCTCTTGTGGCTTTCTTAGGACCATCTGTCTCAGGACACATGCTTCCGGAGATCTTCGTGGTTGATTGTGACCGCGGACGCCCGCCTGCTAAGCTGGGGAGCAGTCTGGGACTTGTTAAATGCGCAGGGACTATGAACTCGGGAGGAGTCTGCTCTCCCCATAAACATCTTGGAATTGAGAGTGTTTTACAATGCTCTGATGACTTGGCTTCAATTGTCCTTAGCCCGGTTTATCAGGTTTTAGTCGGACATCACCACCTCAGTGGCTTACATCAACCACCAGGGAGGAACTCGGAGTTCTTTAGCCATGAAGAAGGAGGCACAGCTTATTCAGTGGGCGGAAGCTCCCAATTGTTGTCTGCCATCCACATTCTTAGAGTGGACAACTGAGAACCGGATTTCCTGAGCAGACAGACATTTCATTGCATTAAGTGGGCTCTCCATCTGGAGGTGTTCTCCAGGTTAACCCTTAAATGGGGGGTTCTAGAGTTGGATCTGATGGAGTCTCTGCAGAACGCCAAGCTTCCAAGGTACA